>NC_045638.1:58745968-59048601 GCF_009829145.1 Chiroxiphia lanceolata
CTGGCCAGGCTCCCATAGCCTCGCCAAAATGTCCAGGAAGGTCTGCAAGCTGGCAGGAGCCGCCACCTCCCTGTCTGACAATACAGGTATGGCAATACAGGAACTATGGCAATACAGGAACTATGGCAATAGAACCCCAGCAGAACTCCAACAGAACTTAACGGATCCCCAGTGGAATGTGAGGGGACAACAGCCTAGCAGAACAGCGAGGGGAATAGTCGCAGCCACACCCAGGGACATGGAGGACCAAGATGGCATCCCAGGTACCTCCCCGCCAGTAAAACTCTGCCTGCTCCTTGTGGCGGGGGTCCCCTGGATATTCCAGCCCAAAGATATTTCATCGTGTTCTGGGACACCTGTTCAGGGTTTGATGGGGAGGAAGCTTTTCTGGGGCCCTGGTGTGGCTGTCAGATGCTGCTTTACCATTTACCCCTATGTTTCCTTGTTGAACTGATTTTTGCTGTTCTCCTTCCCTGTTTTCCCTTTCACACCTTTTGTCAAAAACCAAACCCCTGACAGAAAAAAACCCATCATACATGGGAGTTAGGGAGGAAGGAAGAGGAGGTACCTGCAGAATGCCCCGAAGGCCATTGCCTTCCCTGCAGCAGGCCAGGGTAGAGACACAAGGATGGGTAATCAGAGGAGGAGAGACACAGAGCCAATTTCCCCCTTCGGCCCCCCAGCCATCCCTGAGATCAGACTTTCCTGAGATGTAGGAGCAACAGTTGACTAGACCATATTGTAACATACCTTAACAAAAATAAAACGTAAAAAAGGGAATTAAAGAAAAACTTTCTCAAACCTCTGTTGAGCCAGTTCTAGTGAGAGCTGGAGTGAGTGTCCCTTCTGCCCCCGTCCCCTCCACCTCAGATCCTAGTGCAGACCCTCACGCTGGCAGACCCTACAAATGGGGACAGCACATCCTGGCATGAAGCCTCTTGACAAGGTGCCTACAGATAGGGTGCAGGCGAGAGGTTTTTAGAGCATTTGGTAGGACTGTGCTTAGCAGGGTCAGTGCTGACAGCATTGTCTCTTGGCTTCTTTCTCATTCTCTGTGTTCTCTTCATAAACAACATTCACATTCCTTTCTCTCTTTATTCTTTTCAGATTACACTGTCACAAATTTCTACTTCAGAGCTTTCAGTTTTAATAGACAATTCTATAAGTATATGTATTTTTTCCTTAGACTTACCATAACATTTAGATTTCTAGATGCATGCTTCAGAGAGTGCAGCATAAGAGGCTCAATTGAAGAGCATAAGGATAAGTTATTCTGCCAGTGGAAGGAGGAGACACCAGAGAGCTTCTCAGCTGGCTCAGTATAACTGTGATTTATTCTCCTCTAAACCTACAGAAATTGTAGTTACTTAGTATCACTGCAAATTTACACCTCTGGTGTCTCACTGCTGGTGTTGGGACTGTGACCTTTAGCTCCGTGTTTAAGGCTAATGGATTAGCTATGCATTATTTGCCACCTCTAAGAAATGCTGTTCTGATCTCTACTAAAATATTGGGCTTCTGCAGAGGCCAGGACAAAAGGCAGCACTGCCTGGGCTTCCTTCTTGCACTGCAGGACATGAAACACGAGAGACTATCTTGGCAAAAGGCCTTTGTGTGGATGAGAGGATCAGGTCCTGAGTGCCAAAATGAGCACGAAATGTTTCTACCTGCAGTTTGCTGCAGTGTTAGAAATCAAAACCACAGCCAGCAGTAACTTCAGCTCTGTGTTACCCACAGCCATACTCAATAAATCCCTGATGTTGCTTTCAGATGAGTTCTTTACCCTTCCAGAGCAGGAAAGAGACAGAACCACTGGCAGTGTTAATCTGGGATTTCTGTGCTTTGAGTCTAACTTCAGATCACTTCTTGTGTCTCATGATGCACATCCCAGAACATTCACTTAACAACCATGATTTATAGCTGGAGCTGCTTTGTTTTACTGTGTTGTGCAATTGCTATGCTCTTAAAGTGCCAGGCTTCCTGAAGAGTATTCATAGACTGTATCTCCTCAACTGTGTGTAGAGCATGTGTTCTGGGCCACAATGACATCTGCTAAAGTCAGGTTTTAAATCCCAACAGTAGAGGTTGCTAGTCTGATCCTGCATACCTCTCTTGTTTATGCCTACATATTACAAATGCAATTTTTCTGATTTACCAGATTAAGTGGGTTCAGTTCTTAGTTTGGAGCATTACTGGTTGCAAACAGAGCCAGTTGGTTCTCATTCCTGCACCTGCAAAACTAGCATGGTCCTTTTAACCTTGAGGCTGAGGGAATTCTCTAGGGCCTGGATTATCACATATTTGCCATATCTTTCTGTATTTCTATTAAGCCTGCTAGTGGTCACTGCATGTTACAGAGATGTAAGCAGCCCCTCAGCTGGAGCCAGTGTCACTTCTGGTGAGATCCAGGTTTTTGGACGCAGCCCTTCAAACGGTAAGACACTGCTGAGATGAGTATTGCTGGCTTCTGTTGATGCTTACAGGACAGGTGGGATGCAAGAGGCATAAGTGCTGCACAACAGGAGACCACTCAAGAGTCTTCTGTGTGACTTACAGAAACCAATTACTTTCCAAATATATTTGGAAGTGCAAAGTGCAGAAACAGAGTTATTTCAGGAGATTGTTTTCTCTGCAAGAGTAGTGGTTATAACTCAGAATCAGGAGACCTAGTCTGGACACAGCTGCAACAGCAGAAATAGGTGAAACAACCTGGTTGGTTTCAATAGGCTTGTTCGGCAATTAAAGTCCATGAATGTTTTTTCCATATATATATATATGTATATGTATGTATGTATATATATTAAATATTGCTTTATGTTTTATATACATAGATATATAAAGGTATATAATGTGTATAATAATAACAGTACTGAGTGTATAATATGCACACTATTAGGAAAGTAGTCAGCTACTCTCCTTGGATCTGTAAATAGATGCATATATGCATATGCATATATACACAAACACAGCTGCTTCTTTAGCATTTAAGGAAGTCCAGCACCCCAATCTGCCCTTGGTGGGTGATGTTAAGCTGTAGCTCTGAATATTACAGTGCCCATGGTGCCAGTAAGCCCCTCTGCTCCAACAAAATGTGGGGACTGCAGGGATGCTTCACTGGAGCCCACAGTCCCTCCTGGCCTGTGGGTCTGACAGCTCCTGTGATCAGCTATTGCATTGCAAAGTCCTACCAAAAAGTCACTTTTAAAAAAAGCTGAGACACCATCAGATGCCTTTCATTGCAGTGGACTGTAAACTACAAAATTATAAATCCCATAGGATCAAGCAGGCATTGCTTAGAGGGAAAGATTTCCTCTACTAGCACAAATATCTTGAAGATAGCAAAGGAAATCAGAGGTTGACTAAACTCATATTTACATAGTATTCTCTCCAGACCTACTGTGGTGTGGAAATTCCACTCCAATGTCTGTGTATGAAAGTCTCTCTAGCTTTGTGTACATAGCACTCCTCTACCTTTTGGGGTAAGTGCAGGGAGCTTACAGATGGAATTAATTAGTTGACATTTTACAATACGGCACAGAGTTTAATCCTCATTTGATGGCATTGTACTCTCTGTCTTCTGACTCTACCTGGGGACTTACAGATGTGCAAAGAACACCATCTTCCCTGGGACAATCCTCCAGGGAAGGCGTCATCTCCTTGGCAGCACCCAGTGGAGCTGCCTCGGATACTGGGTCCCACCAATTGCTCTCAGTGAAAGAGCTTGACAATGTTCTCCTGACCATCATTCCACCCAACAGGGGATCCCAACCAAGTGGACTTTGTCAAAGAAAGGGTGAAGTCAGCTTCATTTTAATGGGGAACGATGGGAGAGCTCAGAGTAAGGAAAACTAGGTTCTGATGGTGAAGCTGGCATTTGTGATGGGAATACCTGCATGGGGCTTGGCAGCTTGGTTCACCAGCCCACTTTGCTTAGGGTAGTGCCCCAGGATGGGGATGGCAGGAGGTCCATGGACTCATCGAGCCTGGCTGTGACTGAGAGCAGAGGAGTGGGGGACTATGAGATGGAGTATGACAGCAAGAGCTAAAGAAATATGGGGGCAACAGCGCCAGGGAGGTAATTCCACTGTTATTAACACAAATACAGTCATTGCTCTGCTTTTGTCTCCTGATGAATCAGAGGAAATTGCCTCCTGAGCCCTTTGCCTTCCAGCTACTTCAGCTGTGTTTTGTTTCTCTAAGATTCAAATATTCTGACTAGGTTTCAGCATATCATTATGAGAACAGAACAGCTATAGAAGAAGCTTCACAGAAGAAATAGCCTGTAAATATTGCTTTGAATTCTCTTGCTATTTATGGAGAGTTCTGATATCAGGAACAGATATGGCTTTGGACAAAATGAGTTGTGCTGCTGCAGATGTGTTTGCGAATACTTAGGGGACAAGATCCTGTGACATTATAATGGGCAGCTTACCATTATCTATGAGATTTTTATGCCTGACATTTTGATGTAACTGATTCTTCTATTTAATACTAGTCCCCATGAACTATAAGCTTACAAAAGCAAGAGCACTCTTCTTTGTGTGGTGATCCTATCTGGCCAGATTAGCAAAATGTTTATTTGCATTTTGCAAAAAAAGACTGGGCTTTGTAACGAAAATATGCATCAGGTCAAGTGAAAAATAGGTTTGATATCAAAATCCCACAATGGCTCATGATGGAGAGGGGGAGGCAAACTTCCAAAGCAGGAATATTTAATTCTGGCACTTTCAAAATGTGGCATTCCATCCCTTTAATTTCCCACGGGATTTTTTTTCTAACATTTCTTCTGATGAAAACAAGCATGCAAACAAAAAAATAGTCTGTATTTAGAATTCAATAAAACACTTCATTTGATCCTCTTCAGTTTCCTGGAAAAGTTCAATGTGAACATTCAAGTACTGCATTTCTTCAAACTGTGCGGAAACTGCTGATCCGTGAGTTGTGCAGCTTTGATGTGCCAAGTGCCAAGAGAGGGTCCTCTAAAAGCTACTGTAATTCATATTACTCTGTAGGACCTTCCCAATGAGTGTGAAACTCAGCCTGGCAGGTACAGTACAAGCACAGAGCCAAAAACTGTCTGTCCTGAAGGCTTTACCCTCCTGACATATGATTTCCATACCATCAGATATATGTTTTTGTGTGGAGTGGCATATGGAGAATGGGAAAATCCATTCAAAACATTTTTCTACCACTGGAAGAGTAGTTCTCTACACCTGCTGTATAAGGTGATTTTTCTCTTTTGTTTTGGAGGAAGTCAGGATAGGAAGTGAAACAAGGCAACATAGACATACTGTATATGAAGAATGAGATCCTGCCCCTAGGTGCTGCTGCTGCTGCTGCATGGAGCCAGTTAGTGAGCTAAGCCTGCAGGTTCATGGCTCGTGCTCTTCCACTGGGTTTGAAAAACGCGCAGCCCAGTTGTGCTTTTATTTATTCCAATTCCCTATTTTCAAGATTGAAAGAGGAAATTTTTGAAAAGCCTTACTTATAATGCATTATAAGACATCCTTTAAAACATTCATGGAAGAGGAAGAGTTCAAGGGTAGCAGTCAGTGTTAAGCAGTGGTGGTGTGCACAGACATACCTGGGTGAAACGCTGTGCATAGACAAAAGGCCAGGACAGCCCTTGCCATGCAGACGTGAAAATGGCACTGATTTGCCTCAGAGCATTCTCTGAGCTTGCCCACATGCATCCATTGCAACCCAAGGCGAATGGCAACTACAGGGCATTACAGCAGGGAAATGCAGGCAGCCCTGAGCTGGAGGAAGCAGCAACCAAAACAGCCCAGTTAGACTTGGCTTCCAAACACAAGATGGACAGATGTTATTGTTACCCTCTCCTCAGCACTAATGAGGCACATCTGGAATGCTGTGTCCAATTTGGACCTCCCTAGTGTGATAGACATGGATGTACTAGAGAAAAAGTCATCAAGACATGTAGAAGCTGGAGCCTACACGTGTAAGAGAAGTTCAAGAGAATTAAATTTGTTCAGCTTGGAGGAGAAAATACTCAAGTACAACACATTGCTGTCCGGAGCTGCCAAATGAGAGGGTGAAGAGGAGACAGCCAGACGTCTCAGAGCTGCATCGCTGTGAGATAAGGGGCGACACACACTGGAATATTGGAAATTCCAATTAAATCTTAGCAAAAATATTTTCAGCATGAGAGTGGTTAAACATGAGAGTCAGAAAGGCTATAGGATCTCGACCTTTGGAAATATTTAAAATTTGACTGGGCAAAACCCCAAGGACCCTGATCTAGTTGACTTGCTTTGAGGAAAGTCCTGGACCCCAGTGATCTCCAGAGACACCTTCCAGCCTGGCTTGTTCTCTAGGTCTGTGACCATGAAAACTTGACAAATAAAGTAGAATGACAGCAGGACAGTGATCAGCAGAGCTAATGACATAGAGATGTTTTTAAATATGATGAAGAAGCAAAGGAATCTTAACGATTTGTTAAAGGACAAATGACAGAATTGTTTATGAAAGGTAGAAGTGACAGACTTTTCACAAGCTAGTTCTTTAAGGACATTAAAATTAGTGATGTAATTAGTTTACATGATAATATGTTATTTGGGATATTTTGGGAAACCTTGTGTGCCAGCAATGAAGGACACAGTGTTAAAGTGGCACTAGTAAAGCTAGGTGCTTTACAATCAGATGTTGACAGACAACCTAAACCTAAGAGTAGTCACATGGGTCATATGTATTGGTTTTCACAAGTACCTCGATCAGAAGGAAAGTTCCAGAAAACCAAAAAAAATATCGCAGGAGAAGAATAAGAGGAGAATTAAAGACCATCCTTAATGTGAATCAGCTCAGAGTTAGGGAATATGGCTTTTGCCAGATCAACTCAGTGATTTCTTTTAATGAGATGTATAAGTTTGAGCCTGAGATTAGCTCGGTTGGTCAGAGCATGGTGCTAATAACACTAAGGCCACAGATTTGATCCCCATATAGGCCATTCACTTAAAAGTTGGACTCAATGATCCTTGTGGGTCCCTTCCAACTCAGAATATTCTGTGACTCTGTGATTGACAAGGGGAAAATACTGATACCCTGTACCTGTCCTTCTCCATAGCATTTGAATTCATTGTGTCAGACACTCGTACTAAGCAAGTAAACTAGTTCAGCCTTGTGGATTAAAATGTGCTAATCACCTATGGTCTTTAGCACACAAATGGTAAGGGGTGACCACTGCAAGAGCACCTCAGAAACAGTGCTGGCTGGGACCTTGTCTAGTCAGCGTGTTCACCTTCAACAGTGCTGTGCTGGTCTTGCTTGGCCTTAGCCTACTCTCTTTTTCCACTGGGGAAACCCAGCCAAGGGGCCAAGAGCATGTCCTGCTGAGCGATTCCCGGTACACCTGCAGTGCCTGAGTGAGAGTATGTCTGTGGGCTCCCACAGTGCTGTGGAAGAGTGGTAGAGACCACTCTGCTCATGTGGACAGAGGGGTCTGCAAAGTCTGGAGGTGGTTCATGAGTGCCACAAAGCTGACATGCAGAGCACTGCAGGGGTTTGGGCTTTCTGCATTGATAAAACAAGTGAAAACAGCCATCTCAGTCTGCAGTCAGACAGAGCAGGGAGCATCATGCCCAATGGGAATTGATAGTGAGGAGCAGACAGGGAAAGAAGAGGTTGCAAAGCACTAGTTCTGCCAAACTAACCCTATCATTTTTCCTCCCTTTATCTTTTGACATTAAACAGATTGAGTGGGTGAACAGAAGATGGAGACACAATTAAGCAGATATTGCAAAGAGGAGGGTGAGTCGCTTTTTATGGCTAGTTTATGTTTCAGACACACAACTGTACAGAATAATGCAATAACAAAAATCATGCAGTATTCACCCTGGGTTTATTCACCGCAGGTCCTCTGAGAGCTGCTTTTGTTTATCTTTGTTTAATTGGCGTGGTCAGATGGCCACCAGCGGTCCAATTAAACAGATTCAACAGATTCCACTGTACATTTTTATTTTTTTCTCCATCAGCATATAGCAAAAGATGTCCAAAATAATTTGTCTGAGTACTAGTAATGAATATAAAGTGCACTCTATTCCAGCCTGCACATAGTAAGTTTCAGCTGTGCAGAATTTTACAGCCAAAGCAAACTAGGTTAATAATGAAATCACTGATGTGTGTCCTATCTAAAATGCAGATAAGGCATTATGCCCTTCCTTTGTAGCTATCTTAAGCTTTGGCCTTTAAATGTTGGATGGGAACTATTTAAGAAAATCCCACCAACAGGACCTGGGCATGCCCTTAATATCAGGTATTTGTTTAAGTGCTTTGTTGAATTGGAGCCTAGTAGATCCTCTTGAAAAGAAAGTGATTTTCAATCTAATAAGGTTATCTTAGTGCGAACATTTTAACTACATCAATCAATATGCCCGTCAGGAGTAAATGACTAATGGGATTTCTCTTTTCTTTCTTTCTTTGTTACAAGAATGATGAATTGACCTTGCCTGTTGCTAAAGATTCTCATCTCCTTAATGCATTGCAGATATGTTTAATGGAAGCA
Source organism: Chiroxiphia lanceolata (assembly GCF_009829145.1). Lineage (NCBI taxonomy): Eukaryota > Metazoa > Chordata > Aves > Passeriformes > Pipridae > Chiroxiphia > Chiroxiphia lanceolata. The sequence goes on from NC_045638.1 coordinate 58,754,487, forward strand.
AGCTGTCAGGGTCTTGCAATAACCAGTCCCAACCAAAAATATTTACCCTTGGGACTGGGTCATCAGATTCCAGTTCTGCTCTCACAGTGGAAAATTTGAAAAGGCTGGAAGAGGAATATGCAGCTTCTAAAGAAGCCTTCAAAATGCAGAGAGTACAAGATTATATTGAACAGACTGATCTTGCTCTCTTCAACAAAGAGACAAGTAGGAGAACCAACAGAGATTTTGTCTGTGATGCAGAGCCTGAAGGAATCTCTTCATCTCCTCCTGCAAAACAAGAAAAAACTACAACTGAGGTTCCTGAAAGATCCCCGAAGAAAGGAAAGATATATTACACAGGTATTTTTTAGCAATCTTTTAGAGGAAAGGGGAGAGAATAAGTCGGTTGTCCTTGATCTTTTCTACATTTCTGTCTGCATATAATAGAATCATAGAATAAACCATCATAGAATGGTTTGAGTTGGAAGGTACCTTTGAAGATCATCTAGTTCCAACCTCCCTGCCATGGGGAGGGACACCTTTCACTAGATCAGGTTGCTCAAAGTTCCATTCAGCCTGAGCACTGCCAGGGATAGGGCATCCACAGTTTCTCTCAGCATCCTGTGCCAGTGTCTCACCACCCTCACAGTAAAGAATTTCCTCCAAACATCTAATCACAGAAGAATCACAGAATATTCTGAGTTGAAAGGGACTCACAAGGATCATTGAGTTCAACTGTTAAGTGAATGACCTGGACAGGGATCAAACTCCCAGCCTTGGTGTTGTGAGTCAGGGTCAATATAAATCTCCCCTCTTTCAATTTAAAACCATTACCCCTTCTTCTGTCACTATCTGTCCATGTACAAAGTCCCTCTCCCTCTTTTTTATAAGCTCCCTTTAAATGCTGAAAGGCCTCTACTGAAATCTCCCTGATGCCTTCTCTTTTCCAGGCTGAACAACCCCAACTCACTTAGCCTGTCTTCATTGGAGAGGTGCTCCACCATTTTGATCATCTTTATAGCCCTCCTCTGTACCCACTCCAACAGGTCCATGTCTTTCTTGTGCTATGGTCCCCAGAGCTGAACACAATGCTCCAGGTGGGGTCTCACAAGGACAGATTAGAGAGCCAAAATCACCTCCCTCAACCTGCTGATCATACCTCTTTTGATGCAGCCCAGGATGTGGTTGGCTTTCTGGGCTGCAAGAGTACATCACCAGATCATGTCTGGCTTTGCATCCTCCAGAACCCCCAAGCCCTTCTTCACAGGGCTGCTCCGAATGAGTTTTTCTCCCAGTCTGTACTCATGTCTGGGACTGCCCCAACCCAGGTGCAGCACCTTGCACTCGAACTTGAACATCATGAAGCTCTTGTGGGCTCACTTCTCAAGCTTGTCTGGGTTCTTCTGTATGACATCCCATCCTTCTGTTGCATCGACTGCACCACTCAGTTTTGTTCTCATCTGCAAACTTGCTGATCTCACTGTCTGTGTCACTGATAAAGATATTAAAGAGTATCAGTCCCAAAACAGTAGTGGATCAAGGGTTAGACTTGATGATCTTGGAGGTCCCTTCCAACCCAGCTGATTCTATGATTCTATGAAAACAGAGCCCTGAGGGGACACCATTGGTCAGCAGCTTCCATCTGAACATAGAACTGTTGACCACAGCTCTGGCTGCATCCAGCCAGCCAGTTCCTTATCTACCGAATAGACCACCTTCAAATCTGCGTTTCTCCAATTTGGAGATAAGAAAGTTATCTGGGACCATGTTGAAGTCCTTACAGAAGTCTAGGTAGGTGACATTGGTCAGTCTTCCCTTGTTGAGTGTTGCAGTCACTCCATCATATGGTTAAATATGAGTGCCATGCATGTGCACCTAAAATGGTGATGGATTTTTAGGAGCAATGTAGGCCTGCCCTTCCCTGCCTCCTAGTGAGGGATGCAGTTGTGTGGACTCCCGAATTGGTTTGTACCATGTTTCAGGAAAAAATATTGAGCTGTGAGAACATGGTATGTGGTGCCAGCATCCAGACTTGAATCCCAGCCGTGGAGAGAGCTTATCAAAAGTGCAAGGTACTAGTCTGCAAAGAATGGGATTTTACCATTAGCTAGTTTCAACGTAATCACAATGAAACCAGCACAAAGTTTAAACTCGAAACCCTCTGATCCATTTTAGATAGCATCCATTTTAGTTTTGTCTGGATAAGAGTTGCTCTGTTGAATGTAAATGCAAGCTAATTAATATTAGACATTTATCTGCCTTAATAGTTATCTCAAGCTATGTTTACTTCATATATATATATATATATACATATATATATATATATCTCTCCCTGCTTTTAATAATATTTTACAGCTCATAAAGTAATCCAGCCAATGTTTGGAGGCAGTTAGCAGGGACAAAAATACAGTTAATCCATGGAAAGGAAAGCCTCCTAAGTTATAGGGGATCAACCCCCTTTTTTAAGGACTTTAAGAACTTGTCCCATTTCAGTTCTGGCTGCCTGTGGTGACACTGCTTGCAAGTCAGGATGTGGCTTGTGGCTGAATGCAGGACAGGGTCACAGCTGTCTCCTGTAAGTGGGCGATAAAAGGACAAGTGACTCCATCAAAAGCCACTGGAAGGGGACCACACAGCAGCCGTGGGGAACTGCAACTGGGTTGCCTACACAGAGAAAGCATGGCTTTCTGCAGGAGAGTCTGGATCACAAACAGGGGTCCAAGTGGGACAATTTGGCCTTATCCTAAGTAGAAATCAATTTTTTTTGAAGGAAAGGTTGAACTTTTTCCATAATTTCTCTTTGAACATGCTGTAAGCAGGCATTTTACCTGCTATGGAAGAGCCCCTAGCACAGCCTGCTTTGGCACAGACAGAAATGCACAGCCAGCATGAAAGAGACAGGCTATTCCATGAAGTAAAAGGTTACCTATTTCCTAAGGAATTCATGAATTGGTCCTCCTTGGGGGTTTACCAACAGAAGTGTTTTCTGCTCCCTTTCACATTTTTCTCAAGGCAAATTTGCCAGCTCCTAAGAAGGAGAAAGATCAACTGTTCACACATGTAAGGTTTATTCTTAAGAGCTTTCCATGTGGAAATAAAATATTCTTATCAAGCATACATGTGAGCTGCATCCTTGGGGACAAATCTGTCCTGGGAAGAGGCTGAGGGTCTGAAACAACCACAAAAGACAGGAAGCAAATGCATGCAAAAATCTCTCTCAGTGCTATTTCAAGCAGTTGTTTCTTGGATTTCTACATCACAATTAAAATTCAGATGATATATGAAGTTTATTTCAGACTGTTTCAGTAGAGAGCTAGTATTTAGACACAAGAAGATTTACCAACGAATATCAAATATGGGAATGCCTCATTAGGGACCCACTGTCAACATTTAATATGTCTTCAAGAATTTGTACAGTATAGCGATTCACTGGGGCTTTTTTTGCTTCTTTTTGTCTCTTTTCACTGTTTTTTGTCTTTCATAAGGGTGGCTTATGTAATCTGAGCAGTAACCTTACTTCAGTGCTTTTGATGTTTCTTCTAGCTCCCTGTCATAGCCATACCTCTCCTTTATTCTATGTTTTACTCTCCTACATTTTCTTTTCTCCCCTGCCACCCTATTGCCCTCTCCAAGTGCCTTCTTGTTCACCCTCTTTCCCAGTCTGTAGGCGCCTCTCCTCTCTCCCATCACCTTCTGCATATGCCTGCCCTAAATCTCTTCCATCTGCCCTTTCTGAGGTAGGTTGCATAAGAGCTGTTTTACCTGAGAGAGCATTTGAGACAAGCTGAGATGTACAATTAACCTGGTAGATGAGGGCTGTAACAGACCCTCAGCACAGAGGGAAACAGGCAGCCTGTGGCCACTGAATTAATGCAAACCTGGAGGAGAAAGGTGCTGCTCTGACAGCAAACCCCTCAGGGCACCACATCTGACTGTATGAGCTCTTTGAGCCAAAATTGGCGGTTTCCTCCTCATTCTTGTAGCATCATGACCTTCCCACAGAGGGGCAACCACAGTCCCCTGCACCCCATTGCTTCTGTGCAGCCACAGGGAAGACACCCATGGGAATATGTCCTCCTAAAGAGTCCGTAAAATAAGGAAACCCAAGCTGTTTACAAATGAAACATGAACAGAAAGGCAAAGTAAATTAGCTTGTAACTCTTGTCTCTTCCTCTGCAAAGCCTGTCTTCACTCTCCAGAAACTTTTTTTAAGGCTCATTTTCAGGAGCTTTTTCTTTGCTCTCCCACAATTTATCGTACCATTAAAACCGATGAGGAAAAATGTTCCTCGTTAAGGTGGGAAGGTTTTATCTGAAATACAAAATAATGAAATGGCAAGAAATCTCAAAGCAGGAAAAAAATCCCCGCTGTTCTACACAAAAAGAGGATCTTTTTTATTTTTAAAGAAAACCCTCTCTCTCTCCCCTCCAGCACCGGCAACATGTTCTCTGCCAGCTCAGCCCACAGGACCTGTGCCGAAGGAATCCAAGTAAGCAGAGTAATTGGTAACATTTTTCTATATAATTCAATCGCGTTAGGCTGTATTTATGCCATACACAGGTGAGCAGCAGGAACACCTAACAACTGGAAATTTACAGTATGCCCGAGACATTCACAGCCTGGCAGCCCTGCTATTAATAAACTGGAAGTTATGTCTGTCTGAGTGGTTGTCTTTGGGCCCCTCTACATTTGCTGTATTAAAAGGGATGCTTCCAGCCTCTGCAGAGAGTTTTTTAATTTTTTTTTTTAATTTTGTTAGACAAATAAATCCCACACAGTATCTCTCAAATCAACTGAGATGTGTGACTTCTGTTTTACAGGCTGCTCTTCCGGCTGGGGAGGAAAAGGAGGTCTGATTCTCCAGCCACAATAAATCAGCATAATACCACCCTTCACACCACCGACACTGCTGCAGCAACACAGATTTACACCAGCTGGAGACGTAGCTCACTCCTTTAGTCTGTCCAATATAAATATACAGACATATCTAATCTTCCTTACAGAGAGAAGGCAAAGAAAAGAAATTGAATAGAGACACTTGTTCAAGAGACAAAGACCAAATTCTTCTTCGATGTACTTTAAATGGCACTCAGTTCACTGATAACAATCTTTATAGGAATATCCGAGGAATTTTATAGTTTTTTCTTTAAAGACGTTACCAGATGTTACCTTGGCACCAAACGAAAAATATATAAGCAGCTGTTTAAGGGAAGGCTGTTGCATTGCTACATGAACATGCAGCAAGGTGTTTTTTCATTTTAGTTTATAAATTTTATTCATGTAAATTTTAAATATGTTATGAATTTTATATATATATATATATATAATTGTTTAATACTTCTAGAAATAAATGTTATAAATCCATAACTGGCAGCCTGAAAGAGTGCAGACTCTATTTCTTCCCCAAATTTTGAAAATGTTATGGACTGAGGTAAAACATTTGATGTGACATCAAGGGAAATCAGTCAAAGTTTTCTGGCTAACAGAAAGTCACTACAGAAATGAAAGAAAAAAGAGATTTTCCCTCCATCTGAGAGGTTTGTGAGAAGGGACCCAGCAGTCCAGCTCCCAGCAGTCCTGGCCTGACCTGACCTGTCCTTAAGGGACTGACTGTGATCTGGGATGCATGCAGCCAGCTGTCCATGCATTGTTGAGGTTGCACCCTGAGCTTTAATGGGCAGGCAGGTTGCTCAGTGTAATCACATCTCATCCTCAAGCAAACACTGTGGAAGTGTCCTGAGTCTCTCACCTACCCCCTGGTCCTAGGAATTTGGGCTTGATACGGTCCCTGTCAACCTGGACATGGCCCTTTACGGGGCTCTGCTTCTCATGTGTAAGGCAGCGATGATGGCATTTTACTAACTCAGCAGAGCTGGGAGAACAAACACACAATAGAGGCACCAGAGCATCACTACTCTCCCTGTTCCTCAAAAGTTTTCATCCACAGATGCATTAATTTGTGTGTGCTGTGCCCAGCATCCTTTATAATTTATAGGTAACTAATAAGAAATCAGTGATGTGTAAAGGCCTTGTTGAATTACTAATGAAGATAAATTAAAAAAAAAAAAAAAATAAAAAAGCCCTTCACTCCTTACCCTGAATCAGAATACAGTCAAGGCCCAAACGTAGTGTGTTCGGTATCTCATTGTCCTAATTTTTTTGTGTTTTTTAAATTTTTTTTATTTGTCAAGGCCACAGGCATCTTTAAATCAGTATGTCACAGTGGCTGTAAGAAATTATCCCTACATTGCACAGATAGAAGTGTCTGGACACCTTGGTAGTTCCGTGTTGTAGGCTCAGAATGATTTCATACCCTGACTGACAACTTTAGGTGAAAGGAGACAGAGGGAGGGTGTATGGAAAGCCCCAGTTGCTGCTGGACGTGCTACGGTAAAGGAGGGATGTCCCAGAAGAGCTGCAGTCCATGTGGGTGTGGAGCGATACCATACCATCAGCTGAGTGGGGGTCACCTAATGCCATTTGCAGAACTGTGTAAACTGAGATAAACAGAAAAGCAATTTTAGGACTGATATAACCTTGTTTCACCCAGTGATCTAGAGGCAAGGAAAGCAGTAAGATGATAGAAGACTTTGTGCACAGCTGCTACCAATAGTCCTTGTCCATTTTGGCGGGCTGGCAGTTACCCCTCTCCACTCTGCTGTCCTTACCTTCATGAGTGCATCTCTCCCCTCTGTGTGCTGCAGACCTAATTTTCACAGGGATATATACCTTTCATTACTGATATCCTAAGTTCCGTTCTGTTCCTCTCCTCTCAAGTAAGGTACCCTCCTGGTAAACCAGGACAGTGCTGAGCACCTCACCTGAAAGCCCAGCAGCTAACAAGCATCATCAAGAGTGTTCTGAACCAATTTGACCCCCCTCTGCCAAAGAGCAGGTATAAGCTGATTTTGCAGTGAGCTGCCCCTTAAAAGATGCTATCCATCACTACCCTAAGGCATAATGCTACAGCTGAGGGATGACAGCTGCTTGAGGTGGGAGGATGCCTAGATGTTCTCAGGATCTCCAGCCTAACTGTGTCAGTGTGAGCTGTCTCAGTCAACAGAGATGGTCATGACCAAGAATGGAGGAATATTTCAGTTTTGAACTTCTTGATTTTAACAGGCCTCCTCAGGTAGATAGTTCCCTCTCTTTTTGCCTGAAAAGGGGGAACTGATTCACTTGAAATCCACCAGCTGTTTGATGGTGCTGTCATTGCAGTCTACCAGCAATGTGCAAAAACTGTTCCTCCCCTCCCTGCCTCCAGCAGTCCTCAGGTTGTCCCTCCTTCTTGCCACCAGTAAGATGGGCCTCTGCAATCATCCAAGGCCATTTTTCAAGGCCAGCAGGTTTCAAAGGACATTTGAGGGCTTTCTGAACCATTCACAAATGGCATTCAAATCAATCACATTGATTTCGAGGGACTCATAAGACACCTCAGTGTTTTAGGGGATCCTGGCCTAAGGGTTTCTCCGTGAGTGAAGCACACTGTCACTAGGCTGTCTAGGGTTCATGAAATGCTTAGCTAGCAAAACAACTGCTTGGCTACAGCTTTCTGCCAAAAGATAGCCAGGTCGTGCTTCAATGCAGATGTCTCAGGGAAAAAATGTGCAGTGCATTAGAGAGCTGTGACTCATAGAATAATTATCCTCATTTCTCATAGTTTATTAATAATTTAAACCCAATCTTGATGTTATTGATCTATCATTGAATCGGAGATTTATTTCAGATCTGTAGTCACTGAAGCAGTAAATTTAATCCCCCTTCCCTCCCACCCTTCTATCCACTAAACTCACTTTATAACTAAAACATGATGTTTAGGCTGTTTCAATAACAGGAGAGGAGAATAAGAGCTCAGAGGCAGCGGGTGGCAGGAGCAGCCTTAAGCCCACAGATGATCAGTGGCAGTGACATGAGGTTCTGGTTTTAATACATCATTTTTGACCAAACCATCCCTTACACACTGCCTCAGGGATGCCAAAAGGACCAGAAGCTGCTTGCTGGCACATGCATCACAACCAGATCCTAGACCAGTTTTGCCTGTTTTCATCTAGGTTTTCTTGTCCATTCCCACCATTAACCATCAGTTTGTACACATCCCAGTCCTACTCTTTGTCCTCTGGAAACACAGATATGAGCTCATCAAGGTTAAGTGCCTGCAACACGTGGGCTGTTGCAAGGCACACAAGCTCTTGGGTCCAATACTAATCTTACTTAAACTGGTGAAAACCTGAAGCAGCTGCCTTGGTGTCCCAGGAGTACCATGAGTGTAAAATCCATTTATGTGCGTGGAGGATCAAGCCTAGAGAACTATAATGTGAAGACTCCTACAGCAGTGCTCACTGGGCTGTACCATGTGTCTAGTGAATTCAATAATACAACAGCAAGACTTGGCCTTTAAAGGAAGCCAGGAATAGAAAACAGCATCCTTTATGGCTGTAAAGTGCCCAGAAGAGTGATTTTTGTAGGTAAATGAAATACATTTTTATTAGACCAATTGTAGTATACAGTTGGGTTGGAAAACATGTTCTTCGATGTACGAACTCTTTCTCAGATCTGGAAGAAAACAAAGGTGCCCAAATGCTCATCTATTCTTTTCCATCTATATTAAGAGATATTAAATATATTACCATCCCCTGCCAGCCCATCCTTGCTGCTCACCTTAGACCCTGCAGCTGAAACCACAGCAAGTGGGGGCTTTTGGTCACCACTGGGGGTCCTGCAGCTATGGGAACGTGTGAGAGGGCCAAGTTGTCGCAGGCTTGCTCTAAAAAGCAAACCAGATCAGTGTCACCAGACAGACAGGATATGTTGGTACGATAAAGGGCTGCATGCACTCCCAAATGCGTGCTCTTAGCGTGTCTGGTGTTTCTTGCCCAAGTGGGAAACATTCCTAGAGACGAAGAGCAGGAAAACAAAGCACAGCAAACACAATATAGTCTATTGTGTTCCAGAGGTATCATTCTTAATGGAATAGTCATGGAGCTGAATTTTCCTTAGTTTGGTGAATTTTTGGGTTTCAGTTTATGTTAGCTAAACCTAGAATAAGACCAGGGAAATGCTGATATTTCATTGATCCTGAAGGACAAGGTGCTAGCACTAACACATCAAAATGTAGGTGCTGGGTGTTTTGCAGGACTGTTGGGAGTGGAGCAAGTCCAGGGAAATCCATGACTGGAAATGCTGCTGGATGCTGGGTCCCTGTGACACTGGGTCTCACCTATACCAATGGGACCATTGTCATTGGCAAGTCACAGCTCCTGCAAAGCGCAGGCTTGGCAGTATTAAAGCTTTCTCTTCTCTGAAGCCTGAGAGACTTGTTTGGTGAGTTTTCACCTGAAAACATAAATTCCTGGAAATTGGGGCTTTCATGTGGTTGCAAAGCAGTGACCTCCTTCCTCCCTCTCTTTAGTGAAACAGGTGGAGTGAGTCATCACAGGCACAGGAGTGAGTCATTGCATCACTACTGCAAGTCTATTTTAAGTACCCACCTGTGGTGGGAGCAGATTCAGTGCCTCTCTGAATACATAACCTTTCCTACCCCAGTTCACACCTGCACCAGGGAGTTAGGAAGATGTTTTCAGTACTGAGCAGCTGAGTAGAGAAGCCAAGCATCACTTCAGGCTTGGTTTACTCAGAATATGCCATTTAGCATATTCAGGTCTCATTGCATTCTGATGAGGTGAGGAAATGTCTTTTCCTGCCGTTTTGGGAGGATGTAACTAGAGAGCTGTGTCCACATCTCTTTCCCCCCAAGCTACGTGCCTTCTACTCCAACTTTTTTGCTGGAGATATCTGTTCCTTGCTACTGACAATATTAGGCCCCTAATTCAGCTGAGGAATGACCTTGGGCCTTGACACAGGATGCAATTGACTTTCTGGGCTGCGAGATCACATTGCTGTGTCATGTTGAGCTTCTCATCAACCAACACCCCTAAGTCCTCAGTAGCGCTGTCAATCCATTCTCTGTCCAGCCTGTATTTGTTCTTGGGGTTGCCCTGACCCATGTGTGGGACCTTGCACTGGCCTTGTTGTACTTCATGAGATTTGTTGGGGCCAACCTCTCAAGCCTGTCAAGGTCCCTCTGGATTGCATTTGTTAGGTAGAGAGTGGTTGCCTGAAGCAGGGGATGTGCACCATGGTGACATCTGCTCCAGCATTTTCCAGAAGAAATGCCAGGCAACTGGAGTGACACAGCTGCAGAGTCGCTGCCTCTGCTATCTCCCCTTACCCATTCCAAACCTCTTGGTCTCCCATCACTGGGGCACAGCAGCTTGAAATCTGCAGGAGAATTCCTGGAAATCCAGCTCTATGCCTTCCCCTGCCCTGCAGCTTGTCCCTCCAACCCTCCTTTTGCTTGCCAGGCATTTGTATAAATAGGATTAACATCTGCAGTTACACTTAGCTAGGTTGCAAATTACACAGGCTATCAAGCCTCGTGCTTCAGGGCATACATTGATTACCATCAGAGGGACAAAAATTAGTTTTTTCAATAACAGAATATTGCCTGATTTACTGGGAACATTACAGGGCAGAGTGGATTAGCCTTTGCCATCAGTATCAGTTATGCGTTATTACCACATCAAAGCACCAGACATGGGTGAGCTGCTTCCATCCAGACGGGGTTGGAGGTGGCTGGGTTTGGAGGAGCAGAGTTGGTCTTTAAAACTGACACAGATTTCTGAAGCTGCTTATAAAATGTGCCACCAGCAAGCTGTGCTCCCTGCTTCTGCTTGCCTACCTCCTGGGCTGCGTACCTTCAGCTGATCAGAGGAGTCTGCCCTCTTCTCCTTTGTCCCTTGGCATTTCTTGACTCTGATGGGATCAAGAGGTATCAGAGGATCTGGGACTCACTGTAACAGCAGACTGGGAGACACCTTTACTGAAAGGTCTGCTGACCCCATCCTTATTGTGTTTCCAGAGGCTTGCAAGAGGAGCTGAGGCCCCTGTTCTCTCCCTATAATGGATGAACAGCTTTACCCACTTTCAAGCCATCTCTTTTCCTCCACCTTGGCAGCAAATGCTTTTCTCATTTGAATGGAAGAGCTAGAATTGACAGAAAATCTAAAATAAGAAACGTAATTAGCACAAAACTTTTAATTCCCCTTTCTAAGCCATTTCTAAATGTGTTAGTGCTTATTTATTGAACTTGGCTTGACATTTAGACAGTTCTTTTAATGCTAATAGGGTTGATTGCGGGGTTGAATCCTACTGCTTTGAGGAAATGGCTGCTCAGTATTCAGAGCTGCCAAGTTCCCCCTGCACAGAAATACACTCTTTTCTTCGCAGGAAATATGTATTATTCAGCACAAATATATTAACATGAGGCCATCGCAGGAGTGAGGAGCCTGTGCCAGTGATACTGCACCAACAGCCCATGCACAGAGTGTATGGCCATGGAGTGCCAGGGCTCTGCCTTTCTGTGGCTATAAACTCTCTCCAGCATGAGCTGGACAGTGCCAGCCCTCTTGATGGGAAGTGGGCTGGGGTTTGCCCTAGTTCATCTTTGTGGCTCTGGTGCTGGGGCCACTCTGAGGAAGAGGAAGAGGAAGCCACCCAGTTTCCCCAGGTTGCAGTCAGGACCTGGGGTTTCCTACCCTTGCCCACTGGCATTTCCCACTTAAAACCAAGACTCTCATCTTCCTTCTAGAGACAAACCGAGAAGGGATTCCTCCTTCCTAATAGAAATCTAGGGGCAAGAAATGTGGGTGGGGGTTTTTTCCCATAACAGTCACTATCAGAGTATTTACTTCTGTGTGTTTAATGGGCCTTTTTGTGCTCCCCCTCCTGCAGATCAATGGACAGGACAGATGTCTGACTGTCCTCCCGTTTCAATGTGTATTATCAGTACCCCTTCAGAGTTGCTGCAAAATAGCACAAATATCAATAAGAATAGAATTTTAACTTAAATTTACTTTAAATTAGGCTTTATAGGTGAAAATTGTAGGTTTTCAGAAAATAAGCCTCACCACCACATTACTGAGCATGCGACGTCAACACAAGGGTGCCTGGGCAATGCAACAGCCTCCAGAAATGGGACAGGCTTCTAAATGCTGACAGTGACAAGCCAGCCTGGCTTGACAAGCTTTGCCAAGGGCTAGCCAAATGCAATGAGATTACCCTGATCTGGGGAACAGAGATACTTGAGCTCAGGAATTTCCCCCTGGGTGTGATTACCTTGTAATAACCACTATCCCTCATCCTCATTTCTAGCTGTAAAAGAGGTGCAGAGCGAGGTTAACCCTAGTTTGTGTCCATTAGCCAGTAAACTGTCAAGGCATGGTTTTTAAGGCAACCTTGGAAAAGTGCACAGGAACAATAATGTCTCTGTCATTAAGGTGGTGAGGTTTCAACTAGAAGAGGCACTTATATACTGTGTCAGTGTAGCATTCAAGTGTTTGCTTTTAATTTACTGGGGGAAATCTTAGTGAATCGCTCAGGTCTGGACCGGCCATTAGAGCCATTGCTGAATTTTCTTTTCCCCTCAATTTCCTGTTGCTCAAAACCAGGCATTCTCTTTCCATGATGCCTTGGAACGATAAATCCAGGGTGATCTAGCTCAGGCTGGAAGAATGTGAGCTGACTGCTGTAGAACATCCTTGTTCTGAGACACAGCCACTAACAGGTCACATTTTCACTTCAGAGTGAGATGCATATGAGAGGTCTGCATGGAGCACAAGGTTGCATTCCAGAACAACTTGGCCTCCAGCTGAGGACCTGCAGAGAAGACTTGTCCATGCAAGAGAAGGCTTTTGCTTTGGGAGATAAAGGAAAATGGGATGCATCTGCCTGTGAGTCTTGGTGGAAGACTTGTAACACTGAAAACTGGTCCTGGTGTAGAGCCTTGGTCACTGAAGAGCCACCAAGCAGCTCTACCTCTGTGATGCAGGGGGCTGAATCAGAAACAGTGACAGGCAATAGCACCAGACACCTCAGGTCATTTTGCCTTAGTGGGAGACATGGTCTGGTGTGAAATGCAGGACATAGGGATGACTGCATAGGGTCAGCCCCCAAAATACACCTGGCCCAGTATCCTACCCTGGATGAGACCCAGCAGATGCTCAGGAAGTAATACAAAAATAGAGCAAACATTTGTTTATACTTCCCAGAATACTCTCCATTTCCCTAGTGGTCTGTGACTCAGGAACATCCTGAACTGTAGATGCCAGTTTTACATTTAATAGCCCTTGATGGATTCCTCTTCCATTGATTAGCTTGCACCCTATTGAAACAACACAAATTTTAAACATCCACTGTACTCTATGGCAAGGAGTGCCGCAGCTAAAAATCCCCTTTGTTTATTTTGAACTTGTCACTTGATAATTTTCTTTAATGTTCACTCTCTTCCTTTGAAGAGCACTGAATAATATGAACAGCTGTTCCCCAGTCACATTGCTCTTCCTTTCAGAAAACTCGGTCGTATTTTTTCTTCAGTCATTTTTTCTTCCAGGATAAAAAGTCTTAATCTATTAAGTCATTCCCTGAATGGAGGCCCTTTTGTGCTTTTGATCATCTTCCATTACCTTCCTCTATAACTTTTCTATTTCTTCTGTATCATATTTGAGATCAGTGAATCAGGACTGCACAATGGTATTCAAGAGAAGGAAGTCCACGGATTTATACGGCAGCATAATGATTTCCCCTGTTTTGCTCTCTCCTCCTTTCCTAATAATTCCTACTTTTCTGTTTGCTTTTTTGATTGCTACTGAGTCTTGAGCTGACATTTGCCTAGAGTATCTATTATAACCTGAAGATTTTGCTCCCGAGTGGAAATAGCCAGCTCAGAGCCCATTATTTTGTATGTAAAGTTAGGATTGTCTTTTCCCATGTGCATCACTTTACATTTATCTACATCAGATTTCATCTGTGATTTTATTACCATTTTATTCAGTGCCGTGTGGGTCTTCCCGCAACTATTCACAGTCAACCATTTGCCTCAACCACTCTGAATGTCATCAGCAAACTTCTCCTCTCTCTGCTTGCTGCTATTTTGAGATTATTTATGAATATTTTGAAAGCATAGAACAATGTTTAGGCTCATTTAGCAGCTTCCTCTCTCAAATCTGAAGTGATGTCTCCCAAGGAGAAGGAAGAAATGCAGTTTCCCAAGCTCTTGCGGTGTCACTGGAGAACAGCTGGCATTTCTGGGAATAAATGGCATTGTGCCTAACCAGCATGACTACTTTTCCCCTTCCACAGATAGGATGGGGGGGTGACGCCACTCGCTGGGATGTGTCTTCCCCCACCAGACCAGTGGAAGATGGACTCAAGCACAAAGAGGTGTGCAGAAGAAAAAGAGGTAGAGTGGAAGCAATGGATGACAAAGCTTTTCTCTGAGAAAACCCCTGCACACAAAGTTGTGTTGAATGAATAGGAGGTAACTGGCAACTCTTCCTTGCAAAAAGTGATCTGGGAGCCTGTTGAGCTTGCCCGAGGGAGTTCAGTGCCAGAGTCAGGTGAGGAGTCTCTATCCATGGGAGGAGAACATGACGATGATGGAGAGTCACTGCCCTCTGCACAGGCAAGGTGAGACCCAGCTGGTCAGTTAGCAAGAATACCCAGAGATCACCAGTGATGAGCACTTTTTCAGTGGTGTATTTTCCCCAGGAAGCAGCACCTTGTAGCAGTGCAGGGATCATTGTTGGGGAGCAACAACAAGGGGCACTTCTTTCTGCTGAGGGTATCCTTGTTTGGGGAAAGAGGCTGGAGAGTTGCTGCTGCTATTTGTAGCCAAAAGGAGTCCAACTGAGCATCACTCCAGCACCAGAGGCGAGCATGAAATTAATTCACCTAGGGAAAAAACAGGAGGGGAACTTAATTGCTCTGGTGGAGGGTTCCGCATCCCTGTCCAGTGGCGTACCTTGGAGCCACAGGGTCACACAGAACATTTCCCTCTCCTCCTAGAAATGGGGATGCTTTCCCAGATAGCAGAAGGTTTTCTGCATCACTTGAGTTATCCATGCTTTGTTGCTCTTTCCTCTTTTCTCCCATCATTTTGATCCTTTGGGGTTAGACTTGCAAGTGCCATCATATCTTCATGGAAGCAACAGTCCACACTGAAATTTGCCTCCAGTTCTGAGAGGCAGTGCAAAGTCCAAGTGCAACTCAGGTCTCCAGGTTGGTTCTGTTTTAGGCCCTTTGGGCAGGGTCTGTCTTCTGGCTCTGCAGGGATCAGCAGTGTAAGTGGTGTGCAGCACTTGGTCCCACCAGCCACACAAGCTGAGTTTTGCCTTGAGAGACTGGAGTGGCAGTCAGGGACACAACATGCAGGTGGGATAAGACAGGGCTCCCAGTCACACATGTGATGAACTGTGTAAGCAGGATGTCCCAAAAGCTGAGACTCACCTCACCTATGGAAGTGCATACACATGCCTTCCCCCATCACCTGCAGCTCCACTTGACCTAAAGGCAGGAAAACAGGCTCTACTCACTTCCATACCATTCACCTCTCTTACCTCCCAAACCAGGCTGCTCCATCCAAACTGCCTAGCGGGGTCAGATCCAGGCTGCTCAGCTAGAAATCAGGAGGGGATGTACTCCTGGTCCCAGGCCAAGCCCCAGTCCAAGAGTTTAACAGCACAGGCAAAAGCTTTATAGGATACAAGCAGCCTTGAATTCATCAGTAGGGACATCACCACTGTGTCCAGCAAGGGATGGTGTGTCCTGGAGTGTCCCCTCAACCCAGCTGCCAAGAGAAGCAGCTCCCCAGTGCTTGTTGTCCCAGCCCTGGCGACCTTATGAGGGTAAGCAAAGACTGGATTTCTGTCTCATCAGCCAGGGGCTGGATGGGATCCCCCTGACAGCTCAGGCCCCTGCAGCACTCTCTTCCCTCCCTGCCTCCCCTCTCCCCTCCCCAGCCAGACAGCATTGCTGTTTCTGTGGGTGTGCAAGAAAATTACCTGTGATTTATCACACAATCAGTGATTTTGTTGGCTTTTTTATTTTCAACATAGAAGCATGTTATACTGCTCTCCCATACTGAAGTATAGGGTAGGGGTAGCAAATCCTCCTGCGTGGGACTATTTGTCTTTTTAGCCCCATAAAAAGCCTGAAAAATAAAAGCAAGAACAAATCTCTGGTTTGTTGCTTTTTTGTTCCCCTCTATCCCTTACAACCAGGAAGGAGATTCTTAGCAATTCTGCAGAGCCAAAATGTGCATCTTCAGGTTATATACAAATTAGTGCCACAGTTACAGCTGGAGTCAGACACTTCATGTGTACGAAATGCAGCTACCTGGGAGCTGCTGCAGACAAGTCCCTCGGGTCCCCGAGACAGACACAGCCTGAGCACAGTCCCTTTCTGCGCGTGAAAATTAGCTGATGCATTAATGATGATCTCTTTGCTTTCCCCTCTCCTAGTTGCTCTTCATTCTTCCCAGAGAAGCAGGTGGTAACACTGCTTATTTCTGTTAGACAGTGTTAAACCCAGCTCCCTTGTAACGCTGGGAGCTAAGCCCGTAGCAAAGAAATGTTTCCGTGTTGCTCGTTGGTACCTTGCAGGATAAATTACTTGTGTGTCTGATGGAAAGAGGGCCCTTAGCAAATTATATCCTCAGAGAGCAGCTACTAACATAGCATAAGAAGACTTGAGTTTTGTATATGAAATGTGAAAACACAGAAGTGAAGGATGAATTTTTCTCAGTTATTTGAAGGAGTTTAATTAAAAAGTAAGCAAACAAACAAATAAAAAAATCCTAAACCCAGGCTACGTGGAAAGCACAGAGCGTGATGGTCTGGCAGTGTTCTGGGGTTGGTACCGCTGTGTGGAAAAAAAAGCCTGGGGCATAGCATCCACATCCTCTATGTTCAGGCAGACAACCCTACCACACTTTCCTCACACCCCTTCCTGCCTCTCACCACCTCGGTTTTGCTCCTGCAGCACTGTCATTCTTCTGAGCCCAGAAGACAATGTTATGCTGATGGACAGATGGTTTTTTCTCCTGTTCCAGGATGGAACTGGTCAGGTTTAGTATCCAGCACCAACAACACTTGTGTGGGGGAACACCTGCAGGAATGCCCTGCCTCCAGCTGGGTCACTGTGACCCTCCTCCCTTAGATAACTCCCCTCAGCCACCTGGACTGGCTACACAACTCGTGCTGCTCTTATAAGGAAATGAGGTCTAGAGATCTGGCTGTCTTGGGGGTGGCTGTCTTAAGGGTGGTGGAAGCTGGGGTAACTTCCCCTAGACACTCTCCCATGATGGTTTTCTTCCAAAGCCTACTTTATGTGGGCCTTCTGTGGGCTCACCTTTCCTTGACTGTTTGTCAGCTACACATTGGGCAACGTGGCTGTTTTCATCACATTCACCAAGGAAGGCCTGTTCACCTATTGCATGCAGAACAGCAGGTACCCAGGGCTGAGGACTGCCTCTGGGAGCCGTGGTCACAGGGTCTGCTCCCACCCTGATGGCCACCTCTGGTGACTGCAAGCCTGGGGGACACCAGGTCCCAGCTCACACCCAAACAGTCCCAGTGGCATCCCAGGGCTTTAATGCATGCCAAAAGCACCTTCAATTTTTTACTCTATATTTATTTTTTCCTATGTGAAAGCTCATGAAAAGTACAGCCTACTAGAGTGGTTGTTTCTTGTGTTGTGCACCAAGGTTGCAGGTGCAGGCAGGGTGCACAGCACAAGGGCACTTGGGTATTGCCCCATTGCAATTGCCAGTGACATTTGTCCACAGATGTCCTCATATCCCCTGGCATGAGGATTGATCCTGGCATCTACTTTACCAGCTTCCCATGGATCCCCAAGTGGCCATGTTGGAAAAACATGGGCCTGCTATCTGCACAAGGGGAATCCAAAATAGCCAGTCAGTTAGCTTGAGGTTAGCATTGCTTCTGGTTTGTTTCACATCTCCAGAGAGTGCTTCTCAGTAAAAATGACTTAGGTGACCAATTTCACAGAATCACAGAATCATTAGGGTTGGAAGGGAACCCTGGAGATCATTTAGTCCAACCCCCCCTGCCAAGGCAGGTTTATCTAGAGGAGTCTCCTTCTTGCAGTCTAAGTTGTAATATGAAGTGACTGTTGTAATATGAAGTGACTGATGGTTTTAGTAAAAATGGCTAGTGTTTGAGCCATCAAATATTAATTTTTGACACTCCATTCCCAGTCTCCAAAGTTTCACTTCAGAAAGCTAGTGTCTGGGGACAGTAAATCCCATCTCAATTTTACAAGTCCGCCCTGTGCTGAGGCTAATTAATGAACATCCTAAATGTCTAACTGGCTATTGCAAATCATTTTAAATAGCTTTTGCAATAATGCTTCCATCAGACTCCTGCAGTCCTACCCTTTGCCTGCAGACATGTTGGTCTTTCATCCATCACACGGCAGCCAGGTTTTACAGCCTGACACCAAGGCGATCCCTGGCAGCACTAAACCATTGCTGATCTGCTGTGGGTCTCTCCTGACCTCACAGGATCACAGGCTTCCCATCGGTGTTAGCCATGTACCAGCTGCTGGCTCACCACTGAGCTGGGGCAGGCTGCTACAACCCACCCAGCCTCCCCCAGCACTAAAGGGCAATACTAAGAGACCACTCCGATATTTGTAAAGAGAATATTGTAGTTTTGATGAGAGGAAAAGAGAAAACCAACAGCCTGTCCTACTTATGGACTGGTTCAGGCTTGCCCATGGCAAGCACACTGTAGTACATCACAGCAAAGTTAGATTTGTTTTTTTTTTCTTGCTGTTTTTTCAAAGTTGCAGCACAAGGTAACGCTGGGGGAGGCCAAGCCGCTTTTGCAGCCCAGTGAGAATCAACTTCTTCATGCTTAGGCAGGAAAAACTCAATGTAACACATGCTGTGAATGATAAAAGCTCTCCATGTGCCACTGCTAGGGGGATGCTCCAGCACCCAGAATCATCTACGCAGATTGTCATGAGATAGGGAGTATTGATTTGTATTTGTATGCATAAATATGGGCTGTTTTCCCTCACACACTGTCTTTCCCTCTCCTTTGTAGTTTGGCAAGGCCATTTCCCTCCCCCAGCCACATGCACGACCATACACACGTGCACAGAAGACCTTTTTTAGCATAAAGGCTGCCAGGGCAAAAGGAATTCCCATGTCCAAGGACTTTCAGAAGATGTAGATACACAATAGAAGGAGGGGAACACACATACACAACCCACACTCTGCCCAAGGATATTTTCTGCCCTTCAGGGACTCATTGTTCTCCCAGGGGCCATCCAATCTCTGTAGCATGCAAAAACTCACCAAAAACCAGCCCCAGAAGGGGTTGGTCCCAGAAGTGATTCTTGAATGGAAAACTGGAAGTTTGGTCCAATTGCAGACAAAAAACAGCATTTGGGACCAAGCAGTTGTTGGGTCTAAATTCATCTGTGTGTTTCTCCCCAAGGCCACCCTGGACCCATGCACAGGGATCTACTTTGGACTTGGCAAGGACCAGTCAGAAGCTCTGGAAGTGGCATGACTTCAGACACCACTCTCACAGTCCTCCTTTGCAGTCCATCCCCAGGAAACTGAACTGCCAGGTCACCATTAAAACCCTGGCTTAAGGTGAAGTTGACTTAGTGTTCCCCAGCCACAGCAATTGTGTCTGCTTCCATGTGGGGTCCCTGCTCAAGGCAAGCACTTGTTGTGGTAGCCCAGCCTGGCCAGCTCCTGTTTGCCAGCTCCTCAGAGAGCAGCTGGGAAACCCCCCAGTGGAGATAAGCTTGGGACTGTTGTCTGGGACTGGTCACAAATTTTCATGCGGAAAAATCACCATTTCTTTCAAAACCAAATTTCCTGCCTGTGTGACTCTTAATGAAATTCCGTCTCAGGAAAGCATTTAGATGAGATTGAAATGCTGTCACTGAAGGGTAAGAACAACAAGACTCACAAATTCATTTTGAAACACTGTTTCTTTTCAAAACATTAATATTAAATGTCAATACAAGCACAAAGCCTCTGATTTTATCTAAACAGCATTTCACTTAACCTGAAACAAGCATCTGGGGAGAGGAACACCAGAATCTTTTAGTATTTGTTGTCACTCAGGTTTCCTACCTCTGACCCTTCCTCAGAGGTGGAAATGCCCTTCTGGTCAGGGCTCAGCTGTGCTCGGTGCCACTGTGACAGTCCCAGCCTACTGGTGTGTAATCCTGTCCTTCACTAGATGCAAACACAACAGGTCACCACTGAAACACAGTGCTTGGTTGGGGGCTGAGGCCTCAGGGTAAAGGACTTAAGTTGTCTTCCCTGGTGCAGGCACAAACCAAATGATGACTGTCCTCACAGCAATAGTCTGTATGTGGCCACAGATGTATCACCAAGGGAAACAGGCCTCTGCCATAGCTGTTCAGAAAGGTGGCAACTACACAAGGCCTCAAGTACACAGAACCATAATGCACTGGCTACTGCTCTTTGGCCCCCAAAACTCAGACTTCTCAGGACCAATTGCTATGTTAGGTAAGGAGGTCATCTTCCTTGCCCCACTACTTCTGGGCAGCCCACTCCCACCAGAGCAGGCTCAAGTCGTGAGTTTAGCTCCTCAGTCCCTTTGTACATGTACTGGAAGAGGATCAGCTCCAAAGGGCAGCTGTAAGGGTTAGTGTGCTCCATGGCCATGAAAGGAAAGGGCATACATGACACATTACACAGATAAGTGAGAAAGGCTGGGTTACAAGAGATGCAGGATACTCTCCCACTCGGCCTCCTCTCAAAGAGTTTAGCATTAACACTTTTTACTTTGCATGGACTTCTCTTTGCAGCTGAAAGACCCAGAAAAAAGTCACCTACTGAAGTGGCCAGAAAGCAAAGACAAGCTCATCCTTCAGTATAAAAAGATTCAGCTCAGGAGCCTGCCGTCCAAAAATCAGACAATGTTGCAATACTTTTGGCAATCCCTTTCTCACTGATATCACTCCTTGTGTTTCATCATCTTTTGTATCTGCATGAAATACTGAAATGAAGATATGATATCTGTGCTCACAGCAAGCAGTTACATCAGCATTTCAGATCAACTCTTCCTTCATCAAGGTGGTAACAGTCACTTTGCGATGAAAATGAAGTTCCTTTTTTTAAGCTCACAATGCCTATCTGTACATCAAGTCCTTGTAGCACCAAGTTTCTTTCAGCTGACAGCATTTGATGGATCACAGTCTGATCAGTGGGGTTACACAGCAAATGTGCAGTACTCTGAAGCAGATGGCTTCCATCCTGCAGCCAACAAACTGGAAATTTTGGGAACTGGTTGTACCAAGTGTGACTGATGAGCCTGCTTTGGCTCTCAGCCAGAGATACCTGGGCTGGTGGAGAGGGGATGGCAACCAGCAGCTTAGGTACAGGGACCAGGGGCAATCCAAGAGAGGAAAGATGAGGTGTCTCTGGGGTTTCCAGGCTCCAGTTCATGGTAGACGGCACCTCCCATGGCTTAGTGGCAGGGTTGGGCATCTCAGAAAGGGATCAACTGATTTCTTTTTGTTCTATCTAGAGCTCTTTACATCAAAGATCTGATTTGCTCCACAGTGTTGGCTTGGGTCTAGGACCCAGTGAGGATGAAAATGCATGAGAGCAGGAGGAAACAGCATTGTGGACAAAGAGTTGGATCTACCTGCAGTCACCAATGTGCAGTTGCTTCAGCAGCACAGACGTTTCCATTTCCCCTTTTCGTACCCACATCACTTTGTCAATACCAAACATGCAGTGTGAGGAAAGGACTATCAGTTTTGCTTGAAAAACACATGCCACAGTGTAAGGTTATGCCTCAGGCATCATTGTTGTACAAAAAGAAGGGTGGATGCCCGGCCAGCTGCTTTGGCATTCACATCATTTATGAGATGCAATCCAAAGGGCCAAAGCTCTTTAGGAGGCTCCAAGCCTCCAGGAAGCTAGTCACATATCACTGCCCCACACCTGTCAGACAGAAGCTGACTTCCAGAGGAGGGTTTCTACTTAGGTTAGTTCATTCAAATGACGTTGTCAAAGCCAGAGGATGAAGGGAAGCTTCACGGTGACATTACAGAAGACAAACCACAAGTCTCTGGATGATACAATACCAAGGGCCAGAAGAACACTGTGGCAATGAGGAACTATGGGAAGATGAGTCTGTGAGTAGCCAGGTAAGAACAGTTATCAAATACAGTAATACTTGTGTTTTCTGCCACCAGTTCCCAAGTTTTCTCTTAGTAAAAGCCAATAGCTAAAATATGTTTTTGTATTACAGTTGTGGTTTCTTCCCCCTAACAAAATTGTAACGAAAGAGACCAATCAGTCACACAAGATTGCTTGTCAGTAAAGAAAATATAAATTTACTTTTATTATAACCATAAAGAGGCATTAATTTAACAATTAGCTGTACATTCAGCACTCAGGTATGTATGTGTGCCAAATAAACCCAGTTCTCTTACTGCTAAAAAAAGAACGCTTCTCAGCAATGCACTTGCCTGTGCTTACAGGATGTTTATTGTCTCTGTATTACAGTTATCTTGACAGACAGGCCTCAGGATACAGAATAAAGTTTTACTCTTGGACCAAAATAGGAGGCAACATTTTTATTTAAAAAAATTAAAAACAGCAAGTTTCTAGTCAGATAATATAAAGCATCTTAAATTAATCTTTTGAAAGTATTTACACTATTTGTAAACGTAAATATCTGAAACTGTACATGTTTAAACAAATGTTCACTTAGCAAACAGGCTGTATAAACTGATTGCTCTTCTAATCTTTCCACCAGCTGTCTGGGTACTCTAAGAGAGAAAAAGATCCCAACCACAAAAGTGACTACTGCCATGGTTTAGCCTTCATGTCTTTTCTGTACAATGTCTGTATCAAGTCAGTCATAAGTCTGTACAGTGACCATGCAGTCCTTCTGAAAAACTTCATAAAAAACAAATATACATATATTACAATGCACTGGACATTATTTTACAGCCTGTATTTCTACATAAGTAAAGAGAAAGGGCAAGTTTTCTTCCTTGTTAGTTAATTTTTAAGGGGTCATATAAGGTCCTAGGAGTACCATTGATGTACCTCAGCACAACTGCTGCAACACTTCTTGTGGTAGCTTTAAATCCTACCATCTTGTTCTCCATTCATGTAACTTGTAATAGGAAAATTATTAAATCAAAATACCACCAATGTGCCTGGAAATTTCTTCATATTTAGAAGTACAGAACAGGTTTTATAAATAAATAAAAAATCTGCCGTGTTTCTCACTACATTTCTGTTTTGCAGTGCTGACCAATAAGGATTTACACACTGACACGCCCTGAAGCTGCTTGAAGTGTTTCATTCCATTAATGCCCAGGCGTTTAGCATCCAGCTTTCTGCACTACTGACCAATAAATGCACACTGAACAGCGTGCATTGTTTAACAGGTATCGAGCACCTATCCTCTGTTTACAATGCTGATTTGACAGCCTTGCACACTCAATTTCAGGCATCCCCACTCCCCCTTACTCCATGGCACAAAGGCTGTGCAAGTTCCAGTCTCTGATCCTGCTTTAAACAATACGAAACCACCGTTTGATCTTGGGAAAGGCAAAAATCCAACTCTACCCTAAAAGTAAGTACCTGAAAACCTCAATGCTAAGCTTTGCTGTAAAGCATGTGAAAGCATGCAGTTCCCTAGAAACAACAGAAGTTATATTACACAGCTTTCTATTGCAAATTCCAAGGATGTGAGTCCCTTTACGGAGGAAGGTGAGATCCTTTACAGAGGAAGGTTAGTAAAACTTCAGGTCAGACCTCACAGCTCCCAATCACAACAGTATAAGAAAAACAGCACATCCAGTGTTTTGAGAAACACTTCACATGTGGGAAATAAAAAGTTTTCCCAACTAAGAACCTCTGAATTATGTTCAAGCACACGGTGGATTACCAGGATTTTCATGGCAGTTAAAGAAAAACTCAGGGCATGCCTGCTTAAGTCAAATTGTCATACCAATGTGCTTTATCTCCCAAGTCTTGCAGATATCTCTTACTGCTCTCATTTGATTCCCTGCACTTTATTTCCAGAGTGTCTTTGAAAGTGCGACTTTCCATTGCATACATCAGCTTATTAAGGGAAAGCAAAAATGGTTTTTTCTTTAAAAAGCAAAAAAACAAGAGGCTTCAACTTTGAAAACATCTGGATAAGGCAGTAACTGAGCTTCCATAAGAGTGATCAGCAAAGGCTTTTTTGTTTTGTTTTCTTCTGCCCAATTCTCAAGCCTGTGAACAGAAAAACCTTGGGTTTTTTTTCTTTTTTTTCCCCTAGAAGTTTTGATGCAGACTGGACTACATAGTGGGATCCTTCGTCTACTTCAAGTAAATGTCTTTGTGTTTCCTTCACTGCCTGGCATTCAGCTAAAGCTTATTTCAAGCAGCCTCATTGCTGGGTTACTTAGACATCGATAATAATAAGTTCACCTGAAAGACAAAGGGAAAGCCTATGTTAGACAGAACAGCTAAGTTTCAGAACTGATGTGTTATATTTTAACCTTTAAACAGGATTCCTAGGAAGCACATTAGTCAGGAGAAGACAGCTACAAAACAACTGGCCAAAATTTCCAGTCAAGTGCCTACTCGTAGGCTTTTTAAAATGCAGTTGTTGACCATACTGACTACTTTATTTCACCAGTCACAAGCTACTGTGTCAAATTTTCTAAGATGACTTCATGTGTTGTCAAGAAATTCCAAAAAACAGGCACACTGGCAAAAAATGGTAACATTCATCTCAGATATCTGAAATACATTCCTGCGCAATATTTGTTTCCTACAGATTACAATATGGTTTCCCATCCAATTCAGTTTATAGGATAAGTGATCCTAAGGTTTAACAGATAAACGATTAGAGGAAGCCATCTCCTCTAGGATAACCCCACCTCCTTATGGTGCATCAGTCCCACTCTGTGCTCCAAGACAGTTATCACACATTCCTGTGGCCACATTCACTGCAGGAAACATCCTCTAATCCACAAACTAGTTTACCTGTTTAAATATTAGCATCCTGTGATAATCAAGATTCTACCCACTTTCCCTAGACCACTAAGGTCAAAGTGACATTTTCAAAACCTACTTGGTTTCTGCCAGAAAATCCTAACAGAGAGAATTCTTAAAACCAAATGATCTCTGAGACTAAAGACTTTACCTACCACGTAGGGTTACACTTCCATAACAATTGCACATTTTCCCAGTGCAATTTACTTGAAATGCACCCTAGTAATTCTTTCTCATGCTTCCTGAATGCAGAAGTTACTGCTTTTTATATTTGGCAAAAGCAAGACTGCCTTCAAATGCACAGGCTTTTTTAAGGCGCATTCATTGGCTTTGATATCTCTCTGAAAAGACAATGCCTAGAAACATAAAAACTCTTCTACAGTGTTGCACAACTCAGTCCCAGCAACATCAATCATCACTTTGGTTTAAGAAAATCTATTAGATAGTCTTTAAAAAAAAAACCAAACAAAGCCCTTTTCTAACTGAGAGCCTAAAGTTCAGATAATGCCCTGAGTTTAATCATCCAGGATTAAGGGGGATAATAAATAAAGATTCTGAACACTGGAAATACTAAAAATGAAAAAAATCAATGTTTAGAAAAGCAAGTCACACGAAAGAGCAACTGATAAAACACAGAGCTTCAATATATACCTGTTCCATTGAAGGACAAGCTATGATTTGCATATCTTCATTACTAAATTCTTCCTTTAACAAAGCATGGAGTTTCTGGAACATCTGCTGAATGTTATTCTTTTAAATGAAAGAAGAAAAAACTCATTATTAAAAACACAACACTCATCTCAAACATGAACCACAATAAGCACAATGTACATGGAATAGCTACTTATATGACCAGGCAAGGAGAAGCAGTCAAGCTTTAAGAACTTTTCTTCTAAAACAAGTCGTTTTGAGAACAGCTACAAGGAATCCATGTTGGCTGTGAGATAAAAAACTTCAGCCAAGATGTGCTAAACTGAAACACTGAGTCCTAAAGACTTAACCTGGAAGTCTAAAACTCAAGCTTGGTTCTTCTGGTAGTTTATGGTAGGTTTTTCATTAAATCTGTATTATCTTCTCTGCCTCTGGTGCTTCTGCCCAGGCATAACTGACCAAACTAAACTGGTTTGGGCTGGGACAGTGTTAATTTTCTTTACAGTAGCTCATAGGGTGCCAAGTGGCAGATGTGCAGAATAAACAGGACCAGTTACTTCCCTGTAGTGTGTGTGTTTCATAGGCTGAGTACAACAGAGAGCAGGATGGTTGTTTGGGTTTGTTTTTTTTTTTAAGCTAAAGATATCATCATGAAACACCTACAGAAAAACATGCCAGCAATACTCACCCTGACTGGTTTAAACAAAATTAATTCTGTATCTTTATTGGACAAGTACAAGGACATGCTTCGTAACGTTGACGGCAGCTTTGTTTTTATTGTCTTATAAGTGGAAGAGACCAGATCATTGATCTTTGCTGGAAATAAAAGAAAATATGCTTAATAGGCTAAAATGGAGTTCTTCTAGCTGAAACCTAGACTCCAGAAAATCAACTCCATTTTACTGGGGCTGACCATTACCACAGATCTGGGTGAAAGAGAGAGAGGGGGCGGCTCAACTGTGCAGTATCAAACCCATCAGATGACCACAGCACGCCAGACACTGCAGAAAATGCATCCAACCCATTTCTGCAAGCTACCACATCCTCCTGAGATTCCTGAAGTCACAGCTTTCCACTAGCAACAAAGTTCTACATAGGCTTCCCCCCTAGAAAACCTACCTGGAAATAAACAATGCTAGTAAAGAGAACAGAATATCACAAATTCACCTTACTGACCACAGGCCACATCTGCGAGAAGAAATGTCTGCACAGACACCTGGATTTTGAAACAACCAGAGAGGAATCCTCTCTCAGACAAGACCTTCTTTCTTTATTGCTAGGAATTTTAATGATTTTACAAAATCATTGCTTAAATGCCAGGGGAAAAATATATTTTGCAGTTTTAAAGTACTGAAGTTAATACACTCAATTTCTGCCGTATCTAAATTTTTTGCCTAATCCTGCTTCCCAGACAAATGACTCCAAGACACAGCAGAAGTTCTGCTTAGATCTGCTTCTACACACATAATTATCTCCAAACAAACATTAAAAATACTCCTGAAGAAGCAGGAGATATTAAGTAGAAGCTCAAGTTAGCCCTTGAGAGTGTCTGACCCACGGAGCAGCACTGAATTACGTATGAATATGGCTGGCTTTGCATCTTAAGAACATGATGCAACAGAAGGTTCCAATGTATGAATTGGAATAATCAGATTTTTGACCCAGAAGCACAACTTTGTAATGTGAAGAGCAAAACAACCCAGGAACATCTAAAACTGTTCCAAATGTTCCTATGAAGCATTCACATTTCAATCCTTAAGAATAGGAAAACAAAGCCAGATTCCATTTTTGCATAGTGACAGGGAAACTGTAAAGAAAGTAGGTACCAAATGTACAGACAATAAAAGCTACAGGGTGGATTCATTCTTTTGTACAAAAGCAAAAGCTTTATCATAATATAATCAAATAATTCCTTAAGCAGATTCCATATGCAGTTGCAGAAATGCTGTTTACATGCAAGAACAGTCACAGCTTGAGAAATACTCGAGGCATTCATCTACTGCACCAACTAAATACATATTCTAAAGTTTGTCAGGTTTTGATTTAGAGGTGGCTTAAGACATTTAAACTAGCACATGGGTTAAAATGGAAGGCAGGATTTTCAAGAAAAAGGTAGGCAGTTCAATTTTTCAAAATCAATCACAGTCTCACAGTCCAAGTTATTCTGGCCACTTTTTCAGGTTCCTAATAGTAACATAAATATAAACCAAAGCAAATACCTGGTTGTGCCCAAGGTTGCTGTGATAGGCTGTAATTGGGACCTCCTTGAGTGGCCATTGTTTTTAAAGCAGCTACCTAAAAAAAGTAAAATCAACAAAATTATGTTTCTTTCAGTTGAATTCACAACAAAGTGACTAAGTGAAAATTGCACAAGTCTCTCAGATACCATAGCGTACGGAATCTCCCCTGCTCTTTCTCTTCTATGACCTGGCTTAACAACACACAAGGGAAGCAGTGTGACAGAAATGCAATTCAAAATTACAACTGTGATGAATTCTTGAAAGTAAAATTCGAAATGGGATTAAATTTACAAAGACGCTTAGGCACCAAAGGATACAAAACCTCAAAAAAGATTTATACTTAAGCAGCTTAGTCAAACTCCCCAGATTCTCAATGAATCACTGGGATCATTCAGACAATCTATCAATCTCTCCAGTTACCCATCTATATTTTAGGCATGCCACTGACCCCTAGCCCAGCATGACAGGCATCAGTAAATTTAATACTGTAATCTTTTAAATTCTCAAAAATCAGCAGCTGGGATATCTGCTGTCCATGCAATGCTGTAGCCCCAGTTTCTGAGAGGTCATGTCACTTATTCTCAGCATATAAGGATCCACATCACTCTTCATTTTTCAGAATAGATTCTCCTGCGTGGTTGTTCTCAAGATACCTAGAAATCCTGAGCTCTAGAGCAGGTTCTAGAAAGAGATGTATTGTAAAAAGATATCTTTTTTGTTTCTACCTAAGATGCTTCCTCTTTCTGACCAACTTTTATCAGGAATTTCTGTCCCAAGCAGAACTTATAAAGTCCTGCTCATCAAACACCTCATTGGTGTAAAATACACTGAAAACAGAAAATTTTAACACACTTCATAGCCATACTCTAAGACCTCCCTCAAGAACACACATGACCCAACATTGTTTTTGAAGGCTTACAAATGCAGTCAAGGTAGGAATTTTCCAGCAAACAGAAAAGCTCCTGCCAACCTTCACAAACCTGTTTCAACTCAATGGAACATTAAAGCTTCTTGATCTAAGCGTACAAGGGTTGCTTTTAAAAACAAACTATGTCATGTACCTTTAATGCATTAATCTCAAAAAATGCCTGGAAAATTGTTTTTGGAATTTAAAGGAAAACACATCATCTTCTGCTAATCAGACAGAACTAGCAGCTTCTCCTATACCCAATTTAAATACTAATTCCCTAACAGTACTTCAGTTAGGTTAACAAACATACAACACATTTGTACCTTTGTCATGAACTCCTCCAGCTGTTCTATAAATTGTTTGGTTTGCTGCTGAATAAACTGCTCACAAGCTGATTTCAGATGACGATCTACATCTTTCTTAGAGTCGATATAATGTTCTCTGATTTCTGGAGTACCCTTGAACAGAGAACAACAATTCTCTTCTTTTTATTTGCCAGAGATCACCAAACACTTAAATGATACAATTTTTCCTAATGAAATAAGACTCCGTATTACCTCCAGTAAGAACTGTATCAAGGCGTTGTTGCTGTTTAGTCTAAAAAATCTTGAAACTGTCTTGGGATTCAGGATTTTAAATGCTGCATCTGTGAATCAGAAAGTCACTCATACCGTACGTCAATGCGATTCATCTCCAGGACTTACAAACTCTAATCACCCAGTCTGAATGATTACAATGGTGACATTAATGACTCCAGTATTGCTAGGAGTGGATGCACAAGTGCACGTGCACAGAAGCACACAAAGCTTAATCTTCTATTTTTTAACTGTACCTATGGTAAACCTGAATCCAACAGTTGCACAGTCTAAACAGACAAATACATTACAAGAAACTAACAAGTTACTGATATTAACTGCACTGATATGAGCATGTAAAGTATGCAAGCTCTCCTTGTTACTGTATCTACAAGTGAAAGACTTTTACATAAGCTATGTAGTTAAGCATTTACAAACAATATGCAGAATTTTGCACGTTGCCTGGGAAAACCAAGTACGGTTGCATGAAATAACTTAGAACTGGTGCTTTCTTCCTCTGTGCTTAATTGTTTTAGTTAGAACTAAATAACAAAACACCAAGGTTGATAGACACTCATATTTATGTTCTCTACAGAAGTCCCCAGAAGAAAAAGCAACAATGTCTGTAATTAACGCAAGATACTGAAATTACTCCTATAGTGCTAACAGGATGTCGTCAACCTGAAATCTAGTCAAATTGGGAAAAAGAAAATTATCAGTAGTTTCAGTATAGCTTACTGCCCTACTGTCATTCATTTATCATCCTACACATCCATCTGCTTTTTTATTTTTTTCCAAAGCAATTCTGTGCCCTTCTTGCTGTATAAAACAATGTGAGGGAAACAAGACATAAGAGCTAAAGAAGTGCTGTACAGGGCATTAAATCAAGAGGGAATAACAAATACATAGGCATGTAGGTTTAGCACCGAACTAAGAATCTGCACTCCTTGCAGTTAAGGGAAACCACAGAGAACCATTATTTTTGTTCTCTGAATTATTCCCCAGAAACTTCACCAATTCCAAAGACAGCCCAAGCTCTTGATTAGAAGTCTATAAGCCAGTCAGTGAGAAAGTCCCTTTTCCCACTGCATATTTCAGTTACATGAACCTTACATTTATACTACTTCAAAAAAAATTGGGTGAAAGTATGACTTTTACATTAAGCAGTATTCTTTTGTCTATAAATCCCAAATTAAATCTTAAATCTATGTGCAGAAAGTTTGGCTAGAACACAGTAAACCTGTTAGCCCATTAGCTAATTCGTTACTTTTCTTCTACAACTCATCCCAAATATAAAAGCCCTACTGTTCTATGCTACACCACATTAAGAATTAAGCACAATGTATATCTTTTCAACACCACTGCCACCACCCAATATAAAGAAAGTGGTTTCCATTACTTACCACTACCATCTGCAAAGCACTGGCTGGCACAAAAATTTATTCCATTAAATGAAAATGGAGAATGAACTTGTGTGTCAGCCAGGACAAAACACCAAAAGGACATATTTGCCCTTTAACCTCTAGTCAACTAGAAACTACTCAACAGGTAGGAGGTTTCATTGATGTTCAAGTGCAACAAGTGAAATAGTTAGTGTAAGAATTGCTTGCTTCAGAGTCAAGAGAGCAGCTTATCAGATAGCAGGAGAGAGAAGTTATTTTTTCAGCTCTCTCTTCTGGAATGGAAAGAGAGAAATTTGACATGCTTCCAGTAAATTTTCCCATTATCTTTATAAAACTGGAAAGTGCACAACAGTTCACTTTTGTATTGAGAGCTTTTTTCCTGCATTTTACACAGGAACCATAGTACAATTTCAAAACCATGATCATGGCCACTATTCCTATTTTCACTTCCTAAAACAAACACACTTGCTACATAATACCATTCAACAATACTGTTTACTGAACTTGTAAAAGAAGAAAACCTTTTCAAAACAAAAACCTCACAGAAATGTCTAGGAAATCTTGATTTGTTCTAGGAAAGTTGACTACGTATTGTTAAATTCACCTGCTAAACAGCAGAAGCAAAAGATATTCCTTTAAAGGGTCAGAAAAGGGAAAAGACATCTCTGTGCAATAGAAACATAGGTTACTTAGCTGTTCTTAAAAAGGACTGGAAAAATAAGTTAGGCCAGCAGCAAAAAGCAGACAAACACATTTCATACAAAACTAAAGAATTTGTTAGATACATCTTGAATTGCCCTAAGTAAGAGAATGGTTTTGGTTTTTTTTCAGAGAAGTTAAGAACAAAGCAAGAGATTAGAAAAAGCATACAGGTCATTGCAAGTGAACATAAAATAAACCCAGAACTTTTGCTGGCACATTAAGGGAGGACAATCCCACTCCATTCTGTAGCCAGCAACTGTTCAGTACCTCTAGTTTTCTTAAGGTCCAGGGAAATTTCCTTAATGGTGAAATCAGTGTGGAAAGGAGCAATTTGTTCACGAAGAATCAAAAGGTGTTTTATTAAGAAAAGTTGTCCATCAACCTGGGTCTACAGCAGAAGAGAAAGAACATGCATTACATGTAAAAAAAACCCCAAACAATTAGATGAAGAGCAAAGTTTCAACATTTCTGCTTTTATTAGTTAACAAGCTTTTTCCATTAGTCTGTAGTGCCATTAACTACGCTCTGGGATCAACAAATCCCACTTCTGTATTATTCCTAATACACTGCACTACAGAAACAGACTTTATTCACATCTCTTAGAAGAATTAGATTATATAGCCATACTACTAAATGTCCCCATTAAGTACAGGTATCCACTATTTGAAAGATACAAACTTACTCTTCTTAAGAGCCAGGAATTATTTAATGTAATTCATGTAATTCATAGTTGAAAAACATGAGGTTCTAAATTTGTTTTAATCATTATGATGACTTAAAAAAAAGACAAACAGCTAATGTTCCTGTAATAACCCTGATTAACTGTGCTATTCTGCAAAGGTCTTACAAGGCATTTTTCTCATGTCATTAAACACAAAACTTAGTTAATTTCTGAGTAGTACAGCAAAGATAGAAAGAATAAAACAAGGCCAAGTTCACACCACTCAGAGGATGTTTTGCACTGCTTGTTATTTTAGCTAAGTGGTTTATAATGCATGCTGGTTTTAATCTTTAAAGTCCATGGCTCATTGAGGTAAAAGGAGGAGGACTCAAGAAATCAAATTTGCTTTTGCAAGTTGGAAGAGAAATTTCCCTGATATAATGTTAAATAAAACAGTAAAGAAGAAATCTGATTTAAATAGGCAGTTTTAACAAATAAAAATTTCACTAGATGTAAGTGGTGGAAGGGCTTCTTGAATTGTTTGATTTTGGCTTTTTGTTTTTTTTAATTCTTACATCCACAATTTCACCAGATAATGTTAAATTAACATGCATCAAGAACAATGTGGTACAGATCCTAGTTCTGGGCCAACCTATCTAAGGTTCACGGTAGGATAAGTTTCATTCTCCATAATACTTTTAAGTTAATGCTGAACACAGTGCTGGAATGGATATTTAACTGCAGAATTCTGAATCAATTACATAGGCAATAGTTATCTGCTCAAATTAAAGGAAACGCAGTTTGAATTTCTTTTTAAAGATACTGTTTAACAGGTATTTTTCAAAGGACACTCAAATACTTCAAAACACCTCTTCACAACTAAAACTTTTCATTACTAAGTATTTACTGCTTATAAAAATCCAACAATTTTAGCCTACTAAGACTTCTCTCTTTTTTTTTTTTTTTAAAATTCACTTCCTGGCTGTTAAGAATTATCAAATTACTACAGTATTTGTATTAAAGGAATTGTGACAGGAAAAACTAAAGTTTACTCCAACTACTTAAACCAACACTTTAAGTTAAAATGACTTGATGAATCTGCATTGAATTCTGAGCAACATAACAGATCAGACCTTGTGATAATACAGCTCTGAGCAAAGAATACTTAGAAAATCTTCCCAGTGAATATAACAGTTAGAAAGATTTCTGAAAATTCAAACAAACAACGGAGGCAGAGAACAAGAGTAACAGACAGTGAAAATAAATATAAGGAGCAGAGTCCTCTAGCAGAAATTTTTCTTTAGACATCACTTCATTGTATTCCCATGAGTTAGAGTAGCCTGTAAACATGATTGCTACGACCTGTATTTCCCATTTTCAGATAGGTTTGCATGTGAATCATTATCTTTGCTTGGCAATACATTAACCATAACTAAGAACTGGCAAATCCATCAGGTCTCTGGGGGCAGAGTAACATGCTTTGACTAAGATTTCAACAGAATTCTGAAAAACTGCTTCATGACTTTAGATATACACAGAGTGGAGGGGAAGGGTTTGGAAAACATACCACAGATTCTGACCTTGTTTTTGCTGATGGAATCAGCAGCTCCCAGCAGCGACTGGATGCAGGCAGATAAGGCCTCTTGTGATAATCCCTGAAACACTGCCCTCTGCGGGGAAGAGGAAATCAAACCAACAAAAAAGGTGTTAGCAAAGCTTAGGCAGAATTTAAAGAGTTGCAGTTTGTGAACGATGTGCTTACCAGCATATAAACCTCCAGATCAACAAGCTACAAACACATTGTCTGCATGCAGTAAGACAGGATGGCGTGACACAAAAGGCTGCTACAAGCACTCGGGCTGGATACAGGTGCACTCTCGAGCATGCCCTGCTTACCCTCTAGCTCTGAATTGGCACCCGGGGAGTGACACGGTGAGTGACACCTCCCGCACTGAGAGCTACCAGTAACCTGACCAGACACTTTGTGTGCCAGGGTAACTGCCTGTCTTGTGCGTGCAAGTTGTACCCGCAATGGACTCAAGATCATTCGCATGAGTTTAACCTCAAGCAAACTCAAATTACCTCACATTTGTGACAGGTTAGTAAACAAACATGACAGCTGCGATGGCCCAGGTGACACGGAGTAACTCACTAAGCTGCAGCACCTACATCCTATGGCTGAACCAGCTGTAGGAACACAGCTCGCCTCCACCAGCACTGCAATGCAGTACATGACAGCCCTGACTGCCCCCAGACTTGCCAGTGCCACTCATTCATGACTTCTCCTATCTACAGGATGCAGGCAAGGGGTACCAGTTCTGCTAAAGTACCTCATGGGAAAAATAAATGATTCTCTGTGCAGACACACTACAAATGAGCCTTGCAAACAACATAAAACTGACCTCATCTCCAAAGGTCTAGCTGACAACAAAGGCAAATACTCATCTATCTTTAATGAGATTGATATTTTAAGCAATAAAGCATTCAGATTTTCCAGCTTCTTTTTAAGCAATAGCATCTTGGTAGCAGTCTCAAATAACACCCATCAAAGGTATTTTGAAATGCACTCTGTATGTATCTAATAAAGATACAAGGAATACAGAAAATTTTCCTCAGAGACTTATCAGCCTTTTATGCTATTAGGTGAGAGACAGTAAAACAGATTCTAATGAGCAAGTCTCAAAATATGTGTTAAGTAAACACTGGTTTTGTTTCTGTTAGACATGAAGATTTCTACTGTCTTAAACTATGGAAGTGTCCCCTACATTTTGGAACTTGAAAGATGTGCCACAAAAAAAATTTCAGAACATTTCCAAAATATAGAAATAGTAGAGTCACCATTTTTAAGAGCAGAAACATCACCTTGTCTGATGTCCTACAAAGCACAAAGAAATACATTCACCCAGTAATTTCAGCAATAAAATCATTCTCTATAATTGACCCAGAACTTTCTATTCTTTCTTGTCCTACTCACTCCTCAACTTTGGTGCAACCAGCATCTTGAACACCAGACACTGAATTATTTCTATAATAGTAAAAGCAATAGATGTACAAATTAGTGCCATTCTTCTAATTCTACAAGTACAAAATTGTCTTGAAAATGATGACCTACATTTTTCAGTTCTCCTGTTTTACATAAAGATAGCAGCAAAAAGACTGAGATAAAAGGCCTGTAATTGTCCATTCCTAATTTATATTAAAATATTTAGACATGGTGCTATACACACTTCATAACTTCACTTAAAAAAAAATAGATAAAGAAATTTTTGCATACGTCTATACATCTATACAGTTTGGAGAGACACACTAGAGTCCTTCTGACAGTAGGATACCACATTCCATGCAGATCTGCTGGTGAAATCGTGGTCTGGTGCCTGGGATTAAGGGATTCAGCTGAACCTGTTTAAAAGCAAAATACACACATGAAAAACTTGCTCATCTGTCCTTTCAACCAAAGCAGACTGTAATATCCACTGCACTTATACTGCCTATGATAAGTAGTAATATATTGAGTATAATAAGCAGTAATAAGACATTTTATTTTACCTGACCAGGTAATTTTTTTTCCTTCTGAGCAGGTCAGTACTAGATTTCTGATGTGAATAGAGCACATGGCTGTAAAAGACATGAATTTGCTTTCAGGGGTAGCCCAGCTCAACACCTTTGAAAGAGTTACTTTTACAGGCATGTCTCCAATGACAGGCACTTCCCACTCAGCTGAACAGCTGAAATGATCAATTACTGAAAAAATGGGTAGAGATCAGAGAATTACAGGAAATGTTCAGGGGAAAAAAAAACTCCATTAATTTTACTTCCTACTTTCTGTTCTGCTGGGGATAATCCTACATTGATTAAACAGTTGCAGAAAATACAGGGTCTAAACATCATGTTAATAACTGCAAAAATAATGGCAAAACCCCAATTTTGTCATGAGGTTGTTGCAAACATAAAAAAGTGTTCCTCCTGAATAACTTTCGTAATAATTCTGTATGCTCAAAATGGATTTTCACAACACCTGACAGACAGAAATCTGTATTATTTTCATTTTCTCCTTAAATCAAGCTGGGAAACAGCTGAGTCAATAGCATCAGAACCTGGATTTCAATTAGCAACCATCAGAAAAAAGTAAAATGTTTAAAGTTTTACGTGATGATGGAAAAAACACTTGTGAAGTGTTTATGTGATCAGTGTGAAAATTGTCTGAAATAATTCAGCAATATCTTTCTACCTTTTGCAACTATAAATTTATTGTCACATTAATTGGAAAGCCTGTAAGATCTTAGTTGCCAGTTTGAGCTTCCTAGGCTATTTATTAGTCACTTCAACTACTCCTGCAGGCACTGAAATGGGAAGGAGGCACCTCTGAAGGGCAAATAATCCCAATTATCTTAGACACATATCTTCAAGTTACACCTTATAGGTTCCTTCCATTTCCTGAATGCACGAGATTAACAGGACTTGCAAATTCCATACACCTGGCTTGAAGTAAGATGAACTCCTTTCTCAATAGGTTTTGTGGAGTTCAGCCAGTAACAGCCAGAAAGACCTTTGCAGGCCTTCCAAGCCAAAAGCAAGAAAATACCACATAACCAAAAACAATTTGAGAAACAACTGATAAAGAGATGACAAAGATGCTGCTGGTAAAAATGATATTGTACCATTCTGAACAATGGTTAAAAAAAAAAAGGAGAAATTCTTAATGGATCTTAGACAATAATTTAAAAATCTGTAACACTCAAATGACTGGCATCAAAACCACCATATTTCATGGAATATGATTCCAGTGAACTGTAATTTACAGACAAATGGGTCACAGAGCACAGCTAAAGCTAAAAGTCAGAAGCATCCTAAAGTACACATCTTGATGGCAGGGCTACTTTGCAATGGAGAATACAAAAGCTCAGTTTCATACAAAGTATAATAGATGCTGTTGGCTGCAAAAGTAGCTGCTTCACATAATGGAGTGCACTGAAAGCACAAAGAAATGCCACCAAAAGAACAAGATTAAGCTGTTTCTCATAAAAAATACAAAGCTAACAACTTTGAGACAAGTTTACCTCTCAAAATCTCTTACAAATTTCTCTAGGAAAATAATCCTTTAAAATACATGCAGGTTTCTCACAAATGGTTCAGGTTAATGCTCACTTCCCACGAGCTTTATGCATTAATCTAAGATGTATTTCATACCAGATTTAACTAAACTGCAGGTCTTGGGATCTTCTAGCTGAACATCTGAAAATGAAGCTTCAGATGGCAGCTTCTTCTGTTCCTCTTTTAAACTCTGTGCAATTTGCTGCAAAGAAAGATACACAATAACATTATAATATTTTTTCTCCTTTATTCAAGCAGCCTTACACTGCTCTGGTTACAACAGAGAAAAGCATACTAAATTTCAAAAGGAGTCAGCTACATTCAGCTCCCAGTGTTTCAAAGACATTTAGAAGAAACAGACAGATGTTTCCAAAACAGTGGCAGAAACATTGAAATGTCAATTAAGATTCACAAATACTACACAGATCTGTGTAAAGCACTTTTCCTTCCATTTTTCCTTTGTTTTACTGATCTCTAAATAATAATAACCTATGAAGCTACCTAGAAAGAGAA
This sequence comes from Chiroxiphia lanceolata, assembly GCF_009829145.1. Lineage (NCBI taxonomy): Eukaryota > Metazoa > Chordata > Aves > Passeriformes > Pipridae > Chiroxiphia > Chiroxiphia lanceolata. The sequence continues at coordinate 58,792,140 of NC_045638.1, forward strand.
GCTCAAATTGGGGAACTCAATTCAACACTCACTTGGATTTTATACGGATAATTTTTGTGATGGCTTTATTCCCGTAAACGATATGTGCAGATGGCCTGAATGTACTCTCTAGCTTATTCCCTGCAGGAGTTCAACCAAAAGTTCTCCTCTAACATTACTCAACATTTCCACACTTCAATATTTTTCACTACTTGGTCTGCTTCAAAGCAAGAGGCAGCAAGAATGGGTAAAGAACTGCATTAATATTTGAGTAGAACAGCACAAGAAATATTTCTGCCTTATGCTTTTAACATTTTAATAATTAATTTACTAAGACAGAAGGTCTCTCTGAATAGCAAGGTTTTGAGGTTTAAAAGCAATCAAGTAGCAAAATGAATCTCAAACCAGGCAAAAACTGGAGTCTTATGAGGACACATGAAGAGCAGCATAATTTCTCAATTTGGAATGAACTTTCTAACTGAAGGGCCATAGGATCTGTGTTAGAAAATAAGGCCCCATATGGACCAAGCAGCTGCATTACTTGCCTAAAGAAATTATAGCTAACATGAAGAAGGTCTCACAATAATTTTTTAATCCAATTCTATACACACAATTTTAGCAACACAATAAATAAAAAATAAAAGACCCCAAACCAACCAAACCAACCTGTACTCCTAACAGTTATACTGGTAACTCTTCTGATCGCTAGTTGTTCTGAATGGAGGGATCTCCTTTAGTGACATTTTGTGTGGTGGACTTCTCAGTTACTATTTTTGCTCTGTCTTCAAATGCTTATTAGTCCTTAAACTTTCAGTACAAAAGAGCATGTATTCAACAAACTCACTAGCTTTAGGGTTTGTAAATGCTTTCCTAAAATGCCATGCATGCCCCTTGTAATCACCAAAGTACCATAATAAAAGCTTCAGACATGTATAAAGACAATGTCATAGCAATGATAAGTTCACTGCCAAGAAGTTTTCTCAAGAACTGAGCACAGTTAAGTACAATACTCATTTCTTTCAGCGCACAGCAAAACATATATAAATATCTAAACACAGAAGCTTTACAGCTATTAGCTGTAAAGCTTCTGTGTTTAGATAAGTAATGCTCTGATTCTGAAGTCAAACAATAGCTTCTCTACCAACTGGTCAGCTAGAAATAAGTCCTACAATTTTCTAAGTGCCACCACCTATTCTGGTAGCTAGATGGAAAACAAAATAGAGTAATAAAATCTAGATCTTGCCAGTCCATGTTGGAATTGCCGTTCTCAGTCAACTCAATCCTTTGACAGCTTGGGCCTCTCGTTATAAAGTGAAGGGTAACTGTTACCTGAGGGGGGAATCTTTACTATGCTTTATTGCTTCCATGCAATGCTATCCTTGAGTTGCATATCAAATGCATTTGCTCTAGTCAAAAACTAATTTCAACTTTCTCACTGGCCACTTTTTTATTTCTGTGAGTTAGTTCGTTTTGAAATCTTTCATCAATATAGTATTAACTTTTTAAAGTAAGAATAATTAGTTTGATCCATTTCAACAGAAACATTGACTCAAAGCTCTTGGAATGACTACAAAAATGGTTAATACTGATAAGAACCTGAAAAAGGCTACTGGAAATTGTTGCTGACATCTTAAATTATCTGAAGTTGCAAGCAAGTCTCCCCTTACACTGCCTGAACAAGCATGCACACATGCCTACCAAACACTAGCAGACCACACTTCTGAAAACAAACTTGCAGCTGTGACTGTCTAAAGCTACTCTTCAACTCCAGCTCAACTAGAAAATACATTGGTAATACCTACTAGTTATTAATGTAAATAAAAAATTTAGGGTCATAATTTAATCAGCAGGTGCCAATTTGATAATGCCAGTAATACTAAATACACCTAGGAACTGGAAAACCCTGGCTGCAAAGCACCGTACTGCAGAACTGTGTACACTGCACATAAAAAGAAAACCAGTCAAGGACAATAAAAAAGCTGATGCTATACCTCCATCATTTCCAACTTGTCAGGATAAGCGAGATCGCCCGGAGCAGGCTTGTAACCTATGATATCAGTCTGAATGTATATGTGTGTCCTATAGACAAGACGCTCTTGTACATCTTCTAACATCTGCTTGACACCAGCTGCAAATGCACCCAGTTGTTCAGCTGACAAAGGTAAAGAAAGGCACAAATTTGTTAATTACAAAACCAGCTAATAGAAACAAAACTCTGAAGTATCACATATAGAACTGTCAAAAACCTGCTTGCTGCAGATGAAGTCAGACTATTTTTGGAACAGCAGCCTCTAGACAAATTTGTGACAAAGAAGGAATTACTGAACTCCATGATGCAGTTCCTTTAGCTCCCCAAATTTTCATTAGACTGTGAAAATTCAACCTCACGCTGATTACATCAGAGGCCTTGTCAGAATTAATCTTTCTAATTATTTGAGACGTGGGTATATTAACTGGCATTTCAGTGAGAAAAACAAAGCAAGGTGGCTTTGGTTCTATCACAGCCAATGCCTGCGGTGTGACTGTTGGGAGTTGATAACTCTTCTACCTACAAGAACAGATAATTCAAAGCAGTTCACATACAACTTAAGAATTATTGTAGAAGCCCAAATTTAAACAGTATGAAGACAGTTCTTAAGATTAGCCAAAAGATTATACCAGTAAGTTTTTCTTCGTTCCCAACAGTGTTACAATTATACTTTCAGGAAAGTAAGCAGTTCTTCATGATTATTGGCACAGCTTCAGCAACACTGTGTGATATAACAGTATGATTTCTGTTTATTGCCAGGTGCAAATTTAAGACTGTGAAAGGATTCCATTATGCACTGGTCATATTAATACCAGGTAAGGTCACGCCTATGAGACTTTAAGTTCTGAACACGTACACAGCTCTAAAATCTACACCAGCTATTAAACTCCTCTGCTGAAGTTACAACTTCTAGTCTGGGAAACATGACATCAAGGAAAATTTAAAAACAAATCAGTTTGCATTCCTTTGTTTTATCATCATTATGCAGAAAGCTCTACATGGATGATGCATTAGCAGGGCCAAGCAAAGCAATTCATTAATTTGAAAAGTTAATTTAAATCAATTCTGCATATGCACTGGGTGGATGCTTCCTTGCATTTGTACAATCTAGAGCAAACAGGACTAACATCAGTATAATAATTTAAATGATGCTATACACAGACTCCCTAAATACAGACCTTTATTATAAATGAAAAAACATAATTCATTTCACATAAACATGTCAAAGATGAGGTAATGTTAAGATACACTAGAAAGAAAAAAAATCTAGGAATTTTTTTGCCAATGCAATTAAGTAATTTTATCAGTTAAGAAGACACTTAAAAACAATCAGCTTCCATCTGTGAGTTACCATTGTTCTGTACATGATCTTCAAGCATCTCATTTTTGAGAATCCCGCAGAGTTCAGAAAGCGTCTCTAAGTGAATGACATGGATGATCATTGGCCTCAGGACATCGTACAATGAAAGACACAACTTTTCCAAGAGTTCACTATGAAGTAAAAATAAAACAATACAAAATACTTTCAGGATCCCACAATGCCAAACCAAAATTTTATCACAAGCAGGGACTATTTTGTGGCAAAGATTTTTGAAAGAAGGGCGAGAAAACAAAGCAACACAGTGCCATAGAAGATTTTAGAAAGGACTGTTTAAAACATGAACCCATTATTTTCTACAAAGTCTTTTAAAATACGCAGGATAACAACTGCTTAAAAATGGTGGTACATATTTTAATTAATTTTAAAATAAAATTAAAAAAAACCAAATAGACAAATAAAAACCCATACACACCAACCAACAACTCAACCTGTCACAAAGGGAAGATACTGCAAACTGGTTTACTTGGCTTCTGTGTGGAGAAATGCTCCTGCTGAGCTCAGAATCCTAATCCCAATTTCCCCTTGAGAAAAGGTTCATTAGATTCCAAGCACTCAATAGTTTATTAGAACCAGGAGGACATGAAAAGGGACGCAGGAGGAGAGCTTGGTAATGTTTTCTGTAACAACCACCAACACTGCAGTACGCACACTTTCAATCTAACTGAAGTTATTATATCAATGCAATATGAAACACCAGAAATCCCACTTTAATTTATTTTTTTCTTTCATGTCCAAAGTGATGCATATCTTGGTTAAAAAACGAGTAGCACCCACCCACTCTAGACATTTTTGCTATTCTCAATGCTCCCTTCACTAATCACAGATTAAGCAATAATGCAATTGCCAGTAGCTGAAAATTCAAGTAAATCCCCAGTTAGATTTGCAAATATAAACACCAAGAGCATTTAAATGTGTGACAAAGATGTTGACTTTATTGAACTTTTTTTTTTAATTCACAAAGAATGTCTGTCAATAGGACAAGGACACTTCTGTTCCTCTCAGAGAGGGAATAAAAACGCTCACAAAAGAATACTCACAGAAGAAACATTTTGAATGTCTCTTCCTTTGCATCCCATGGCATTACAAGCAACTTGGTAAAACAGTAACTCTCCATGTTAAAAGCAGAAACAAAGGAGAAAGTTTCACCAGCCTTATTATTAAATACAATAATCTCAGATTTCTAGTCTTGGCTAGATTTTTGGTAAACTCTTATCTGTATATAGACACCTGGCTGTTAGGTCTTCAGAGCACCTCAAAACTTTCAAAAAAACCAAGGAGGTTCTTTGTTATGCTAAGAGAAACCTAATTAAGTAGTTACTATTTGAAATGTTTTTCTTAAAGTACTTTAGATGTAGGCAAAAAAGGGAAAACAAGTTCTTAGGATATGAGGTAACTACTTTCCACCAAGATTCAAAAATAATCAGAAGTCTGTTCTCGTACAGCACTAGTGATGAAATTTCTGTCTGAACATTTTACACTAATTTCAATTAGGGATATTTACTCCAGGATTTGGACTGAGAGGGCTAAACTCCTAAGCCAATTTAGTTAGGTCAACTCAACTTCTGAGCATGTCCCACAGGAGACTAATTTCTCAGGAAAGACTGGTACTACTCTGGCATTGTGGCTTACCTCTAGTGAGGCTTTATGTGGTTTGGTTTTCCTTTACCTTTAGAGGATGGGTAGGGTAATGGGAAATATTTTTTCCAGGTTACACACTTATTCAACTCAAACTGCACTCAATTTAAGACATTATAACACTCAAAACCAGTGTCTCGGTTATATTAATAGAAATACATTATTTATTAAATTCACAGTAAGGGACCATGACCAACACAGATTTCAAAATTAAGTATCATTATTAAAAAATACCAGCAAATTGCAGAAGGGGTGTAATCTATTCAATTGCTCTAATATTGCAGGTGTGTTGTAAAAAAACTTACAATACTTTTATAATGCAATTACTATGTGTAGCAACAACCTATCCTTCTTCTAGATCCAGGCAGAGTAGACACAGATACTGCTCTAGTCAGGCATTCACTACCCAGCCTTCAATTCAGCCCATACACAGGCAACATGCAAATACTCTCTAACAGTAAGGGCAGCTCACTAACTAAATCCTTGATGAAAAATAGCTGGAGTTCATCAGCTTAAATTTTACACTGAAGCAAATAAAAGCACTTCTGCAACTGGCTGTGCAAACCATTGGCACAGAGGATGTACAAAAACAGCTGAGAGCTGTAGCACTGTTAACTTCCATAGCTGTTTTCAAAGTAGCTGAGTGTCTTTATCTCTTTCAGACCATCTACAGAGCACTTGCACAGATTATTTATGGAGAGTGCAAACTATTAGCTTTGCTTGAAGAAAAAGGAAACAAACTTCTGATGCATAAAGTGAATTAAGTTGGGTTTTTTCCTTGCTGGTTCTTACCAAACCACTGCAACACAGCCCTATCTGCCATATAATATTCTCTGCCATATTCACAGATTTCACAGAATACTCTGAGTTGGAAGGTATCCACAAGGATCATCAAGTCCAGCTCGTAAGTGAATGGCCCATACAAGGATCAATCACAGCATTCTAAATAAATACAACATGTAGTAAAACAAAACCAGCATGTACCACCTACTCCAGTTTTGGTGTTGGTTTTGTGAAGAACTCATTGTAAAGCTGGTGTTCATCCTGGCATACATGGACCATAAAGGCACAACCACTTCGTACCTGTATTCACAGAAATACCAATAGTTGATTATTAAATTATTTTTCTTGCATCAGTATTACAAGAGATATTACACATATAACTATACATCATATATTATTATTATTATAGCTATGATTAAATTGAAGCTTTGTAAGATTCAAAATTAATGAGATGAACTCTAAAACTACGGACTGAAAAGATGTTACTAGACAAATAAAAGCTCATCGTACAACTTCTGTCCCTTTTTGTTTCTGAAATGTAAGTACCCACATTTTATGCCTTTTTTTTTAATCCTCCCCCCTTTGTGAGGTTTGTAACAGGATGGAGTTTGTACAGAAACAAAACATGTATTGCTTGAAAATATTAGTAAAATTTTAATGATTCAAAACCACAGACGACAGCAACAATTTTGCATGTAAGTGACTGAATTAAATAAGTAAATTTTACTTGGGGTAGAGGTGATTAAAATATAACAAAAACCACATAACACAAGACTACTTTACCTACCAGAGCACAATGATCTCTGTTGTTCTGACTGGTTAGTTCTGTAACAGTGCTAGCGATACTTGGACCAAGCAAGAGCTCCCTCTGGTCAAGGTAACATTGATGGATTTCATTGAGAACTTGTTGATACCTGTTCAAGAAATCAGAACAGTAGCTGCATCCTGAAGATCATTTTCTGGTACACATAAAATGAATTCTAATACCCTCTTTGAAGTCTACATAATTTTGATTTTTGAAACTTTGTTTTAAATGAATATTGTGTTAAACAGTACTTAAAAGTAAATATTTTCAAAACTTAAAATTGTTGAAGACAAATTATGTAGACATACTCACTCTGGCATTTTTTCAGATCTTTGCTCTACTTGTTCAATTAGAGTCTACTCAAAAAAAAAAAAAGGAAAAAGTATTATTAGTATATTATTTTTCTGTAATAATTGGAAAACTGCTTGCAGTATTTTTCCATGGACAAATTACACAATCTTTGGATATTCACACTCGCACAACATGCAATCCTAGCATTCACACTAATAAATTCTAACTCCATTTTCATAAGTTCCTTTTCAAAAGTTAGTTACCAGCCTACTTACTCTGACTTTGGGAGCAGCTGCTCTGAATTTTACATAAAATAGCGTGAAGGCATTGTCAGAATTTGGCACAGCTGAAGGATCCTGAAAGAAGAAATGAGTAATTGGTTAGACAGCAAACTACTATATTTGACTTCTAGTACATAATGGTCAAGATAATTAGGCTCTAAAACAGGGTCTTGGTTCTTTATGCTTATACTGCCAGTGGAACAGCTCTTTGCCACCTCCCACCAAGAAAGGCATGCTGGCTTCAGAACTCAAAGTCAGATGGAAGAACAAAACCCAAAACAAAAGTTTCAACCAACACCCTCTACAGCAAAAGTAACATTTTCAGTAATTATGACATTCTCCATTAGAGACAACAATTGTCTCTGGACCTGCCACAGTAGCACTAATTGTTGGTCCTTACTCTGTAGTACTACAGTGGAACAGAATTTCCCTTTTACCTGCCAGTCCCAGGGCAGAGAAGCTAAGTTTCAGCTTGCATTCAAGCTCCAACTAGAATATCAAGTGTTGAGGCAGCTCCCTGCAGGTCCCCAGCCCAGCTGGGCAGAGCTTGAACTTAGACAAATTTTAGCACTAATAAAGCAGAGCAGAGACCCAATTTAGCCACTAAAGAAGAAGTGTTCTTCCCCTAATCCCTACTGATGACATAGAGAAAAGCAAACAGCTGCCTTTTGAAACATGGTGGGGATGGGAAAATGCTTCCACCTTTCCCACCTCCTACTGTCATCCCTGTGAGCAACCTGAGCACCCATCTACAAACACAGACCAAAATCCCCAAACACTCATGTGTGAGTAACAACAAAGAACATCCAGATCTCATCAGTCCCTTTCCAGTCCTGACAAGGCCTCTTGTTTTGTTGCAACACAAAATCTCAACCAAAAAACAGTTTCAGTACTGCACTTCTAGCAGAAGCAGACACTAGATGTTTCAGAGAAATATGCAGAACATCCACAAAATCCCTATCTATGTGGGAAGAAAGAGGTGATCTGACTCCCACAAGAGATATCCTTCCTGACTTAAAACTCCTAAGCGGCAATTCAAATCCAGAAATCCAGTTACACACATGTTTCTTATCAGAGACGTTCAATTCTCTTTAAATTCAGCTCAGTCACAGCAATCCATTGGCATCAAACCAAGCCGTGATACCTTTTTTTCATAATAAAACCTAGTTTTGTACCAAACATGAAAGATGTTCAATGCTAGTTAACAAAGATCTTCACTCCAGGAGTATTCTTCCGCAAGTTTGCATGAACACTGTCTAAAATCCCCTTCTTCTCAGTCTGTCAGTTCTCAATTCTAGCATCTTTCAATTTCACTGGTTATCCCTCAGGACACCAAGCTTGCCTGTAATAGGACTGAGCACAAGGCACACAACAATTATTTGAAGAATCGAAGTGGGTAGAAAGAGACACTCCTCTCTCCTTTCTCCTCTGCCGAAATACTGTAGTATACAACTCCCAACACTTTAATGAGACCAAAAAACCTCCCAACTCACCTTTATGCCTAAATCTCACCGGAGTGAGTGAGAGAAAATACCTAACTTTTCCCTAGAATATTCTAGTATCACTGTCAACATTTTAAAGCAAAACAAAAGACACTGGCAAAACTAGTAGGAACCTGTCACAGTTGTTCTCTGCAGCTACACAAACCACTGCAGAAAAAAAGAAATATTTAGATAACCAAGAGCACCCAAAAAAATTACTGGAATATAACACTGGAACGGTCATGGCACAAACTCAGAGTTGTGCTTGAACAATTCTCATCCTACAGCACCCAGCTCCTGTATACTTTATCCAAGTATTCCCTGCAACCTCTCTCTGTCTCCAAAGCAAGTCATCTCCAAAACACACCACCCACAGTCCCCTATTTCTCTTGTGCACCCTCCCCATTTGGTAACACAGACAGCAACGTGCACTTCAGCTGATTCAGAGCTACAGTGAACAAGCTGGTCCAGGGAAGCAAACTGTCTGGCCAGCTGGCTGCTGCTGCTCTAACACAGCCATCCCTGGCCTTCACTAAGGTTACTGTTCACCTACCTCAATTCAGCTACTTCACCTTCAAATTCCATGATCTTTTAATTATAACTATTTTGAAATCTTTTGGATCACTAGGTCTTGGTTATTTTTGGCTGCAAATTGGACAACCTACACAAACACTGTAGCACTGACCTATTTTCACAAAAACCTGTTGACACCTTCCACCCCCCAAAAAAATTTTAAAACGAGAAGAAAACTGTACAGTGTTACAATACACATTTCAGTACAGCTCAGGTTACCACTTCCTGATTCACTCTTACCCTTTTCATTAACTGGCTTGTGAGGTTCTGTAGTGTATTCACAGTGTATGTCTTGATAAGGTGCATAGCTTTAGAAAGGCATTGTTTAAACTTGTTCAAATATACAGGATAGTCTTTAAAATTTGGCTGAAAGAAATAAAACAGTTTTAAATAGAAACAGTAAGAGTCAAAAATTATCAAAACTCCATATACTCTTATAACGAGCTAGAAATGCTAGATTGTACCAACCAAAAGCAGTATTTTATAAAAATTAAATGCCATAATAAGCATATTCAGTAAAAATTTCCAAAGTTTACAAATCATCATATTTGACTTCTTAGGGTATCTGGCAAAGAGAATTTTTTTATAGGAAAAAACCCACAAAAATAGTATGAACACACAGTTTTGAAGATTTAGCTGAAACTAGTAGAGAATTACTTACATGCGATGAAATATATGCAATACAATCATCAAGCTTAGCCAGCATGGGAATGAATCCTTCACTGTTCACAGACAGCGTAGGGGAATTCAGTTTCTGTGGAAAACAAGACAAAGCGTCATTGTAATAAATCCAAGTACCTTATTGTTAGAGACAAAGTTCAAAAGATCAGTACACTTTCATTTTCTAAGATGATTAACAGTAAAATATTACTTACAGTGTTTATGTTTTCCAGCTCATTAAAGTAAGAAAGTTTCTGCTGAATGTTTTCAGCCAGGTCAACAAGTTCTGACTATTAAAAAACAATAAATAAAAGAATATCAGCATCCTAGCAAGTAGCTTAAATATATATTTTTATATATTCAAAATATACATGTAAATTTACTCAACCTCCCTTTCAGCTCTCAGCACACACCACTGTTAAATAGTCCAAGATAACTTGCAACTAATTAAGTACAACAAAAGATGCAGAATACAGCAGTGCTCTCTTGCTCTCTCTTACCAGAGAATGACACACTACTCTCAGTAGTGTATTTAAAAAAATATATTCTACAGGTTTGTCAATATTCCACAGGCACTATTGCATATAAAGAGCAATGCTGCCACCAGTATTAAAGAGAATAGTAGAAATTCTGCATTTCAGGATTGGAGTCTTAAAAAAAGTTCTCACTTAACCAGTCTTACTAAAAACACATGTTCATTATATCACTGTTGGAGCAGTTCATGAGGAGAAAGAAAGCATTTGGGATATAAGCTCGCAACTTTAAAGGATCTTTCTCCTTGTGATAACCATCTCAAAATACTTCTGTAAGTGATATGAATTGTTAATCTTAATACAGTTTGCACTTGTCAGGCATCAGTTAAAAAAGCTGCCCCCAGCTAGCTATCTTTTTTGATTAAAGCATATATTGACACATACTGAACATTCTGCTGCAGAGCCTGACACCCTAGCTACAGGTGAAGCATACACAAAAAATGAGGTCCAAAGCAAATGGAAGGATTGTAACCACAGCTCACAAGTTTTCTCAGCCTGAGAAAAACTTTTGTTTAAGGTGTCTTTTAAGTTCTCAGTAATCCTCCCAGCAAAGATTACCTGCTCTTTCAAAAGCTGTTCACAGGCCTCATGCAGCGTTCCTGTCTTTGTGGACACAAAAAGATACTGTTTTTGCAGTGACTCCAGGTGCTGAAGGGCACTGTTCACATCATCCAAGATAGCATCACACTGCTCCTGAAAGCCAGACAAGTAATCCCTCATCTGTCTAGAAAAAGAGAATCAATAGATAACAGAAGTAAAATTTCCCTTTCTGTATTTGCAAATCCAGCTGCCTGCAGGGACACTGCCACCACCTTTCCCTCTCTAGGAATAAAAGATCACTTGCATCAAACAAGAGTGCACAATAAGCAGATGTTTCATGAACCGCAGAAATAACAGAGCTAAAGGGTTTGGAATTGCCACTGCAGTAACTTCATTTCCCCGACACTCCTTACAGCAAGCCTACCTAGAAAGCAGCAGCTTGCACCACAGCAATGTGAATACTGTCTAAGTGGACAGCACAAACACAGTTGTTTGCACAGTAGTGCAAGCTACTGTTAGCAGCCAAATTCTACCCGCCTTACTTTCAACAAGGGTGTTAATTTGGGTCTCTTATTCTACATAATTTTCAGTTTTCATTTAGAAATTACTTTTTCTCTCTTAAAGTAGCTGAAATTATTCAGAGGATTCAAAACTTACTGTGAGGATTGAAAGAGGCTTAGATGAAACAGATCTGGTGTCTAATGTCACCAAATTTGCCTAAGGCTCAATGCAGACAAAAATTCTAGATGATCACTGAATATCAGGTGAAGCATTCAGCTTAACTAAAGCATCATTTAAAGTGAGTTACTCCTGGATGTCAGCTAAAAATTCTGACCTCTACATTACGGCATACAAAACAGCAAGTAAAACAATTCTCTGTATCCATGTATCCTTTTGCTATGTATCCCTTTAGTGTACAACAGGCAAAGAACTTGCTTTACTCCTGCCCCCCTGGCCTCCTGCGGTTCCATGTTGACCATCCTACAAACCACTGTGCACCCATGGCAAACCCACGCACAGAACTTGTCAACTGACAAAGTGCAAGGCTGCTACTCTTTTTAGGTTCTTCATGATCTAATCATGGGCTTAATATACGCCTAACCCTCTGCTTTTAAGGAAAGTCATGTGTCCTCAAATGTCAGAGCAAAAGAAGAAACAGCCCAAAGAAAAGCAGAGAAAATCAGAAGAGGAAATAAAGGAGCACCTCTTTGCAGCCAAGGGCAAGTTTGTAAAGTCTCAATACACAAGCCAGTTTCCAAAAAAGCCATCAGCAGATGTAGCTAAGCCATTCAGCTGTACTTCAGACTCTCAAGGAGTAAATGTCAAAGTCAGTGGGGAGGGGTTCTTCTGAGCCTGATGGGAAAGTCAGTTAGGCAAAAACAGATGAGAATGACAAGCCTCCAAACTGGAGTTGAGTGAAGTGGCAAGGAATGCAGAGAATGCAGATACAGGATCACAGCCATAGTCACTGGTGAGACAAATGGTGAGAACAGAAATGACTACCAGCCACATCTGCTTACACAGTCTCACCCTCAGAGGATGCCATTCCAATGGCAGCAGCAGTTGAAAAAGCACAGGAAAACTCTTAGACTGTGTTTGTCTACAGCTCTGCCTATAAGCCAAAACTAATTTCCATCTGTCTTAATATACTGGGCAGTTCAGAAGGAAATCTGCGTCCCCTTTAACTACTCTGCCACAAGGGCAATGGCCTTCAGGATGGGAGTGAGGCACACTGCCTTGGAAAGCTTCAGCTGCTCCAACACATTCCCCCATTCCCCACCAGCTGAATCTGAACACACGCTAACATTAATGGACAAGATGAAGTCCTTCGAGGTTTGAACGGCTTATAGTGAAAGGAACTGAGGAAGAACACGTACCTATACTTGGCACCATCATCTTGATCCATCTGAGTTTGCACCTGAGCAAACCAGGAGAAGAACTAGAAGAGATTTCATGGTGTGAACAATATAGATATCACATGCAATCAATTTAAAAAAAAAAATCCAATCTATGATCTATGAAATGAAGATGACCTTTTGTTAAAAAAGAGCTGTTTCAGAACTTAATTATTAATAAAGGAAACAAATTCCTCAGTGTAGGTCCCTTCTAACTGAAACATTCTATTCTATTCTTTCACTAAATTAAAAAGGGAAAGACTGAATTTCATCTGGTTTTATTTGCACAAGAACAAGGATGTCACACTAGAAAGTGGGGAGGGGGCAGGACGTTCTTCTACATTAAGAGCAACACCACCTTATTGAAGGGGTGCCTTACTCTCACACAGGACTCCACTCCAAATGGGAAAAGTATCTGTCACTTAAAAGCTGAGACTTTAGCAATTTTTCCCCCACGTTTTCCCTTATGTTCTTGAAAACAGCCCTAAAATTTAGCAAACCCACCAAAAGCTAGGTGAGAGACACAGAAACTAACATAATTCTCTGCAGATTACAGCATCTTAGAGGTTATTCAGCATCACTTACCTGCTGTGCTGTTTCAATTCTTTCATCCTCCATCCCCAGTGCTGCGAATCCTTTCAAAAGGACATCCTCTGTGGATTCTGGCACCGCAGCTGACAGCATAACAGGTAGAGACTGGGAAGTCAGGCTGCACAAATCCTCAATTGGAAGCTGCTCGCAAAACCCCAAAAGCTTTAGTTAGAGAACTCACAGAGAATTCGTATATGCAGCTCAACTACAACACAGTCAAAAGCAACAAGATGAGAAAATTACAGGCATTTACTTTTGAAGAAACAACTGCAATGGACATTTATCTATCGATATGATTATCACAGAATCAGTAAGGCTAGAAAAGATCTCTAAGATTATCAAGTCCAATCATTACACCAACAACTACATCACCTATTCATTCAGAAACACCTAACAATTTTAAGTTAAAGTCAGAAAACACTATACAGCATTTTATGTAAGTACATGTTTGTGTAAGAACAGAAACCGAAGGTACATGTATCTGACATTGATAAGCTACACTTTATTTTCCAGTATAAGTGGTTCTAACCCAGAGAGATGCACTAGAAAAGTATCTGAGAGCATAAGAACTCAGAACTGACACAGAAGCAAAAAAAAAAAAACACCAAAGCTATTGTCCATGATACCTGTCAACACCATTGCACAGGAATTGTCACAGTTTTTTACTCAAGGAAAATTCAAGACTTAACACTGCCAGAATTCATTCAGAAGACAAGGAATAGCTCTGCTGAATGGGAATTATTTTTTAGCCACAATTATTTTGTTTAAATGAGAAAAATATAGAAAAAAAAAGTAACTTGAGATAAATTGTGTTTAATTATGACCAGAGACTGTTAATTAGCTTACATGAAAGAAATTCAAGAGGACAAATATTGTTATATACGCTTATTTAATGTAATAGCCTCTTTAAATAACATGATGAGCTGGATGCTTTCAATTGCTGAGAACATCAGTAATGTAAAAACAGAAAACACTACTTAAAATACAAATTGGTATCCCTCTAAAAAATTACTTGCTTAGCAAAATATTCACTGCCTGGCAATATTTGTCCAACAAAGAAAGAACAATCAGGATTTCAACTATTTGAGAAATGACAGATTGCTGTATGTTGTTCAACTTCCATACACTTTTCTTCCCCGCTTTCTAAAACAGGTAGGACCCTAGCAGTGGAGCCAGGATTTCTCTCATGTCTACTACTGAGAAATAGACAAGTCCATCAGACCTTGATTTTCCAGAACAGCTGAGATGCCACTGTCCCAGTCCAGTGAAGAACTCAATGTCTTGGCATCGCCATTGTCCTGACTGGCAAACACAGTACCTGCCCTGTTGCAAAGCTGGTTTAGATCCTTAAGAACATCCTATGACAGCAGCATATCCTGCTACAATCAGTTTGGATGCCTGCCAATATTTACTTTTTGCATATATTTACAGAAGAAAAGAAACCAGGAAGAATGAAATGAAACAGCTGCATTTCTGGAAGGAATTGCTTTACACTCCCCCCCTGCTATTTTGAGCTTTTTGACACTTGCCGAGAGCCAACTTTCTTCATTTTATGGCACCGCATCTTGTGCTACGATCCTGCTCACATCGTAATGATGTATCAAATGTATCAAATACAAAGCCTCTCATGAAAAGTGCAGCTAAGGAATGCAAACATTCTGTTCCACTTCCCTTTGAGACAAAGGAGTATTCACAAATAATCTCTTTGTCAGAGTTCGGTATTCTATAACTGAGCGGGAGACCGTGTCCTCCATGGTATTGACAAATTATTACACTTTTTACCACTATTCCTGGCTTTACACCCTCGTTGGATCATCTGCAAGTCGTACCAGGAAATAACACTGGCGCCAGCAGCTATGTATTAATGAGGATCAAACTAAGAGGACCAAAAGAACGTATCTCCACAACTAAAGCTCTCAATTTCAAGAGGACAAACTTCGATGAAGTGAGGGAAGCAGCGAGGGCAGGCTCAGGGATGCTCAGGGGAAAGCTGCCACCACTGCCTACAAACCCTGCAAGCCAGGGCGGGCAGTAGGCACGAGGCGCCTCGGGAAGGCAGCAGGAAGAGCAAGCCCTCCTGAGGGAGGGAGGGAGGAAGCCATTGCAATTGCCGGGACAATCCAGAACGCAAAGCGCTGCTGAGCCCCTGAACCTCGGGGAGCGGCGGCCCCGCAGGCCCAGCCGGTCGGGCCGGGCAGGGCCGTCACCGCCGCCCGCCTGGCGACGTGGCACCGCGGCCGCTCCCGCCCTCCCGCCATCCCCCCGGGCCGGCCGGCGCCGCCGCCTCACCTCGGGCGGCACCGGCAGGTTCTCGGCCGCCGCCTTCAGCTCCAGCACCGAGTCGGTCTGGCGGTCGCTGAGCGGCGCGGTGGGCTGCGGGCGGCGGTCCCACAGGCTGAGGCGGTCGCGCACGTCCCTGCCCGCGGGCGGCGGCTCCGCGGGCGGCGGCTCCAACATGATGATGATGATGACGCTGCTGCTGCTGCTGCTGCCGCTACCGCTGCCGCTGCTGCCGGCGGCGGGGCCGGGCCGGGCCGGGAGCGGGGCGGAACGCCGGGAGCGGGGCGGCGCTTCCGGGGGAGGCTCGGCGCCGACGCGCGGCGTCGCGCGGCAGTGGCGTCATTAACGGAGGAAGAAGTGCGTCAGGGAGGGGCGGCCGGCCGGGATGGCGCCCCCTGGCGGCGGGGATGACGAGGGCGACTGCGGCATCACCACGCGCCCGGGTCGATCCGCAGGATCATAGGATCACAAAAAATGTTGGAAAAGCCCTCTGAGGTCATCGAGTCCAACCTAGGGCCGAACATCACCGTGTTTACCAGACCATGGCACTAAGTGCCACGTCCAGTCTTTCCTTAAACACCTGCAGGGACGGTGACTCCACCACCTCCCTGGGGAGCCCATTCCAATGTCTAATCGCCCTTTCTCTGAGGAAATTCTTCCTAATGTCCAACCTAAATCTCCCCTGGCACAGCTTAAGACACTGTCATCTCATCCTGTCGCCTGGGAGAAGAGACCAGCACCCACCTGGCTACAACCTCCTCTCAGGGAGTTGTAGAGAGCGATGAGGTCTCCCATGAGCCTACTCTTCTCCAGGCTAAACAGCCCCAGCTCCCTCAGCCTCTCCTCATTCGACTCGTGCTCCAGACACTTCACCAGCTCTGTTGTCCTTCTCTGAACACACTGCCGAACTTCAATATCCTTCCTGAACTGAGGGACCCAGAACTGGACACAGTACTCCAGGTGTGGCCTCACTAGTGCCGAGTACAGGGGAAGAATCACTTCCCTGGTCCTACTGGCCACACTGTTCCTGATACAGGCCAGGATGCCATTGGCCTTCTTGGCCACCTGGGCACACTGCTGGCTCATAGTCAGCAGCTGTCAACCAGCACCCCCAGGTCCTTTTCTGCTGCGCCACTTTCCAGCCACTCTGTCCCCAGCCTGTAGCACTGCATGGGGTTGTGGTGGCCAAAGTGCAGGACTTGGCCTTTGATCTTGTTGAACCTTTGGGCACAGGCAGCCCTGTGGTGCTCCTGGGCAGGGACCACCATGTCCATGGCTCTGCCAGGGATACCTGTGGGCAGTCTGGCAGGTGACTCATTCCCTGCATTTCCTGGAGTCTTCTTTCCCAAGGCAGCAGAGGCAGAGAGCCCACAGGAAAACCCTGGAAGTCACAATGCCTCCCTCTAGGCCACTCTGCTCTTCCCCTGCTCAGCCACATGGAAATACTGATATTAACAGCTGGGTCTGGCTGCTGCAGCTGTACCAGTGATGCAGTTTAATCTAACATGGCAACTAAAGGTCTCCTGCCATGTCCTCCACCGTCAGATTTGCCTTGACTGCTGCCAAACCACTGCCTGCCACCAAGAGGACACCCCTGTGTCTGCCCGTCCCTTCCATGAGCTCCAGCACTTTCCTAGCCTACAGCAAGGAACCATCACATCCTTTCCCACACTAGTGGCTCTCCCTTAAGGGTCAGGACAGCACTGAGGCAGTACAGGGTGGGTAGGTGAAGACAGACAGCCCTCCCTTTTGACAGTGCACACACACATCACCACCCAACTTTCTGATTATGAGACTCATTTTCTGCATCACCCCATAACCAGAGCTGCTTTCTCCATCACACACCAGAACCTGCATGCCTGCAGAATTCAATTAACTTCAGAAACATCTTCCCTTATCCTTGGTTTGCTGTTAGCTTTCGTAAACTTAAATGTTTTATCATTACACACTAAATCCTAAGGTACATCAGAATTAAAGATCTTGAAAATAGCTTGTGGTCTTCACTGCAGTAGTCACCTTCAGCTGAGATCCTGAACTCCTATTTCACTGTTTGGATTCCTTTGGTGCTATGCAATTAATTTCAGTCCATCTTGTCCAGCTGTCCCACAGATTACCTGATACAATGCACTCCTACCCTGTCACTCCAAACTGGGATATTCCTCAGCCTCTCAGAACTGGTCCATCACATTTGTCCTACCACACTTGAACTCTAGAAATCCATTTTGGTAAGAAGTGTAATAAATTTATTCTGTTGCTACACAAAATGAAGCTGATTGACCTGTTCCAGACCATGCAGTTTTCATAATAGAGTGGGAAATGTTGTTGCGATTTAACATATGGCGAAGAACAGTGAAAACCTATAGTTAATGGATGTTGTTGAGCCAGTAAGTTAGAGGAACATAAGCTTTTAACTACAGCAGCTTTAGTCTGCCTTGGCTAAATAACTAATAGCACCAAACAGTTCGATGCCAGCAACAACTTTCCTTTGTTAATCACCCTGAAGTATTTGAGCCCCACTCCACCCCCTACCATTTGAAAGGCAGAAACTGAAAGCAGTTCAGAGTCATTACATAATGATTTTAACACTTTTAATAAGTTTAAAAATGTCAAACATACTCTTTGCTTATATGGTGTACAAAAATATTTACAAGTGTTTCTATTAAAGCACAGAAAGTACAGAAACAGTTGTAAGGAAAATCACTGCACATCAGCATACTCATATATATAGAAAACATTGTACCTTAGGAAAGAAAGTGCCTTGTGCATTTAAAAATCCATTTGTGAATTCAAAGTTAGTAATTTAAAGTGATTATGATAGTTTTGAAAGCACAATGTAAATTCTTGAAGTGGAATGCAGGATTCTATGAAAAACATGTAAAAGATTAACACAATGCCACAAAAAATCCAAACCTATGCACCTTGCTTTGCTACCTGCTGTAAAACACAGAAGGTTCATCATAGGAGTTGCATCTCACCATTCCCTTTCCTGGAATCAAACAGCAGCATTTAATAAGAATGTAACTCTTTAAAGGCCCTGAAGTTTTGATACACACTTGAGCCTAAAGGTAATGCTTTATAAAAGTTGTGGTTGATTTCTGCATAAAGGATTTCCCTGCATGTAACAGCAACTTGAGCTTCTTTGGTATATGAAAGCACTCAGTAGTTCTGGGTTTGGGTGTCCTTTTAAAGAAGGAAAGCAGTCTTTATAGTAGATCTACTTTGGAGGGGTTAGTTCTTTTCACATAAACACCTACATGACACAGCCTGAACTGCTCAGTGCACCTTTCAGATGACAGGTAACAGCCAGTAACCAGTACAAGTAGTTCTTCCCAACAAAAGAGGCATGGAAAGTTTCACTGCAAGATCAGCAGATGGGCATGAACTTGTTTGAACTTTATTCACACGTAAATTGCAAGTAGGAATATCTTGAAGAATTGCTTATGCTGAAAATCATCATGATACATTGGAAAAAAAAAAAAACTTTCTTCAAGCTATGCAAAACTGCCAACTGTAGCAACCACACTTGCAAATGAAGCTGGATTATCCCAGCAGATTACAGACATCTAAGGATTTAGAACACACAAAAGCTCCAAAATCAGAAGCAGATTTTGCACTGCAGTAGGTATTTTGCTGACCTGAAAGCCTGCAAAGATGTCTTGTGACACTTCCAATTAATTAGAAGCTTTACGCTTTTACACTCAAATCGTATACATTTCTGAAAGCAGGAAAAGCCCAGCTCCTTGGTACTGCCTAAGAAAAATAATTTTTTCTTTTCAAAAATCTTTTTCCTTTCCTTACATAAATACAGAAGAAAAAAACCTGTTCTTTGCCTCTTATAAAAAATACCTGTGCATGAGTCTCAAAAGCATCAAGTTGTGTTACAGATCTTCTCATTCAAGAGCACTGAAACAGTTGACAGAGAGTATTCCACCATGTTTGGTTCAGTCTAGAAAATAGTGCACATCATCCACTGAATCACACAAGCCATGGTTACAGGAGCCAGTTTGCCTTGAAATCACTTACAGGTTCTTCTCACTCAGTCTTGCAGTGACCTCTTCCTTTGGCCAGCAGTTCAGACAATAAAGAGCAAATACACAAGACAACTTGGACATTGCTCTAAAGTCAGACGGTACATTAACAGAATTCAGTATGCAGCTCAGCATGTCAGGCATCCAGTTTCTTCAGCTGTTCATATGTCAGAAAGAACTGGGACAGCTCATTGAGGAAAACTGTTTCCTGTTCATGCAGTACAAAATGGTCACTTTATTAAAGGATAGCTGTGTCTGTGTGAAACTGTGTTCCACGCTTTTTTCCCTCCTATGCCATGCTGCAGGTTGGCCACTTTTTTACCTAATACTAGGCAGAACAATGAAACTTGCTTTAAGGCTGGTGATGCCAATTACTTTCCTATCTCTATTCCACAGGACTGAGGATGCAGGAGAATACTGCAAAAGCCCCTAGAGGGGCTTTTGTGAGTCTTTCCTATCTTAGCTTTGAGGGGCTATGGGAGGTTCGTTCATGGCAAAGTAACATTAGTACCAACTCACTTCCCACAGCTCTGATCATCTGGCTCTTGAAATAAAACCAAAATTGTGCGAGACTAAGATTAAAAAAAAAAAAAAAAAAAGACTGCATCAGTAATTGCCAACAGTTTCCCCAGTTCTGGAAATAGTCTCCATTCCTAACTCATCTGGTCAATTTTATTTAAAATGAGGTTCCAAACTAAGGAAATGGACAGATCTGACATTGGAATAACAGAGAATTATTTTGCAAGATTACATTTCAATATTCACTCTGTGTGAAACTGACCAGCAGCAGTTGACTAAAAAAACCTGTCAACTACACAACTTCCTATTCACAAAAAGGGAATATCTGTGCTGACAGGACACTTTTCACACTGAGTATTGTGTGAAAAACAATACTTGTTGTACGGCTAACTTCATAGTCCGGCACACCTTTGAAAAGGATACAATGATATTCCAAGGACCAAGTCTTAACCAGTTTGGCCAAAACCCTTTATATAGAGCAAAAAAGCCTTCATTCTTCCATGTCTAGGGAAAACAAACAAACAAACAAACAACCATAACAACAGAATAAGAACATACTTATGTAATTCTTTATTAGTGAGAAATCTAGACAGCATCTCAGCTAACAGAAAAGAGAAGGGCTTAGTCCTGTAACCTTCATTTAAACATATTGTATGATGGAACAAAGAAAAATTTCACTAGATAAAACCAAGATTAGTAATGCCTGCAGCACTACCTGGTAGGTAAAGTTGCAGTCTATGTAATTCAGTACCCAACACAAATTATCCAAATTGCGCTCCTGGACTTCCACCCAAAAAAGAAAAAGCCTTGCAGAGTTCTGCATGTAAGCCTGTAGCTCACATTAGGCATTCCCTTGACATTTTTCAGTTTGCTTTATGGACTTAAAAAATTTCACTGGACAGTGAGACTTGGACTGTTCAGTCAACAGCTGGACACCAATATCTTACTATCCATTCTTCTCCATGTAAAAAACCGCCATGCTCCCACCTCGTACCAAATTTAGAGATTTAAGAAACCATATCAAAGTAATCAAGATCAGAGACTGACCTCGCCTCTGGCTTAACTAGGCTTTCCATTATGCAGTACGCAACAGAGAAAAAAAAAAAAACAAACCATCTGTCCCAGATCTTGTTCTTCAAGAACTGAAAATTATAATTTCTTACCAGCCTGGCATAGTACAAAGTTTAGTAAGACAGAGTGCTGCTGAGAGCCTTAGTCTCCTCATCCAAGCACCAAAAGGAAGTAAGGGTTGTAGCAGACACTAACTTTCTTCCTGTCTTTCTGTCAACAGTAGATACTTTCCACACCAAGTGCATTACTGTCAGTATATTCCCTTTGAGAATTATGGCAAAAACCATACCTAAGTTACGAGGATTAATTTCTAGGGAATTGGAAAAATTGAGCTCTATTCCAAAATCATTGATTGATGGCAGCAGCATTTATGTTGATAATGAATTACTTACTTGTAACAAGCAATCCAAAGTGCCCTTGTAGCTTGAGTGTCCCCCATGTTGGCTTCTCTGATTCATCATGCGTGTTCTTACAACATCAACTGGGTTGGATGCAAGGGCTCCAGCTAATCCACAAGCAAAACTTGAGCTAATAAAAGAAAGGTTTAATGACATTTAATCTACCACATTTAAAGATGCACAAGAATTCCCCTTCCTCAGGAAACACGCAGTAGTAATAGCTGTTTAATCCTTTCAGTTAAAAGTTACATCAGCTAATGGATATGAAAAATTACTTTTCATTGACTATAAAAAGTGGTTTTTTGAAGATCTGCTATGCAGCACTTATACAGTATGCTTGAACAGATGTTGTGCCCCTGTGAATAATATCTAACTGGAACTTTGCTAGCAAATTCTAACCTCAGTTTGCACAGCTGAATGATTCAGACCACTCACAAAATAAATTTCCATATTTTGAAAGAAAGTTAAATCCAAGTCCTAAATAAAATTAGCTTCCATGCTACATGCTGCCCTTTGAGATGTTATTATATTAAAAGTTATACACATCAGAAGTGTATTTACATCAAGACTGATGACAGATAAATCAAAATACTCATCCTCATAACAAGAATTAACCAATGATGAACTACACAAACAGTTACACAAACTTACAGGAAGTGAGTATATACTGTGTCTCCCATAAACCCAGACATAATTATGTGTTTCTTCATAAGGTCATACACAGGCAGTTCCACTCCAACAACAATAGCAGCTCTCTGTGCTGTCAGTGATACTCCCTGGCAAAAGAAAGGATATAGCTGAAGTTTGAAGTCAACCGTTGTGCACTATCAGAAAAGCTGAGCTCTTATAATACAAAGCAACACCACAAATGTGTTAAGGACATTATTCATTCAAATAAGGTTAAATAATACAAATCTTAGATGTGTGTGCTCCAAAACCACAAATCTGAAATAACAGATAAATCATTTTTCCACAGGAATGGTGATTTCATTTTCTTTATGCTATTTTCTATCTCTGCTTAATATCTCAGTTCTTGCATCCATAGTCAGCTAAAACCCCAAAAACTGTGTTCCTTTGCTGCTAACTGAAAAACTGACGAAGTAAGCAAGATGAACAGAAAACGGGAGATCATGAAACTTTGCAGAGAAAAACACACTAACAGAAAAAACATTTCTATTTACAGCTGTTTCAGAACAATTGTCTATTTTGTGTTATATAGTCATTTACTGTAATTGGCACAAGAGCAATCTATGAACTGAATATGAGAATCCTGAGATAGAGGGGATGTTCATTAGTACCTCTGCTTCCAGTGTTCTTCAGTATATGTTTTAAAACAGACAGAACATACAGGTGTCATGCAAAAAGTTGTTGAACTAGTCCTAGAGCCAGTCACCCTCACTGAAGCCTACAATTGTTTTCCCTTTTCTAAGTGGCAGCTAATCCTTGAACACAAGACTGGCAGTAACCCTTCATCTAAAAGCACTGGGACACCAGCAGTGAAGCAGTCATGACAAATGACATACATATTAGCTCCTCCATAATTTAGCTGAGAACACTGTAGAAATACACAAAATTCAACTGAGCAAGAAAGTGTACTTAAAGTTTAAGATAAAGTTAAAAGAAAAAAAAACAAACTTGCCTTCCATAATCCTTTAGTGCCTTCCTTTTGGTAGATCTGTATGAAGTTGCCCATCATTCCTCCTTGAATCACACTACCTTGGGCTTGCATTCTGATCTGAGATTCATTTGAAGACAAAATTAAAAGGTAAACATTTTTCAAACATACAACCAAGAAAATAGTTTAATACAGTTTTGTTATTAAGTCACAATTTTAAGTAGTAAAGTCAATTTCTTTTGAATATAAATTAAGAGCTGTCATTATCATAACCATAACCTTTAACTACCCAAATGCAGCTGCTAATTTTGAACAAGTATGTGGTAGAATTCTTAGCTGCATGAAGTCACTTCTATTTCTGTATGGGTACAGTTCATTTAGGTTAGACTGACAGACGGGTTTTGCAGGATGCCCTTTACAGTGTTCTCACAGGATCATGTTGAAATGAAAGGTTAAAATATTAATGTTTCAGCCAGTGAGAACCATGGTCTTTGACCCTATCAATTTCTAAGAAAGCCCTTAGAAACCTGCCACGGTAACTTCCAAGTACAAGCTGGCAACAAGCAACTTGGTAAGTGGACATAATTTTGGGATATAACTAATTGAAGCCATACTTAAAATACAATTTCATATTTGAAATGCCACTACATAACCACAATAGCACTATGAAGGGTTAAGTTTTTTAGTAGTTTCAGGAGAACAAAGTTTTCTTGACTTTTTTTTTTTTAAGCAGCTATTTAAGTCACAAGCCCCAGTTTTGTAAGATAAATACAATCAACCGTTTCAAGTAACTGACTGGCATTACTTCACAGATTATTCTGAGTTGGAAGGGACCCACAAGGATCATCGAGTCCAACTCTTAAGTGAATGGCCCATTCAGAGATCAGACCCACACCCTTGGTGTTATATCACAATGCTCTGACCAACTGAGCTAAACTGACAGATTTTTAAAGACATGGTCATTTCACCAATTCGCTTTAAATGACTGATGCTGAAACACTATTTCCATGGAATATAGGATCGCAAAGCCTCTCTACAGAGTTAAAGAATCATACAGTCCAAGTAGCACTCACAGGAACTCTTCCCTCTAAATTGATCTTCACCTATTTTGAGCTTTAGAAACATCCTAGTGTAAAACAGTGTTACCAAGAAGTACAGATGAAATAGGTAGTGTGGCTTCCACACAAACAGTACAGCATGAAAGTCAAAAAGAATTATCGTGTATTATTCTCTCACAAAAAGTTATGTGCATCCAACTACCTCCCCAGCCTTCAGTTTCCTCGTGCATAATTCCAAATAATTAGTATTGACTAGAAGGAGGTTCCAAGAATTCAGGATGTTACTGATTTTTTAAAAGTTAAAAGATGAGAATAAACAGGGCTACAAAACAAATCCTATATTCATCAGGAGATTCTGCATTTCCTCAAGGAGAGAACAAAAACTAAGGACAAACTGTATATAATTACCTTTAAGACATCTGTAGGGTTGGCAATAGATGATGAGATTACTCCAGAAAGAATGCCACACAGAACATTTATCATCAGGGTTTCATCTATTTCGCAAACAAAGAAAAAGAGTTTAGCTGCAGATTTACAAATCTTAAGATGCATCAGGGCAGGATGATGCCTCCCCTCCTGTAACCAGAGAGTGCCAGTTACAGAAGCCTTAAAAACCGCTCTGACAAGTTATCCTTGCCGACTCATTTTGTTGTAACTAGTACCAGGAATGTCTTCTCAGTAGACTTGTTCAAACTGCTACAGTAAGATACCAAATGGAAACAACCAGCTTCAAGCCAGTCAGTCCTCAATGAAATGGAAAATAATCACTCACCTTCTGGTCGCTCAACAAACATTCTTTTTAAGCTCTGATAAGTCCCTATTTTTATAGTTCCATATGAAGCTTGCCGTAGCATTGCAGGTGCAATCCTGTAAAAACAAACAGCGATAATGTTTATGCTCAAGATGGAAAAAACTGATCAGCAGACACTTTCTAGAGCAGGAGAGACTGAACACAAGATACCTACTAGAGAAAGGATGGTTCATTTAAATAGACAATTTAAATTCACTATAGACAAAACAATCTTTGGAGCTTTTTTGTTTGTTTTAAATAAAGCCTGCAAGAACAGGAATGAACTGTGTACGGATTACTATTAGACCATATGCCTCAACTTGTGATCTATAAAATAGTTGGCAGGCATGTCTGAAATGTAATTCCCCCACCATCCTACGTGTTTTAAAGAAAAGTATGCTCATCTACATACAAAGGTTAATTCAATTTTTCTTCTGCAAGATGGACCAACCATAGCAGCACTGTAGAGAATAACTGTATGCTTAGCTATTTTTTTCCAAGTAGGTTTTGTTGTTTGTTTGACAAGTTTTTTAAAGTATAAAATTCTATTGCAGAGTGCAAACACTGAAGTGATCTTAGCTTGGTCTTTCAACTTCCGGATTAAGGCTAACCAAATACCTTCTAATTCTAAAATCCAAAAATTCACACACTGTGGGCTTATACTTATCAACAGACTGTTCATAAGCCATTGTTGCAAGTCAATTAATTTTACCCAGAGTATAAGGCTTTCAATCCTTCTTCTCTGCATATTCTGACTAGTGCATGCACCATTCCACGGTAGCGGATCTCTTTATATTTGGCATCATTAACTTGACCTTGAACCTGGAGACGTGTTTTGGTCAGATCGATGGGGAAAGTACCTGGAAGGAAAATCAGAGAGAAAAATCAGAGAGAAAATTAATTAAGTACTTACCTAACACAAGACAACAAAGAACATCATATATGAAACAGCAACCTTCTTATATACCAAAATATATAAAAATACTCCCATGGGAAAGAAGTCTCTTAACAAGACTTTCTTTTAAACAAGTGGTTCATGCTGTATTACCTTGTTTCTTCTAAAAGTTTGTCAGAGGCCTTACCTACTCCCTGTGTTTACATTCTCCATTCACTTTACTTTCAGGCAACATGGTATTGCCCGGTTGTAAACAGCTACACTGAATAGGACACTACAATCACGTTTGTGTGTGCATTCCACCAACACCTTTGAAAAGCACATCACTGGAGGCAAATAAGCATATCCTTCCAGAGTTCATCTTTAGGAAAAGGACCACCTCAACATTCAGTACTGACCTAAGCACTAACAGGAATCAGGATTAACTACATCTGTTCTAACAAGGTTTACCAGACACACAAAGCTTTTGTGAATTGTTTGTCTTCCTTACAAAGCTTTTAGTATTATTGGCCATGTTCAGTCAAGTCAAATAAGAGAAGTTTCAAACTCAAGGTTGCACAAGTTTCGTAAGAGAAAGTAGAAATCCTTCCCTTCCCTGGAAACATTCAAAGTCAGACTGGACAAGGCTCTGAGCAACCTGATATAGTGCAGGGAGGTTGGACTAGAGGACCTTCCAACCCAAACTATTCTATGATTCTATGAAAACAAAATAGTAGTTTTATGTGTAATTTTGTATTGCATCTACTTTACTTGACAGACTTCCCATGAAAGTCAACCACACGCCCAACTATATTCTGCTACTATGAAAATCCACACTTCCTTCATTGTCATGTACATGCATTTCAGATATGACTTTTTAAGGACGTAGATATTTTAGGTCAGTCTTTAGAACAGGCCTAAAACATGAGATGCACTGTCTCACTACAGCAATTATTCTACATTGCTCACAAACTGAATTTAATTGTTCAAATCTAGCTTGTCTACTGTAACAAAGCAAAAGCTGTATTTACTCATGACCACTAAGAACAGATCAAACAAACACCAAATAATAAAATGTAAAGGCAAAACTTGTATAAAAACAAGACTCACAAGGGATGAGGGTTTACAGACACAAGTATTCTCACATGGTAACACAGATCACAGCAAATCTTCAGTCAGCGTTACACAAAAAAACTCCTGTGCTGTAGACCACCATATACTACTGTCACTGATAGTCTCTATTTAAAACAAGCTTGGTTCCATGCTATCTGAATAAAGAAAGCAATGTGAGCAGGTAAAGGAAATGCTTACCACATTCTGCAGTGATTGATGCTAAACCTCCATAGATAAAGGGCTTCCAGTTTAGTGCTGGCATTATAGGTTCCTCTTTCTGTGAAATAAGACGATTTTATGCTTCTGTGAGTACATCTTACACATGCTAACACTTAATAAAATTTTG
Source organism: Chiroxiphia lanceolata (assembly GCF_009829145.1). NCBI lineage: Eukaryota > Metazoa > Chordata > Aves > Passeriformes > Pipridae > Chiroxiphia > Chiroxiphia lanceolata. The sequence continues at coordinate 58,819,689 of NC_045638.1, forward strand.
TGCCTGCTCCGTTTAAAATGGGCCTTTCAAACCTATTAAGGGTAAAAAATATGTAATACGATTGACAATCAGAAGAAAGTCAGGAATACTGTACAAAGGCATCTGGGTTCAAATCAACGTCTACTATGTACTTAGGCCACCACTCTCCTTACCATGAAAGGTTAAAGCAGTTTGTATCCTAAGGCATGATGTTAAGGAGCACTGCAGTGAATAGCCTCCAAGGATTTTTACCAAGCTGAACTAGTTTGACTACATCCTGCAATCAAATGGAACTTTTAAGACAGTCATGACAAAACTTCCGTCTTTGCAGTTATCAGCACTAACATGAGCTGAGCTGGTACACTGGGACAGAAAATAAGGATGCACATGCCATTTTGCTTCCATTAAGACCTATTTCTGCTACTGGCGTTGACAATATTTGTTCTTTTGAACATTACATGAAAATACTGTAATCAGGTATATAAGGCATTGTACATAAAAAAAGGCTGCTCTGACTTAGAGGTCAGTTAAGTAAATTTGACAATGTGACTACAAATCATAATTAACTATGGCATGTGCTCTGCAAGATGTTAAATTATCTTAGAAAAAATAGAAGAACTAGTCCAGCCAATACAAGACTGCCTTTCCCAAAACCAAGCAGGTCTGTCCACAGCTTATTTTTCCCCTTCCTCATAATATAAATACTTTCCCATTTTCTATAATATCTTCCTAAACATTGGATTCTACAGTTATCTTTTACCAAATAATTTTATGGGAAAATTGTACTTGAAAGTACTTCCCTTGGCACTTACATTCCCTGTTATTTTGTTTATTCACCTGTACAGCCCAGCTGGAAAATATCACAAATACACCAGTTACTTTTTGTTAGTCTTTTGTACAGCTGAACCTTCTTTAGTCACTTCCTCTAGAAGTGCCAATAACCCAACATCTAAATGAAGTTGCAGACACTCAGCATGCCTGAGCAGTTTCTGCAGCCCTGGTTTTCCTTTTATCATTCTTTACTTCATGAAGAGTTGCGGGTCTTCTGACACACAGTACGATGAAACTCCAAAGCACACAATTTCAAATACTCAACACCTACGTGCACAGAAACCCATCTTACTCTTTAGACCACTGCAAAGAACACTGCTGATGTAAAAAACAGATAAACAAGGAAAAGGCAACTAAGGACACCCTTCCATACTGCCAAAAAAAAGTGCAGTACAGAGGTCAGGACCACAGGCACAGACTATGCCAGCTTTTCCATACAAATGGAGCAGAGCCACATGGAGATGGCACTGTATAGAGGGGAGCCAGTTCTAGCTCCAAGATCTTCATATTCCTGTTCTGCCATGATTAATAACAGATCATTTAATTAACAGAGACAAAGCCAAACTTGGTTTTCCCACTATCAGCCACACACTGATCTTTGCTTCTGAGAAACTTGTCAAAACTGGCAGTTAAGTCCCTCCGCCCCAATATACTAAACCAAAGTTTCATCTATCACAAATACCACAACACTGATAAAAGTAAAATATATCCTTTTTCTGTTTGTTTTGTATTTCACTCTATCTAGGCAGTGAAGGTTACTCACTTTTTCTATGTAATGCTGTGCACTGCCAAATAAAGTTTTCAATTTGTACATATATTTACTAATATTAGTTGAAGCTTCAATATCCACGTAGGATATCCTAATGCAGAAATTTTACAGGGCACTCTTATTTGACATATCCCAAGGTGAAGGTCAAGGTCTGTACCTCTGAAAGGCTACTAGTCTCCTCCCCTGCCAGTATGGAAAACGAACTATATGAGTCTTTCCACTTCTATCCTACATCCTTCCTTTTAGCTTTCCTTAATTTAGAAAGAAGTAGGAAGAAGAAGGAGAAATTAAAGCAAAGAGGCAGAGCTGATCACAGAGGAAAAAAAACCAAAAACACAAAAAACACACCAGCCAGTAATTTCGTCCCATGACCTCAGCTGTTTCATTTTCCGTTCATTTTCCGAATTCTTGGTTTGCTTCTTACTCAGAATTTCTTCCCTATACCAATAAAAACAATAAGTATCTCCTTAGAAGAATTCCATATCAGGTGAGTGAGTGGCAAACTAGTTAAAAAGGGAAACCAGCCATCATTACAGAAAAAATTAAAGTCTTCAGTTTTATAAAAAGATATTGTCCTTATCAAACATATATTGTTGTTCCCTGAACTTTAGTGATGACAGACTTGCTGGGTTGAATTAATACAGAGATTCACCCACGTGCTTTCTGCAAAAGTCATAAACAAGTCTGCTTGCTTTTAATCACAGCATGACCGGAATAAAACCAAAACCCCAGGTTCCATAAACAAATGCATTGCTTAAATAGCTCGACATTCCCCTGTCGGGGAACAAGCTTGAAAAGCCACGTATCGAATTATACATTGGTTAAAAACATCGCCACCGTATTAAGCGCACGGTGTACTTCAGCTTACAGTAGTTTTAGCTACTTAAAATGGATTCGGCTCTAGAGAGGCGACAAGGACTGTAGAAATAACTACACACAAAAGATGGTCTCCCACCCCACCACGACCTGAGGGGCAGCAGCTGCCGCCTCCCTACTCACCACTGAGGTCTCCTCCACCCCCGCGTCCTGCCGTGCCGATCCCTGCAGCTCGCAAATCCAAATCCCGACCCCGCTCCCTGCTTCCGAGGCGGCTTTTGGGGAACGCGGAGCTCCGCCCCGGGGCGGGCTCTCCCGAGAAGCCGAGCCGGCCGGGAGGGGGGAAGGAAGGATTGGGTGCAAAGGTGTAGTGGGTTAGAAGGGGACGCTGAGTCCGCCTGTAAACAAACTTGGGAAAAGATTAACTACCCTGACCTTGCAGTCAGACGTCTCCCCTAGCCGCTGGCTTTGGGAGGCTGCTGGGCTGGCGGGACAGGGTAGCGTTTTCCACTAGCGTTCCTGCCCTGCAGCGGCTGTGTCAGGTATTTCAGCGCTCCCGATTAACGAGCAGGTCACTCGCCCCTTAGGGTTTCTCCTCAGCATTAACTACAAGGGCACTGATTTTTCCCCTCGGTTTACGGTCGTATGGGCGCCCGTGCTGCCAGCGACCCCGCAGCTTCCCTGAGTCGGCAAAGGAACCTTTAGCTACCTACTGTGTGGAGGAACAGAAAGGAACAAGGTGGGCTTAAAGAGCTACTTTCCTCTCTAAAATACCCTGCTGAATGTTTTTGACAAAGCAGTTAGACAGGTGATATTATTATTATTTTATTATTTTTTAGTTTTGTTCAATTCTAACCATATTTCTTTGCATTACCAATACTGAAATTATGCATTCAGTACATAAGCTTTACATTGCTTTGTAAATACAAATCCAGTGCCTGTCCAGAAGGAACACAGGGGCTATCCAAAAGGGTGGGTCTCAGCCGCTGTGTAGGTGGCAGTGACCAGTCGATGAAGACTGGACAAGAACCAGAACTAGTCTGGTTCTGAGCCCAGGACTTCCAAGAAACGGTTGGAATCAGCTCTTTTGCTGCCTCCAAAGGCAGAGTGCTCTGGCAAGTCGGTGCTTTCTATTTCTGACTGAAGAGCTGCCAGGAGTGCTTGTAGGACCTACCCTCACGGTGCAGTCCTGCTGCCGCTGTCACTCTGCTGCCTTGCAAGCAGATGGCATTCCTACCCCCTGAAAGGTCAAACATCCTGTAGTATTGCTCCCTGAGGGGAGCAATAATAAGGCAACTAATCTCAGGGCAAGACTGGCAGCTGAGAAACTTTATTTAAGCTTACTGGCTGCTGGAGAAAGGTGATAATACCCATTCAGCTCTCACTAAGAAGCTGAATGTGGCCTCGTGTGCAACCCTCAATAAAACATAAAGAATCCAAAATGTGTGTTCCAATACGCTGTAAGTGCTTCATACAATGAAAATAGTTCTCTATAACCATTCAAGTCTATTACAGACCTCCCAAAAATTTTCCATTTCAATTGTTAAGGCAGCCCACAGAGCTCATGTTCCAATCGCAGTGTTGCAAAAGGTAGGCCTCAGAAGGTAGCTACAAACTCTCACCTCAGAACTGGTATCCCCGTTCAGACCCCCTCCTGAAATTCCTAGTAACTATCAAGTACTTTCCAGGTTTTATATGTACAGCAGGTAGGATCTTACTTGAGGTAAACTTTAAATGGCTCCTTTCTTTCTTTTTGCACATCATTTGGACCAGTTCTAACACTGAGTGATTTTGTGGTTTTGTGCAGCCACTTCAGTTTTCTGACTTCTCAAATTTCTGTCTCCTTTTAAGAAAGGCTTTAATTCCAGTTTGACCTTAAATTGTTCCTGGAGTTTGGCCAGCTCCTTCCACAGGCAGCTGGGTTTTATTATTTTTGATGCAAACCAGTTCCTGTTCACACATTACAGCTTGCACCCTATCACATTTCCTAAGTACCTGCTAGTTCTCAACAGTTTACTTCTGAATACAGTTAACTTTTGTTACTGCTACTGACTTTTGCGTGGGTCCTCTGAGTAACGTCTTTTCTTGTATTCTCAACCCAGTTCATACTATGAGATACGTAATGCTTTTATCAACAGCCAGTAGACTATTTTTTGGCAAGCTGCCCTAAGCCTCATACCTGCGTCATATCAGTAGTTGACTTTGGTGCTCAGCATCTTTTCACGTCTCTGAACAATCCATGTGCTACTGATTACATACTCTTAAACAGTTTTGTTCAAAAGCCAGTTCTTTCCCAATGGGCTGTGTAGAGAGCTAGGATTTAATTAAATAATTCCTAGCCCCCTAACCTGAATTTCCTTACACATTTTTTATGTTTCTTTTTTAAGCAAAAGAATTGCTCAAATTGCTCAAACAATTCTACCAGAGAGTTCTGCTTTTCGTGCGCTGATTCCTGTTTTACTGTTTACATTGCTACTTACAATTGAAAATCATTTCTCTTCTGGTCTCTGCAGTGATGAAGACAGTTTTGTCTGGTGTCCTACTGGTTAGTGAAGTGACAGAAGGTTATGGGCATTGTTCAAACTGCCTTGTCATTTTGTCACTAGTTGTAACCACTGGAGAATTTCCTTTGTCTCTTGGAAACTTTTACAATTATTAGTTACTTAATCCACTTGTTTTTTGTGTCCCACTGGCTGTGTGTTGAAAGCAAGTCTAGGATATGGGAATCAACAGCTCTTTGCCCTGGCACAGCCTTTTCATCTTCAGTGTTTGCACTTTCTATCTGAGAAAGAGTTCATCATACTCTCAGTCATACAGCAGATGACTTGGAAAAATAAACACTCAATGTGCTATGGGCATGTGTAAAAATAAAAGATGTTAAATAGTCCTTCCATTGTGTTTGTGGGGGCAAAGCCTCAGCTGGAGTACCACATCCAGCTGTGTGGTGCATTTCTGGAGGGCTGTAAAGAGGAGGATAAGGGTAGGGATACAAAACACAATCTGCAAGGAAAGATTGAAAGAAATAGACTTATTTATTAAAAAAAAAAAAAAGGATAATGCGGGGTGAAGTCACAGCCCCACAACTGGAGTTCGAGGGTTTTGGAACATTATAAAGTGTTGGGCCCTTTTCCATGGGAGCAGTAGAGCTAATTAGATAGTTCCCATGGACACAGCCTTGAGCTGTGTGGCTGAGTGCAGGTGCCGCATTCCTGGATGTTGTTGTAAGAAAATGTTTGTAGTGTATGTGTGTGGGAAAGTGGAACTCAGCACATAATAAAAAGCTGCCTGCTCAGCGTAGTGGGCAGACATCTCTCTGGCTCTTCATCCTAGTGTGTCTCTTCATCCTAGTGTGTGTGTTGCGCGTCTTCCTTCCCTCCCTAGGACCGAGACCTTCGACAGATACCCAGCGACAGGATAACATAAACTTCAAGACTGAAAGTTATCCATAAAGAGGAAATTAATTATCTGCTCTCCACCACTTATATTAGACATTAGAACAGACTTTCTAGTGGTATGGACAGTGCTAGATGAGACTGACTGTGGAGCTTGCAGTGCCTTCATAATCACAAGCTTTTAAAAACTGTTAAGCAGCTGTTTTTCAGATGTAGTTTCAGTCTGGGTGATGCAACCCAAGCATTGGGATGGACTCCCAAGGATCTTTCCAGGCCATTTTTCTGTAATTATTCAATGACATTTCCTCCTCCTGCTACTAACATATGTCATATAGGCATACAATGACAACACAAGTTTCTAACTTCAACTCTGCTGTGCAGAATTCAAGGAGAAAGGAAAGTGAAAGCAGTAGTGGTAAATGTTATTTTGTAGCCTTTTTAAATTTTTTTCTTTTTTTTTAATACCCTGATTTGGGCTCTGCCATTAGCAAGAGCCAAAGGTCTTTATGGTATCGTTGTTTTGTGGATATATCGTGTTATTTGTTTTTAATGGGTAAAGGGTGAAGGAGCAGAGGGCAGTTCCAGCCTTTGAGGGTAAAGAAGCTGAGGATAGTTCTGGGTTTTAGGTGGACAAGAGAGTCATACAGCATAAGGCAATTCTAGTAAATGTGAATGTGCAAACCATAAAAAATTTTCTGAAAGTGTTGTAATCTTTCAGTAGGTCCTGGGACATTGATTTCTCCTGTTTTCTGAGACTCCCTACAGAGGTAATAATTTCTGTGTATGTCACAGCGTTAGATTTGATGTTATTTGCATGAGGCAAATGAAAAGCTGTTAAAGTTTCTCAGATAGGAAGGCACTATAGAAGGCTTTTCACTACTATAAAATACTTTCCAACCTTAACAGGTCATCTGTTGTCCTCTGGATCCTTGCTAAATAAAGATCAGTCACAGTTGCTTCACAGAGGTTTTTGTCCAACATGGCACTGCAGCTAAACAAGTAGTAACTAGAAGAAACAATGCCAATTTGAATGCTGGTAGATGCCACACAAAGAAAAGCAAACATTTTTCTATGTCCTACTAAACAGGCAGAACATGGTGTAAGATACAGCCTAACCTTTTCCATGAGGGAGATGATTCAATGTTGAAGGACAGAGGGGTTGATGTGACACCAAATAACATTTTACATATGGTACATTTTCTGCCACTTTAGGTACTTACCTTACTTGGCCGTACTCAATATCCAGGGGTAGTAGGAAGCATCTGCTGGGGAAACACGTATTTGTTGAAGTATCTGCTGGGGGAAATATATATTTGCACTTAATTATCCTGTGGAAGAGGAGTAGCAATTGAAGTAGTTCTACAGTAACAGAAATGTGACTTATAAGATACAATGGACAATGAAATGTGGTGGCAGGTGACCCCAAGACATGTCCTTCACAGTGCAGGATTTAGGTTGGTCAGAACACATAACTGCCTATGTAGGAAAATTTCAAACTTGTAGTGCTGTTACTTTTTAAAGGAGCCTCACTATTCTCTTTCCTGATTCCCAAGTTTTCCCATAGCATCTGCAGAATACTTTGCATTAAATCATTGCCCAAATAATCCAGCTTTTCTTCTGTTTACCACAGTCTGGCTTTGGGTAACACAGCTTTTGCTATCAGAATTTGAATACCATTTCCTTCTTTTTAAATTTAAAAATGTAGTTTACAAATTTTTGTTTAATGATGTATTTAAGCAACATCACAATTTTTTTGAAATTAAAAGTTCTGAAAATGCAGGATGCTTTCTGAGAAAGTACTTTCTTGCTTTGCAGGCCTGCTAATCCAAAGCATGACAACACCAGAACTAACACTGTGTTTGGCCAAGATGATTGCTGTTAACCTTGAGCAACAGGGGTTATTCTGCACAGCAGGGGAAAACAGCTGTAGGATTTTGTCCTTAAGGTAGTCATCTGTCATGAAAAATACATCTTGAACAAGTCACTCAGGATCTTTAGTTTGCAGTGGGATTCCTTGCTGATGCTGCAAAGCAGCAATCACAGGTAGGAACTCACATCTCCACTGACTCCTAGTAACAAAGCCTGGCAGAGTGGGAAACTCTGCCTTTGACACCGTCTCCCACAGCATACTCCTGAAAAAGCTGGCATCCCACGGCTTGGACAGGGGCACTCTGTGCTGGGTCAGGAACTGGCTCGAGGGCCGGGCCCAGAGAGTGGTGGTGAATGGGGCTGCATCCAGTTGGCAGCTGGTCACCAGTGGTGTTCCCCAGGGATCAGCGTTGGGCACAGTTCTGTTTAATATCTTTAGTGATGGTTCTATGATTCTAACTGTTGTCTGTCAGGGGCTGAAGAGGTGTAGACTGCAGTGATAGAGACCCTGGCCTTCTGAGAAACATGGCAGCTAACATGTTCAAACACCTCCCTCCATTTTACAGTCATCCTTCCCTACAGAGGATTCAGTAGATGCCAGCTTCTGGAGTCACTCATGACTTGGGTGGCAGCAGCAGCAAGCACAGCAATGTGGCCTCATAGCAGTAACAAGGAAATTCTGCAAAATGGTAGCACTGATGTTGCAGCTCCCTAGGCTGCTCCGCGTTTCCCTATCCGCGTTTCCCTCTCATTCCCAGACACAGTTCTGGCTCTTTGCTCAGGCCTGTGATGACTCTTATCTGAATCATGAAATCACTGAATTTACAGAATGAACCCATCAAAACACAAGCTTCTGCCAGCTCATGGAGCTGAGCTGGCCTCACACTGACCCCAGCACCAATGTAACAGAAGCAGCAGGAGTGCATGACTTGCAGTGTGTTCAGCCTGTTTGGAAGCATCAAAATATTATGATGTCTCAACATCTCAGAGGACTAAGCCAAAAGTACCTGGCGCAGCAAAAATGTTTGAGGGGTTGCGATATTCGTCCTGCCTTTAACACCCCATCCTAATACTGCTAGCCTCCTGTGTGGTTTGCAGTGAAAGCAAGAGGTGGCATTAATCCCCAGACTTCGCTAACAAGTTTTTCTAACCTTCTTCAAGGTCAGAGAACCGAGACAAGGGCCTGGCTGCCAGCTGGACCATGTGTAAAACCTCATCCAAGGACTTTGAATGGACTCCTACAGTACAGCTAAAAATGCAGAGTCTAATTCATGCCAGAGGTGGGTTGGCCTTATTTCAGATGGCCATGGGGAATCCAGTCCTGTTGAATCAAAGAACAAGCCTACAGATTTCCTTGCTTTTAATTTCAAATGCAAAGCCAGGAAGAAGACAGGGAGAAGAGAGACAAAAAAGTACTTAAGAGTAACAGAGATGAACAAGAGGAGATAGTGGAAATGAAGACTGAGACAAGAGACATGAGGAGAACAGGCATATACAAATTGTGCAGAAGCTTTTACTGGTGCTAGACTGTCTGAAATGATGAGAGTTTTTTTTGTAAGTGAAAAGAATAAATGATCTTTCAAAAACAGATGGTCTGCCAGTTCTGTAAGAGTTGCCGTGAGGATTAAGACATTTAGGTAGCTTGTTCCAAAGGAACGCACTACTGGTAAAAGCTACTTCTGACACTTTCAGCAGTCTGAGAGCCTAAATGTTCCAAGAAAAGTGACTAGAGACTGAGTTGAATTTCCTGGAAGAGGTCTTGAGGGATCTTGGACGGTCACAGCACTGTGCAGTCACATCCCAGGAGACGCAGCATGGCCATCCTTCCAGGCTGCTTAGAAAGCAGGACTTAGGAGTAGATTATATACTTCCCCCTGGAAGGAATTCAACTTTGTGAATTTGTAATATCTGTAAATTTTATAGGAAACTAGGCCAGCTTTTGTAGTTCTGAGACATCCTGGATTTTATGTGATTCCAAAAGACATACATCGATTGTTTTTATTATTTTTATATCGTTTATATTTTTATACAGTCCCTACCTGAAAGGCTTCTATAATGGAGGTATTTGTATGTGTATGAAAATGAGGCAACTATAGAAGCTCCACAACTTTTTTCTAAATGTATGTCAGTAATATGCAAATGACAGCACTTTTTTCTGATGTTGATTGTCACTGCAGACTCAATTGTAACATTGAATTTTGGAGATTACAAGCAGGGTGCTCTGTACTTCTAAAACCTTGGAGTACAGAAGCAGTTCCAGAAGTAGGGGAACCCCAGAAGATGGCTTTTGATCAGTAAGTGTACAGCATCTGAAAGGAATGGAAGAGGTGAAAGAGTGAGCAATGAAGTGTGCAATATAGATGATCTTACTCACTCCATACTATCCAGGACATCATAGAGTCATTTAAATGGTGTGGTTAAAGACTAGGTGGGAAAAATCATAGTGGTGTGCAGACTCCTGCAGCTCCACCTGGTTTATCTGACCAGAGCTCATTCAATTAGCTCAGCAAGTCTCTAATCAGCAAAAAAGATCTTAGTTTAACCACTGCCTGCGTCACCACTGCAGAAAGAATTAGCTCCCAAACCGAGCTCATCTCACCATGTTAGCACATTGGAATATGTCAGTCTTTTCAATCTAAATGTTAACACACCTAACTTCGAGGGTTTCAAGTATCACATTAGAGGGCTGAAAAGCCCTCTAAACTTCGCCAGACACTGGCTCCTGGATACCCGCCCAGAAATGGTTCTAAGAATTTACTTGAGCTCTACACTGTGCTGTGATCCCCTACCAACTGTGATAGGAGACAGAGCTGCAGAAGCACTGACACCTTCAAAACTTCCTTTACACGTTGCAGGGGGACAGCATTAAGAATGGAATATTTGGCATGCTGTCACAAGTGCAGCACTTCTTATAGCAGGAGATCAGAATCAGGATTCTTACAATGAAAGCTGTTCTGACTGTGCCACAGATTTTTTTGGTTTGCATTAGAAACAATGAATAACATTTTTGCATTTTCATAAATGGCATTCTTGGTCAAAATCGGTTGACCCGGAAAGCTCAGCTTTTTATTTTTGTCTTATTAATTCTTCTAAATCCACCACAAAATACATCAGTTCTCTGAAAAACAATTGTTCAGACAGGCCACAACAGTTTTCCTCCCATACAGTGGTCTCTCTCTCAACAATTTCAGCAACCCTAGAGTGCATTTGCCAGGTTTGGAGATATTTGCCATCTGCTGACAAGTGGTAATGGCATCAGGCCCTAGAGCTTTTCACTGACATTCAGTTCTTTCTCCTTCATTTTTCCTGTTTTGTTTACTTCAAATGCACTGAAAGAACTGGCCATGTAAATGTTAATGAATTACAGGCTCATTAAATGGACCTAGGTTTGCCTCCAAGTTTTAGCTGATTGCTTTTAGCCTTGTGAGCAATGCACTATGAAAATTCTTGGAAAGTGAGAAGTTTGATTCTAGAGAGTGGTGGTGGGAGGCTAATTATTACTTTGTAATGTTCTCAGGCCTTAACTTTTGGTAGCAAAACAGGGGGAAAAGTCTTGAATGAAATCAAGAGCAAAATATTCTTTCCAGGAGGCCAGTGACTGCTCATGACTAAACCAAGGGTCTGGCCTTCAAACATTAGGTTAGACACAGTAATGTGCACTAGCACTTAAGGTGCTGCTGCAAAAGGTGCAGCTGAATGTATAAAGTACATGACCTTTTTAGGGTACACCTAAAGACATGCCATGACACTGACTTTAGGTATTGCACTGTAAGTACAGAGGTGTGTGTTCCAACATTGCTCTGAGCTCATAGAGGCTTTGCTCTGCTGATTCTAATCGACTGTGGCTGTTACAATGAGGAGTCAGTGGTGGCAAGGCACAATAACAGTCACTCTGAATTTTTGATGACTCATATTGGCTGGTTTTATTCGTACCAATGCACTGGTCCACCTTGGCTCCAGTATGTGTCAATTTTAAAATCTTCTGCAGTGTAGACTGAAATGTTTTCCGTCATGGAAAGCCACATACACAGATATAGATACTCTCCACCCCAGTTGCAAACATGAACTTTAAAAAGTACAGCCAAAAGGGCACTCAGGAGCTCTGTGGGACAGGTAAAAAATTACAATAAATCTCCTCTGTCACAATTGCATCTTAGTTCTTGCTGCCTCTATTTTGAGCCCAGATTTGAATGTCTGAACTTTTCCCCACGTGGCATAGAGCAAGTTCGTGCCAGGTTCCAAAACCAGCTCCAAGAGACTTCTCCTGACCATAGACAAGAACCAGTGTAGGCAGTGTGACCTTGCTGTGGGGTGAGTCTGCACCCACATATTAAAAAATAAGTCTTTTGCTTTCTGCCATGTGCTTCTGTAATTGCATTAATGGATTCATGTCTAAGTTCCTGCAAGCAATATGAAGAGAAAAAATACAGCACTTGTAAAATAAATGTGTGATCACAAGAATACTAGGAAAAGTAGTGCAAACTAAAGCTGTTTATGTATTTGTACAGAATGCATAAGGTCCTGTAGCAAATTTCTCATCACTTTCAGTAATATAGTACTGTATTTTATACCTACTGTAAATTAATCACAAACATTTGTTAACATAAATCTTGTCTACAGAATACAAACTTACTTACAGAATACAAAATTACATGCCTTAATACATTCAAGACATTCAACATGTTAATTAATAAGAACAGTGGTAATAATGATGATGCATCAGCTAAAATATTATGCCAACTCTGTTCATACACAGACTGTTCTTTTTCTTAGTTTAAAAATGCTCAAATGCACTTCCTTGCAGAGCAAGCGCTGAAAAATAAACTGAAAATCATAAAAGAATTTTCCTAAAGTTTTGCAAATCTTCATTGTTTGGTTTCATTTCCTCTTACTATACAGTATTAACATAATGTATAGTAAGACAAACACAAGAATTTGTGTTTGAACTAAGTAAAAATAAAGTCATGGTGTCACTTGCCAGAGCACGAAAAATAAAACACTGAGTTGAAATCACAGCTCTTGTCTTGCAAACTATGTGATTAAAAAAAACAAACAACTACAGTCATCTTAATATTACTCCTGTATCACACACCAGACAAAACCTAAACACATGTATTCAACAGTCTTTAGCACTCAGATGTCTACTGGACATTTGCATTAAAAGACTAAAGTACTTTCTCCATGACTTAAATATGCAAGTCCAGGTGTGCAGTATACACAGTCTGTAGCTTTCATATTTTTCATATAAAAATTATTATATTAGCTAACAGTAGTTAACATTGTATGCATATTTATATAATTTTTATTCTTGGAGATAGCTATAAGGATGATTACATATTGTTGAAATATTGTGAGGATAACACAAGTCTGTCTTTCTCCTCTTTGTGCCTTTCAGTAAATTCACAGCTATTTCTAGTTACAGTTTTTAAGCTAGTAAGTCTTTCATATTTATGATATAAAAGGGCAAATAAAGTACTTCAAAATTCTGAATACAACTGAAATTGCATTGATAGTGAAAAAAGGATGTAACAGTGCCTGCTGCTGTTCACATCCCTGCAGCTGGGCTTGAGCAGCAGGTGCAATGCTTTGTAATAGCCTTCTTCCTCGAGGCTTTAAAAGGATCTCATCCCATAGACTGCACTTCTGAGCTGTTAGCAATGACTCTTCAGGGTATTTCTGTGTGGTCTGTTACTGCACACAGGTACATGTCATGAATAAAGGGACTAAAACCAAAAGATGGAAACCTGAATTGAATGCCAAGAGCAAGACCTAAGCATCACAGGAAGCTTCTACTTCTGCTGAGAATCAGAAAATTACTTTGATTCGTAAATACAGATGTGCAGGTTTAGCCCTGAACACCCTAGAAAGCAGTGTGGCTCCAGCAGGGCTGGGACATGGGACCTCCTGACTGTCAGTCCAAAACCCAGCCCTTTTTCATGCTTCTCTGTCAAAGTTAACATTTTGTAACTTAGGCCAAATGCCACACTGTGAAAACAAACCTTTTAGCTCTTCAAAGACCAAACCACTGCATCAGCATCACTGAAATACTATTATCATGGCAAGATCTCAGGTTCTCACTGTCCATCTTGAATATCCATGATCTCCATAGTTTTGTTTCCCTACCTATATGAATAACATAATAATTTGTCAGAATCCTTGTGGGAATATTCTGTGATTCTGTAATTCTGTGATTCTGAAATTGCATTACATCAGAAGAGAAGCTATGAATGAACAAACATTTGGTCAATGTATCTTCCAATCGTCATGGTTGTTTTTGGGAATGGAGAATATAATCAGAAATCAAGGATATTCTGGAAAAGAATTCTCCTGGCCCTTAATTAAAATTCAACAATCAGAAGACCCAGCCTTTGTGTTTGCCCTTTTTATGTGAAATCCTTTTAAAAAAAAGAAGAATTATAAGTAAAAATCACTGCCCTGAGCCTCTGTCTGCCTAGGTCAAGCTGCAGGTAGTAGAGACATACAAGTGGTCAGGTTGTTCCTCTGGCAAAGCTGACCCTCAGGGAAGCAGCTTGCTTATAAGTTGGGATTGCGTGCATAAACTGAAATGGTACCTTTTGTGTTCAGCAGCAGCAGAACTGTTCAGTGAACTAATGGAGAAATTGCTATTTTTCTGTCTGTGTTTCTCATATGAAGCACGTGAGTGCAGGCCTTGGATGAAAGCCAAGTCTTTAAATAGCACAGGAGACCAGGAGAAATCCAGAGCAGATAATAAACTTAGATTAATGGAAAGAAAGAAAAATTGTCCCCACTTCCATGTCATTGCTCTTAAGTGCCTGGCTGGAGCTCGATCCTTTGCCTTGCCTCAGAGGAGTTTGAAAGCACAAGCCAATTTCTATCCTGCTATTTAGGGGCCAACCACAGCTCTGGGCAGCACCAGCACACCATACCCTGCATGCTCTCACTGTGTGTCTGTAATACCCACTGTACCCAAAAGCAGCTTCTCAGCTTCTCTCTTGGATGGTCAGCACAAACCCATTCATGAATAGTGAGGAAATGCACCAAAAAGACAAGCAGAATAATTTACATATATTTGCTGTTCAGCATAGTGCATCTGTTGCATGGTTTCCATATTCATGCCGTTCTCAGTGGGGAATCGTTTGCTTTGTGCTATAAGAGCATACACCCCCAGACCTCCCTCTTTTCCCTGTGTTCACTTGCTCCTGTATGTATTAATTATTTCACTGAGATTTCTTCCTGGTTCCATATCCCCATAGAGTAGTAATGATTTGTTCTATCAAGCCTCTCAGTGGGTGGATAAACATTACTAACCTCATTACTAGCCTCATGCGTGGAGAATATGAGACTGGAGGGTTAAGTACGGACTGCCATCACAGAGAAGAGTGGCTGTAAACACCAGTTTTGACACACAGAATTTCTCTCTTGCCTCCCAGATGCGTTCTGTGCTTCCACCCACACTGCTGAGCTCCTCAAAATTGAAGGACAGCATGACCTCTTAGGAGTAACGACAAAACCAAACCTAGCAGGCACTGTGTGCATCATGGCCACAGAGGTTTTTATTTTCAAAAGAAAAGTATGTATGCTTAACTTTGGATGTGCATTTCTACCTCCTGATGCACTTTGTGTGCTTGTACATGTGTAATTGTTTGTGGGTTGATGTGTCCACATATGGCAGGATGTCCCAGAAGGAAAATTTGCTGGGATTTAATGCCCAAGGAGCCACAGCTGAAGGAACACAGGACTAGACCATGTTGCAGAACGACTCAAAAAGAAGACACAAGGAGGGGGCCTCTGGCTGCCCAAAAGACTGCGGAGCATGGACGTGATTTCTTGGCACAGCTGAAACAAAGTAGCCTGTCCTCAGGGCACCTCTGTAATCCTTTGCTTACTCAGGGATATCCAACACCTCCTTGGCTGGGCATTTGAGGACAGTCATTAAACACTAAGGAAGCTGATGGCAGCTGAAGGACCTGACACATGTGAGAAGGGTTTTACTTGCTCTTTCAAATGCCAAAACCAGGTCAGAACTATAAGACCGAAAAATTAGACCAGGAGAAATCCTCAGGGCAGCAGCTAATGTACTTGGCATAGCTGGGGACTGATGATGCAGAATGGGCAATGGTCCTAACTCACCTCAGCACGGTCCCACAGTTCTCCAAAGGTTATTTCAGGCCAGAGAAACAGCCAGAGATGATTCCCTAGCCTCCTTATGATTTCCTTGCTCCCTCATCCTTTCTAGAAATGTCCTTCCCTGAAGGCTGCACATGATTGACAAGTTAATAAAGGGGATTCAAGGATACAGGAGATCATTTCCAAACCCCTCCCTGCAAAACCTACAAATCTATGCAGAGGAAGGTAACATCTCAGTGCTAAATCTCCTGACCTCCAGCAGTCCTTAGCTGAAGGGTTTCTTCCTGAGCCAGGAGTACTTGATATCCATTTCTGCATTTTTTCCTAATTGCTTTTGCAATATTTGAAATTTTTGGCATGCACAGCATCCTCAAGCAGTAAGCTCCGCAGTATAACTATACATAGGGTGTTAAAAGTAGCCTTTTTTTAAGTCTTCTGAACCTGTCACCTCATCATTTTATTAATGTTCCTATAGTTCCCATATGCTGAGAGGCAGGGAATAATTGACCTCTTTTAACTTTCTCAGTGCTGCTGTTAATTTCAAAGACTGCCATCACACCTACCACCCGAAATATCTCTTTCTGAAGTTGATGTGTCCTATTCTGGATTAATATTTTGTTTCTTGCCTCTCTTCTTGGTGCCGGTCCTACTTTTATCATACCTTTTTGACACGGAGAGGCCAGGCTGCACATGGCATTTGACAGTTGAGCATACAGCAGTTATATACAAAAAAAAATTTTACATATATATATATATATATATTTTTACTCAGAGTGTGTGTGTGTGTGTGTGTGTGTGTGTGTGTGTGTGTGTGTGTGTGTGTATACAGACATATATATATGGCAGGGATGTTTTTGGTTTTATTTTCTATTCCTTTCTTAAAATTTCAATAACACTTTAGTCTTCTGAGCAGCACTGAGAACAGCTCTTATGTTTTCACAGAAGTATCTATTATCACTTCAGGCAACTCTGCCCTGAATTGTATTCATTAGCTAAGTGACTTTTTATATGTAAAGCTCCTTTAGAAATACAAGAGATGGGTTCGTTCTTCCATTTTTCGTCTCTCCCTACAGTATCACAGCTATGCAGATAGACTTCCATGTTCCCACTGGCCCAATGGAGGAACTAAACACTGAGGAACACACTGGTTCATCCTGTGTGAAAGTAGTGACAAATAATACAGTTGGGGGGTTTTAAATAAATATGGAAACCATGTAGCCAAATGTCTATGTAGAATGAGGCACACTGAGCTTCATAAGGACCTGAGCAACAAACAGACCTCTAAATCCACATTAATGCAGGTTATGATCCATTCTATATTTACAACACTCACAGGAGAATTGCAGAAAATCACAGAATATTCTGAGTTGGAAGAGACCCACAAGGTCATTGAGTCCAACTCTTAAGTAAATGGCCCATACAGGGATCAAACCCATGCCCTCGGTGTTATTAGCACCAGGCTCTAACCAGCTGAGCTAACAGGAGGGTCCAGGCCCCTTTTCAGTAAATGTTTGTTCTGCAGAGGAGGATGGAAATCTCCAATATCAGGAAATCTGAAAAACAAAGTAGGCAAACATCTCCCCAGAGAAGTGCATGTCTAACTAACCCTCTGATGAAAGAAGACTGGCTTATTGAACTCTCAAGGTCCTTTCCTACCCTTACCTTGAAGTGCTTCAGGTTATCAGCTATCTCACAGATAGATAAACAGATTGGCCCCTCTTTCCTCACAGCACATTTGCAGGGACAATTTGTACACAGTTTCTTCTACCACCCTTCCATTAAAATTCCCCATTTCATAATGGCTCTTACAGCACTGCCTTACCTTCCTAAAACAATAGAAACCAGAGCAATTCAAAATCACTCAGAAAAATGGGAGATAACTCCTAATCCTCCAACATATCCTTTGTTGCTCAGGTCTCTTTTTGATTTTTATAGAAGGGAGGAATATAGTGGACACAAAATCCTTATCAGAAAATAATAAATAACAAATCAGTCTTGGGATCTTTGAAAATGACAGCAGTTTTGTATTTGAAGCTGACAAGTGTTATGATCTCAAGTTACTGGATTTCTGTTTAAGAAGCTGTTTTCCAAAATGCAGTCTTTTAGTCCTGTTGCCTGCTTTCCCCTACAGTATTTTAGAGTGATGCTTTGCACAACTGAGACACCAAAAGGTTCATCTACTCATTTCTTTATAATGGGTATCAAATCCTGCCATTCTGCTGGAGCATCTGCAGCAAAGTTTGCTTTCTAAATGTAACTCTGTTCCTTATTTATTACCTGCTGGTAGTGTCTGAATTTTAGGGATAACACCATTAACGTTCTGTGTGCTCTGATGATTATTTCTCTATTGACAAGACCGAGAGCTCACGTCATATAACAATGACCTAAAGAGCACACAGTGATGGATCAAAATGGCAGAACTCAATTTCAGGCTTTAAAACATTTCTGAGGCAAACGACATTTTGAAAAATGGCAACTGAGTTTAGCACAGCAGGATTAGTGCCTCTAATGGTTAAAAACTCAAGAGACTCCAGCTCATCACGTGTGGACACTAATTATCTGGAGAGAATAGTATCTGTGTGCGGCACCCAGCTGGCCAGGAGCCCAGAGGGGCTGTATCAGTTACAGGCCCGAGACTGAATTTTACTTGTGCTGGTCCTGGGGCATTTCAGGTGACATGGGAATGACACCCATGGAAAAAGCTCTGGTCTCCTACCAAGGTGAGCAGAGCCCTGCTTGCCATCCACCGGCTCCTGTCCCGCCATCTAGTGGAGTGTCTCCATATATCACAGGCACTCAAACAGTTCTACATCTGGCGTGAAAACACAGAGACCTAGCAGCGGGAAGACTTCTTTGAGTCTTCTCGATGGGGATCGCTAAGTTAACTGAGGATACAGTTCAGCTCAATGTCTTCAGGGTGGAAAACTAGGCAGAGGCATTGGCCTTAAAAAAAAAAAAGATGGTTAACTTCGGAGCGGTGCCTGCAGATAGAAGTTGTAACCTTGGCTCTTGTTGCAGTAAAACCAGCTGTGATGTGGGATGGAGCCATGAGCTGCCTCACTGGGACCCTCTTCTCCCATGGCTCAGCCGCTGTGTTTGGGCTCCGGCCTGTCCCTCACTCCCTACCTGTGCTGTGCTGCAGCCAGGCTGTGTCTGACCCCTTGCTCATCCCAGCCCTGGCTTCACTTCAGATCCTGGTCTCACACTGCTGGCCTGGCTGGGGCACCGTGGGGTGAGCCCTTGAGGAGCACACTTGCCCTGCCCGCCTCACCACCACTCACACTCTCAGCTCCCCTTCCCTTATGTAGTAGGCCCAGCTGCTCCATGGGAAGTCAGCTTGTGCTCACTTAACAAAGGGATCTAGTGGTAAGCTATCTCTGCTGTGGAGGTTAAATAGGATAAATTCCACTCCCATTCTTTGCAAAACAATTGAAGTGGGCAGGCGTGCACTGATTTTTTTTTCTGTGGATGAATTTAGAAATTTTCCACTCTGGTGTAAGAGCAGATCTCTCTGCAGAGAGAGAGCCAGGCTTACTGCTCGCAGATTAAGCAAAGTCCCACCAAGCACAACTAGTTAAATCCCTGCTCATCTTTCCCTTAGGTTTGGCATGGAGGGAGCCCCTTCTGAAACATACCTCTAATCTGAGTCAAAGGACTGTACCATATGGAATTTAAATAGGACTACAGTAGGGACTCACTAGGATTAAAGCTCTCGGCACTGTAGAACCTGAATGCTTCTCCCTCTGAGCACATGTGATTTCTAAGCAGACCCACCTTGCCATGCAGGACAACAAACACATTCTTCTCTCATAACGTCCCTTTTCCAAACTCTCTTGTTCATTCTGGATAGGGATATGAGGATATTATTTTTATCCCAATTGTGTAACCAGTCTAAACAGGTGTAAATGACAGCACATAGTTCACCTAAAAATCACTGGGTGAAGAATAGAGCTAGAAAGGAACTAGAGGCAGCCTGTCCATCTATTGTGGGGCAGAATCAACTGCCCCACGTTAATCCATCATTAATGATGGATTTAACATGCTTTCTGATCTCACATGAGCAGGTTTCTAGACTATTGTCAAAAACCTGCAAGGATGGAGACTCATAGAATATGCTGAGTTGGAAGGGACCCACAAGGATCATCGAGTCCAACTCTGGAAGTAGGTAGACAGGCTATTCCTTGCTTCTCTATTGGCTGTACTGGAAAGCATTTCCAATACCTAATCTAAAACTCCCTCACAGCAAAAAAACCTAACTCATATTTCTTCTACTCACTCCCTCTGCTCTTCTGAACCCTTGTTTATCAGTCTATACCTTTTTAAAAATGTGTTGTTAAAGTTTAAGTCAGTGCTCTAGGAGATACTAGCAGCACCAAACAGAGCTCATCTTCTCACCTCATACAACAGAAGAGGTTTCTTACACATGACATCATCACTTATCTACTCCAATATGGTGTGGGCTTTTCTCAAAACAGCTAAAAGGGACATTAGGAAATTTTTTTTCACCAAAAGGGTAGTCAAGCATTGGAACAGGCTGCCCAGAGAAGTGTTTGAGTCACCATCCCTGGAAGTATTTAAAAGGCATGTATATATGGCATTCAGGGATATGCTTTAGTGGTGGACTTGGCAGTACTGGGTATACAATTGGACTTGATGATCTTAGTAGCCTTTTTCAGATTAAATGTTTCTATGCTTCTATGATTCTGGTTCAGCTTTGGACCCACCAGTATCCCAGATTTTTTCTCCAGAACTGCTGCCCAATTCTCTGTCCTGTCTGTAGCTGATCATTTCTGCTCTGCACGCCAGAGCACGACACAGGGCATGCATACGGAGAACATCATCATCTTAGTATCCCCTGGCACGTGCCAGTGGCAGAAGCCTACAGCAGAGCAGAGGACCAGGGCCAGGACAAGGCAGCACTTTGCCTGTCGCTGATAAAGTCGGAACGGCCAATGCGACATAAATATCAGAGTCAGACATAGTCCAGGTGCAAGGTGATCAGGAAGCTGTTTATTACTCTCAAGTATTTCTTTTATATTCTTTGTACACTATCGTGTCACAACACAATTGGTCAAAAGTCTCAAGCATAAGACACTGCACACACTCTTATTGGTGACACTGAAGACACTGTGCATGCTGTGACATGCTATTGGTGACACTATACACATTTTGATTGGTGACCTTTGGTCTGGGCTGCATTATGTTTGTTCCATCCACCATTACAGTAAATATTTCCTAAAAGTTGTTTAAATTCCTCATCACTAATTGCCAGGCTGCTGACAGGTTCTCTGTCAACCCCGACAATTCCCCCTCTTTTTTTATTTTATGCCGCAAAGATGGCTTTTGACAGTCTGTTGCAGGGCCCTTTGCAACAGGCTGATCAAGCAAGGCATCAGCATTGGCAACCCCTGATCCAAAGCTAAAAAGAAACACAGCAACATCTCACCAAGAAAGAATCCAGAGAGCTCATCCACTATTCAAAACAAGGATCCACTACAGTCCGAGAGATCCGTGTAATACATTACCCCAAAGTCTCAACACTCCAATACAAAAGCATTGTTAAGTTTGCACACACAGATATTGTCACACATATATATCTACATAGTCTCTCTCTCTCACACAATCTCTCTTCAGTCATTCATTGGTGGCCACCTCAGTCGCTCTTCATTCACGCATAGCTGGAATTTCTATTACACTTTTACATTTTAATTACACAGTTTACTTTTTAAGTAGTTATTGGCTGTGTACTTCTCAGTTTGTCATCTTTGGCAGTCACATCTAACAACTGTACCTGGCTTGAAAAGGAATACGTACAAGGAATATAAGGCCTAAAAAATTTAAATGAGATCTATTCTGATTTAGCATCTGTTTGTGCGCCTGCATAGTCTCTTTCCCCCCTTTTTATATTTTAAAATGTTCATTTGATGGGTAAAATTCAGGGTTATGTTATTCTATTAGCACATCATCTAATTCTATATTTTTGTTCATCCTTTAGCAACATGCTGTAAGAGCTGTAAATTAATACAAATGGTATTTTACTTCTTGAATTTAGCTACTCATAATTCGCATCTTGATTGAACAGAAGGAATATTGTATCAAACATGGATTAAATTAGCCTGTACAATACTTTATCATGGGATCATCTACTCAACAGTGTTAATACTGAAAGAGAATTTCTGAACGTTTACATTAGGTATACTAAGAGAAGCTTCACAGCAGTAGTCACTAAAGGAAAATAAAACAGGTATTAGAATTCGTGCAGTACATTGCAAATAATTCTGTTAAAGAGGTTCATGTCCTCTCACACTGAGTACAATGTAACTTTTAGAGATTTATGCTGGATGTCTGCAGCGTGACGTGCACTCTAACCTGCAAGAATTGTTTTAGTTCTGAAAAACCAGCAAATTACAACATTACTTGTCCTTACAGTTTTTCAAAACTTCCTAAATTGTGGAGAAGTTAAACCAATGTCTGAGTTACGTGAGTAATGTGTGATTGGCAGCAACACATGATTTCTGTCTATAGTCAGTACCTAGAAAAATGAATAGATAAATCACTATTGCAGTCTGCTAATACAGCTTGAAATTCAGTGTCTTCTGTGAGAAGTCAGTCCAAGTTGTCTCTGATGTCTGGGACGTAATTAACTCTCAGCTCTTGTTCATCTGTTTCTTTTAGTTGTTCTTCACCTTTAATACAAAACTCACAAATTTGTTATTAATAGTTCAGTCAGTTTTAAATGGGTATCGTGGGTAATTTTGCAGTTTTTCTTTGAAGCTGAAGGCCTAGTGATGATTCTGTGCAGTGTAATTCTCTCCGTTGGAGATAGGTTCCATGGCTTGGTTCTTGGAATTTTCCTGGAGCATTCTTCAATCCTGCTTCTCAAATAACATTGGTTAGAACA
Source organism: Chiroxiphia lanceolata (assembly GCF_009829145.1). NCBI lineage: Eukaryota > Metazoa > Chordata > Aves > Passeriformes > Pipridae > Chiroxiphia > Chiroxiphia lanceolata. Next base: position 58,842,355 of record NC_045638.1, read on the forward strand.
ATCACATTTAATTTTAACTCATCTTTTTAGGTCTCTAACTTCTGTATTTCCTTTTACTTTGCTTTTATCATTTTGAGCAGCATTTTATCATGTTGTACTGCAGAAAAATTCTCTCCTATTGTAAAGTAAAACACACTGAATTTCAGGAAGGTCACTGTAACTTCAATAAAAGCAAATAGCAGCTTTCATTATGAAGAAACAATTGGCTGTTCAAAATCTCAGCATATGGAAATCTTTCAGAGGATGGGATTACTGATTTTGATAAGGGTCTTAGTTGCATAATTGGATTAAATATAGTTTTGCATCTTTTCTTTTTTCAAGCCACACATAGCTTGGGATTTGAACAGGATTCACAAATTCATAGGGCAGATTCCTGCCTCTCCAAATGTAAAAAATGAAACTGGAGAACAGTCACGTCCTTTTACAACTTAAGGAGTCTCACCCAGCCTCTGAAACAATATGATCAGCTAGGATTTATAAGCAGCTAATTCTGAATTTTTGCTAATATTTATACATTTTTCTGGGATATGCATGAAAACTTTAAACATCTTATTTAAACAAAATAGGTGTAACAGTTTAACTTACATCAATGTATTTAAGAAGTTAACACTTGTAAAGTAGCTTTCAACTTTAGCAATTTACATAAAGCCACAGTAAAACTCACTCAGGCTGCTTTAAACTAGGGTTTTGCTCATAAGAGTATACCAGGGGATCCAGAATGCACACCTGTAAAGCAGCAACAGTTCTGGTTTAAGCTTGTCACGTGATAAAAGGGACACACCTCTGCTGCTTAGCACAGAGACTAGGACAGATGCAGTTTAAACTTGAAACGCTGTCTGTTGTTAGGCAGTTTCCTGTATTATATCTTTAGATTTCATCTCTCTTTCCACAAAGGTGGAAACTTCCAGCTAGAAACAGTTTATTTATTTTTCCTTTTTTCTCTGGCAAAAGCTGCCCCTGTCAAATAAGATATTTTTGAGCTAGGTATTCCACCAAATAAGTCTACCTTAAAGCTTCCTCAACAATCTCAAAAAACCTATCTGTAAAATACAGAAGCAACAAAAGAATGTTTACAGAGCTGTTTAAGCAGGGGGGGGGAAGGAAGGTAGAGCAGCTGTGCCCAGCAGCTCTGCTTGAGAATCGTTCCCCCCACACGCTTTGGAATTTTCTTATCACAGGCAGTTGTCAGCAGTTACTTTAAAAAGTCTATTTCTCCATTACATTTATGTATGTATTTTAAAACAATTTTGGTTATTTTAATGAACAACTTCAGAAAACAGTTAGTAAGACCATGTTATGAAATTGTAAGACAATTTCTTTCTCCAATCAGAAGGTTACAAAGTTGCAATTTTTACAAAGTAGGAGAGTTTCACTCCTGCTTAGTTACCAAGGAACAGACCGTCTCTATCATGAGAAATACACACTGTTTTTTCTCCCTGGCAAGGCTGAACCTTTTCAAGGGACGGTTTTTTACTTTTCTTTTTTCCTTTTTGTCCTGGCAAAGAACTTTGTTTCTTCACATACGCACACACAGTGACAATAATATTGTGAGCTCACAAAAACATTCAACAGACACTACAGTTAACAGAAGAATTAACAGAAATATCAGAAGGCAGTTTTTGCCCCCCTTTTCTCCCCCCCCATTGGTAGGGATCGTCGTCTTCAGGCTTCCATGACACCAAACTTGATTTGTTGCATATTTTTCTGTGTTTTATCTTACACATATTGTGAGACTGAAACAGCCAATTAGTACATGAACAAAAAAATAAGTAACTCAGGCTGCGAAGAAGTTCAAAGGCTTATACAGGGATGGGCCTTGCTGTCTTGTTTTCTGCCCAGCCCCCACTGTTCTAATTTATCTCTGTCTCTCTCCATTTGCTTAAATATCTTGACTTGAATTTCTTTTCTTAGTTGTTTTCTCAGTGGAGTTATCTGGTGGAAAAACTGCTTTTTCTGCAGCGGTGGCAATGGAGAGGGGGGATCCTTACTTCTTTTCTGTCTCCGGGAGTGAATTATTAAATTTTTCTGCATTTTTTTGCTTGGAGGTGTAGTTCAAGGACAATTTGTTACATCGGCAACCTGCTTATCTTTCTGGGCAACTGCGTTTCAGAGTTTTAGTTCTTATATGAATTATTGCATAGATTGTTGCCTCCCGTATGCTTCTAAATCTTTCAGAGTCTCACGGAGCAAGTGTTAGGCAAACACACGAAATGCAACTTAACGTAGTAGCTTCCAAGCCTTATTTTCAGTACTATAACAGCACACGTCGTAAATTAAATTCAGCAACCTTGACATTCTTTCAATTAAGGAGGGATTTCCACGTAGATAGAACTACACTTTCCTCCTTCATTATATGCTGACCCGTCGTTAAAATATAGTCCCCGGTGGCACCCCCGTTAGCTTACCTAATGAGGGTTCAAAAAGTTCAGGTCCGGACCATTTGGCGGGAAGCCACCCGCTCTCAAGCTTCACCGGGCTCCGTTCCCCCTGTGCCTCGCCCCACAGGTCCAATCTCTCTCTAGGAGAGAAAATCCTCTGCTCTTTCCCCCTCTAGGAGGGAAGTCACGGCAGTCCCTCTCTCTCGGAGAGGAATCCCTCCAAACTCTTTCTCGGAGTTGGAGATAAATCCTTCTTCAACGCTGTAATCACGTCGGCGTCTCCATATGTCGCTGATAAAGTCGGAACGGCCAATGCGACATAAATATCAGAGTCAGACATAGTCCAGGTGCAAGGTGATCAGGAAGCTGTTTATTACTCTCAAGTATTTCTTTTATATTCTTTGTACACTATCGTGTCACAACACAATTGGTCAAAAGTCTCAAGCATAAGACACTGCACACACTCTTATTGGTGACACTGAAGACACTGTGCATGCTGTGACATGCTATTGGTGACACTATACACATTTTGATTGGTGACCTTTGGTCTGGGCTGCATTATGTTTGTTCCATCCACCATTACAGTAAATATTTCCTAAAAGTTGTTTAAATTCCTCATCACTAATTGCCAGGCTGCTGACAGGTTCTCTGTCAACCCCGACATTTGCCCATGCACTCTCTCAGTTCCTCATAGTGTATGGCTCAGAGCTTGCTTGAATGTTGTGTTGCATCCATGTATTTAAAAAGCTTTGATAGATTTTCCTTTAGTAAATCTGTTTGACTGCTCATTGTCCTGTTGGCCTTGCCCAAGTACCTTCTAACAATTCAGGCCTTTTGTCCAGCGTGTCAAGATCAATTTTAATTCTAATCTTAATCTCCAATACACTTGGGGTCCTTCCCAACCTAATGTTATCTGCAACTTTAATGAATGCACCCTCTATTCCATCAATCAGCACATTAGTGAGACACTGACTAGTAAGCAGACCCAAGGAGCAGGTGCAGGCCTTTCTCCACAGCTCTTGACTCACGGGGATGTTTATAAGGTTACCAAGTCTAAAATTGTAGGTGAGCAGCAGCTTGCTTCAAAGTATTATCTTGGCAATTGCAGTTCTGCTTTTCCTAAAAATGCAGTAGTTGCAGTGCCAGCTGACATCCTCACACATCCCCAGGGCAGGGTTTAGGTGAGCTGACCTGGTGCATGTAATGTCACAGATAAAAGGGGTTTGTGACTGCACAGTGACCTCTGTGTCCGTTCGAAGAAGTGCAGCAGCCATCAAGTGAAACAGAGCTGTGGGTGTACAGCCAAGGAAGATGCCAAGGATTTTCAGAGACTCAGCTGCAACAGGAGGAATTGTAAATATTGAAAAAGAGTAAAAGTGCAAGAGGGGTTGTTGCTGAACCGAAGACCTTTCTTATATTCTAAAAAGTGATGCCTTTGTTTGGGGTATCTTCATCTATCTAGTCCAGTCTAACATAGTCTGTTATTTGGGAATAGATCACACCAGATAAGCTACGCTGATGATAAAAACTCAACTCTTTCAAATACTAATCTTGGCATCTGGGTTTCTGGCTTTGTACACTGTGTAGATCTTAAGTATACTAAGATCTTAAGTATGAATTTTGGCTCGAGATCCAAAACACTGCAAGGATTGCCAAGAACTGAAAGGCTGGCTGCATAACCTAGACTCACCTGAAAGAATCAGACTGATGGCATCGTTTTTGGAGTTCAATTCCCAATTAATAAGAAGGTTTAACACCTAGTGATCAATCTTTATTGCCCTGAAATACACTGGGGAAAGAACTTGATCAAAACAGTTAAAGCGACTGTTTCCACCTGTGTGGATAGTACAAGGGGATACAAAGTTACAGCCCCTGTTTCAGTCCTAAATTCCAGCCAGGAATTACAAGGGTTAGAAGAACACATAGGTGCCATCCCTTATGTCATAGCCCAGCATCACCGGTCTTCCTCCAGCCTCACTTCTCATTTATTTCCACTGGTTGCATTTTGCAGGAGACTTAGTTGCAGGCATGATCTCCTCTCTTTTCTTACAGCTCGATGGGAGTTGCCACAGTGGGCTGAAAATGTACTGTTTACTTAGGGAAAGAATGGCATAGTGTCAGCTGTCATCTGGCATTTTAATCCAAGACACAATTAGTTGAGCACAGTCATATCCAGATGCTAATACTTGATGAAAGTAACACTGCGATAATTCACAACTAGCTGAGGTGTGGCTTCCATGAGAAAGGCTTCTCATGAGACTCTGCACACACCTGCCCAGAAAATCCTCCTCAAACACTATTAAAAGACTCATCTATAAAAGCACAGGATTTCCATCAGTCCTCGGGGACTTACACATCCCCAAAGATGAGGTGCGCTGTCAGGAAAACCTGTCACATCATTTTGGATGTCAGTCAGCACCTAAAAACTTGGAGGGAGGGAGGTATCACCATTTTAACCTATCACTCTGGAACATATTAACTCTAGCTAGATGCAAGAAGTGCTTGAAGAGGCTGCCTGCACAGAAAGCCAACTAAAATATTGCTAACTTAGTCCTGGGATTTATTCAGTTGTCTGAGTTTAAATCAGTTTTAGAAGCAACTCAAGTGAAAAGGATGTAAAACCTTTACAACACTCCTAGTCTCATTTAAAGCTTGTTGAGCTTGATACGGATTTAGCATAACTCCATATCAAACTGGTGTTCACACAGGAGTCTATTTAACAGATGCATTTTTAAATAATATCTCACATTTCACAATTGCAACTCTTAACATAGACCTAAGGGCAAAACAACCTGAAGGTCCATCTACCTTCACATTGTGCTAAAGGATTTCTGCCCTGACTCCAGTAAAAGGATGAAACGATGAATTTGTAAGAGGTTTCCAAACTACTGTAGAAATATTCATTTTTCTAGAACAGTCTCTTCAAAATAAAACCAAATTGAAGCACACCTACTAACTGGATGTTTTTAGCTGCACATTACACTATGGAGAAGGAGCCAAATGTTCCCCTGTCACTCAACCCACTGCTAAAGACGTAAGTTGCTCTTTTTCTACTGTGGTTTGTAAAAAGAGGGGCTATCTTTTATCAGGCCAGATGTCATTGAGGAAAAAAAAGACAGATAAGCTTTTGGGCAGAAGCCCCTTCTTCAGCCCTGAAACAGCAGCAGTATTCTTGAAGGTGAAAAACAGCAGAGAATGACTTATATATTTCATTAGATTATGTAAGCAGGTAGACCATCTGAAAAAAAAGGGCACTGATATCTGGAGCAAAGGAAGGAAGAGCAGGGGAGGAGATAAAACAGGAGCTCTTCTGGCACACACAAAGAAAGCAATGAGTAATTTACTGCCTGAGGATGGTGAGGGACTGGGAATTGTATCCTGTGCCCTAGTGTCTCTGTCAAGTCCAGGATCATTAGCAGCACTAAGCGTTTTAGGTCCCATGATGTCTTTTGAAGGTATTTTAGCAATGTCCCCTAAGAATCAGGGTTCAAGTGAGGTCTGGATTTATTTCAACTGTGACGGGCTGCTGCAGAAAAGTATGTCCAAAGGGGGAAAAAAGGTCTAGGAAATACTGTCCTTCTGCCTTTCGTCTCGACCCTGACTGCTGGGCTAAATCTCACTTATTCTTGGGAAAATATACCTGCCCCAAAAATTAACCACCCCTTTCACAAGTGCAGAATTGGTGTCTCTGAACATACCCAACTTGATTTACGTGAGGGAGTAATAACAGAAAGAGTCTAATGGCTTCTTAATTATTTGCCCATTTGAAAAGCATCACTTATTTGGAGAAGGTGCAGCACCCAGTACAGCAAATGAATGTCCATGTCCCAGTGTCACTGCCCTTGTAAGGGGTCTGCAGCCCCTTAGCAGTGTGTGAGCAGGGCTCACATTGTGGCAGTCTGTCCAGATGATGGAGATCACGAGGAGGAGGCAGCAGCTGGAGGTGGCCAGGACAGCAGACACACACACACCTGCCAGGCTGCCTATGGAGGTGACACCCCGGCGCTGATGGGACACAGGCAGCAGTGCTTTCCTCAGGGTGTCTGGGAAAGACTGGGAGCGCTTCTCCTTGGAAAGTCAATGTGTGTATTTGTAGGGATAGGTACCATTTCTGAAGAATTTGTGATGGAAAGCTAGAACTTGATTTCACTTAGGAAGACTGTAAAATGCCTTCTCAAACGGGTTAGATGTGGGGTTTTTTCCTTCCTTCTGCATTTCAGAGAAAGTTGCAGGGATAAGCTGTGAGCAATCTCTCTCTCTCCCTGGTATGCAGAGAGATAACATGTTTGCAGACATGTACAAGGCCTCCTCGGGCCAGAGAGGGTGGGGGAAGAGAGAGAAAAGATACAAAAAGCCTTGGAGAAGGCGAGGCATTGCCTTTTTCCCTGGGGGCCCGGTATGTGCAACATCATTAAGAAGTGATCCTTTCATCTGAGATAAACCTTTTTTTAATCCTTCCACTGCCTTGGCATTCTTGTTTTACCTTACAGTATTTATAAGCATGCCTACGTAACCAGTGGGAAACTGGTTTGGAACATGGGGGTGCAAAGATGTTTTATAATACCACAGAAAGAAAAGAGAGTAATTCTCTCCCTGGAAAAAAAAAAATGAGGAAAAAGAGCGGATGCATAGATATGCCCAAAAGCTGTTTCCACCTTGCACCAACTGGCAAAAAGAAAATGTAAATGTGATCGGCCCAGCTCAGTGACTGTGTTATGAGAAATGGGCCAGGGATGAGACATCCCAGAAACATCACAAGAAGCTAGACAAAAAGAAAAGTGTTACTGAGAGGTTAAAAAATTAGAAGAAAGAGGAAAATTGGTGTTGAAACCCATGAAATGCAAGGACAGGTGATGAAGGAGAGGCACCAGCCCTGCTTTGGCACGGTGCAGGAATGGCTGCTCTCCGGAGGTTCCTGCCAGCCCTGACCCCTTCTGACTTTGGAAGGATGAAACCCTCTTTCCCATTTTGCAAGTTGAATATGAGTCAGCAGTGCCCTGGCAGCCAGGAGGGCCAACCATGTCCTGGGGGGCATCAGGTAAAGCATCAGGGAGGGGATTGTCCCACTCTGCTCTGCACTGGGACAGTCTCACCTTTAATATTATATGCAGTTTTGGGCACTACAATGTAAGAAAGATTTTAGGCTGTTAGAGAGGGTCCAAAAGAGGGCAATGAGGATGGTGAAGGGCCTGGAGGGGAAGCCGAATGAGGAGCGGCTGAGGTCACTTGGTCTGTTCAGCCTAGAGGAGACTGAGGGGAGACCTCATTGCAGTCTACAAGTTCCTCATGAGGGGAAGAGAAGGGGCAGGCACTGATCTCTTCTCTGTGGTGACCAGTGACAGGACCCGAGGGAATGGCCTTGTGTCACGGGAGGTTTAGGTTGGATATTAGAAAAAAGGTTCTTCACCCAGAGGGTAGTTGGGCACTGGAACAGGCTCCTCAGGGAAGTGGTCACAGCATCAAGCCTGAGAGTTCAAGAAGCATTTGGACGATGCTCACAGGCACATGGTGGGATTCTTGGGGATGGTCCTGTGCAGGGCTAAGGGTTGGACTCCGATGATCGTGATGGGTCCCTTCCAACTTAGCATATTCTGTAATTCTATGATTTTTTGCGATGAGGTCTCACAGAGCTCCCTGCCCTCGTTGGCACACCCTGCCAGGCACGGCAGCCCTTTTTGGAAAGGTCCTCACCTGCTCCACCACCGCAAGACGCGGCGAAGGATTCGGAGCTCCCCTGGGCGGCACCGAAGCAGAGGTGGGGAATCCCACACCAGCCTCCCCTGTGGAGCGGAGGCGCTGCGGAGGAGCGGGCGCGCTGGATGCCGCGGAGTTCTCCCGGCCGGCGCTGCGGGAGCGCTCGGGGCCGTGTCCCCCTCCCAGGGCGGTCCCGGGACCGGCCGCGCGGGGGCGCCGCCCGCGGCGGGGCGGGGCCATGCGCAGTGCGCGTGCGCGGTGACGCGCGGGGCCGTGCCCGCTATATGAGCCCCAGCAGGCGCTGACTCGGCCTTTTCCGCCCCGCTCCCGCCCCGCGCCCGGGTCGCTGCGCTGAGACCCCGCGCCCCCGCCGCCCCCCGCCGCCGCCATGATCATCTACCGGGACTGCATCAGCCGTAAGGGCGCGGGGGGGGCGGGAGGGGCGCGGCGCAGCCGGGAGCGGCGGCCGGGCGGGTGCGCGGGGTGGTGGTGGGGGGGGAGAGCGGGCCGGGCCCGGGCGCCGGGCCTGGCGGTGCCGCCGCGCATGTGCGATACGGGGCCAGGCGGGGGGGGCATGGGGGCGGGAGCGGGGCGGGCGGGGGTGCGGGCAGGCGGGGGCTGACCCTGTGTATGCATGTCTGCGTGTCCCCGCAGAGGACGAGATGTTCTCGGACATCTACAAGATCCGGGAGGTGGCGGACGGCCTGTGCCTGGAAGTGGAGGGGAAGGTGAGTGCCCGCCCGCCCCGAGGGCGGGAGGAAGGGAGGGAGCGGGGCAGGGATGCTGCGGTGACTCAGGGCCCGTGGGGAGCGCGGGTGGCGTCCCTGCGAGGGGCCCGAGGAAGGGGTGACCCATCACGGCCCCGTGCCTGTGCCGGGGCAAGGCTGGCTGCTACCCCGGGTGGTGCCTGAGAGAGCCTGGGTCAGCCAGGCTGGAGTGTAATGGAGGCTGGGTCAGGCACCAGGAGAGGCACCCGGCATGGCAGTCACAGAATCATAGAATGTGTTGGGTTGGAAAGGACGTTAAGGACCATCTAGTTCCACCTCCCTGCCGTGGGCAGGGACACCTTTTGCTCGACCAGGTTGCTCAAAGCCCCATCCAACCTGGCCTTGAACACTTCTGGGGATGGGACATTCATAGCTTCTGTGGGCTATGAGTGCCTTACCACCCTCACAGTAAAGAATTTCTTCCTCGTGTCTAATCTAAACCTGTCTTTCAATTTGAACCTGTTCCTCCTTCTCCTGTCACTGGGAAATTAGTGCTTAGGCTGCAGTCAGGTTCCTTGCACTGATCTGTGGCTCTGGAGTAATGTTCTGCTCTCAAGTCATAGGTGTGTAAGAGTGGTAGCATAAAGGTTTTTTGCAGAGCCGTTAAGTTTTTTGATGTCTCTAAATCCAGATGGTCACCAGGACAGAGGGTCAAATTGATGACTCTCTAATTGGTGGCAATGCCTCTGCTGAAGGTCCAGAGGGAGATGGAACAGAAGCCACGGTCATAACTGGTGTTGATATAGTAATTAACCACCACCTTCAGGAGACCAGCTTCACAAAAGAATCCTACAAGAAGTACATCAAGGATTACATGAAAGCGTAAGTGTTGATAGGCTTTTCCTTTGAATGGGATTGCAGAGCTTCTGCGTGGTTGAGATTTTAAAAACAGCATTGGACATATTCCTAGTAGGTGTTAGTTCTGGTACAGGTGTGAAACTGGCTGTAAACATCAGCAATGTCTGAATACTTGGCAGAACTGGAGCTCCAGAGGTTGATGCTGGAATATCTATGTTTATCTTGGCTGAGATAGAGGACCTGATCACATGCTTTAGATCTAGTTTGTAACCTTGCTGGTTTTTTCTGTATTTTTTTTATGCCAAACCTTCCTGTGGATGGGAGTGAGGTGGTAAAGAAAAGCTTTCTGAAGCTTTTCTAAGTTGGCAAATATCTAACAAATGTGTGTGAATGGGACTTTTTGCTAATTCAGGATGTACTTTCTGTTGATCTCTGTTCAGTGGATTGCTACTAAAGGTGAAAACGCTTTGTGACGCTGATAGAAAGTACTCTTGGTGCTGTGGAAATGACTTGCTGATTTTTGCCTACTGCTAGCCTAGAAGTAAAATGACCCTGATACAAGTGGCAGGCACTGTTCTGCTGTTTCACTAGCAAAATTAAATTAAAACGTGGGGGCTTTGAAAGGGAGTGGGGGGAAAGCAAAATTAAAGTTTGATAGTAACTGTTTCTGCTATGATGTGACTTTACACAGTGAAGTTAAACTAGAACATCTTTTCAGAGTTTTGATTTTTTTTTTCCCCCCTCCAGAATCAAAGCCAGACTTGAGGAACACAAGCCAGAGAGAGTAAAGCCTTTCATGACAGGGGCTGCTGAACAAATCAAACACATCCTTGCCAACTTCAAAAACTACCAGGTAACTTGTGTCTCCTTACCGTAGTATCGCAGTGTTACAAGCTGGTTCACCTACTGAACTGGCTTGTTGAGAATTCTGAGTTCTCCTGTTGTGAGGATGTCTAACTTACTCTTCTCTGAGACTTAGGGAGGAAAAACAGCAAAAGGGTGTTAGGTATTTGGGGATCTCATTTCAGCTCATAGTGCTTGTAGTTAGCTACGTTTGTTGTTATTGTGGTTTAGGGATTGTGGAGTTAAGAGACTTGAAATGTGGATCACTTTGGCCCTTGCTGAGTCTTACACTGTTCATAGCAATGTGGTAAAATTATAGAATCACAGAATGGTTGGAGTTGGAAAGGGTCGTCTAATTCCAGTCCCCATGCCATGGGCAGGGACACCTTTCCCTAGACTAGGTTGCTCCTAACCCCATCCAGCCTGCCCTTGAACATTTCCAGGGATGGGGCATCCACAGCTTCTCTGGACAACCTGGGTCTATGCCTCCCACCTTATACTTAAGAATTTCTTTGTAATATATAATCTAAATTTGTCCTCTTTCAGTTTAAAGCCATTTTCCCTTGTCCTATTGCAATGTGACTTTGTAAAAAGTCCCTCTCCAGACTTTTTGTAGCCCCCTTTAGGGTACTGGAATGCTACTCTAAAGTCTGCCTGGAACCTTCTCTTCTCCAGGCTGAACAACCCCAGTTCTGTTAGCCTGTCTTCACAGGAGTGGTGCTCCAGCCTTCATCTTCGTGGCCGTCCTGGACTTGCTCCAACAAGTCCACATCCTTCTTACCTTGGGATCCCAGCTCCAGAGCTGGATGCAGCACTCCAGCTGGGGTCTCACCAGAGCAGAGGGGCAGAATCACCTCCCTCAACCTGCTAGCCATGCTCCTTTTGGTGAAGCCCAGGATACAGTTGAATTCCTGGGCTGTAAGCGCATATTGCTGGATCATGTTGAGCTTTCTGTCAGCAGTACCCCAGGTCTTTCTCCTCAGAGCTTCTGTCAGTCCATTCTCTGCCCAGCCTGTGTTTGTGCTCAGGATTGCCCTGACCTAGGTGTACAACCTTGCACTTGGCATTGTCGAACTTGATGAGGTTCCTATGAGCTCACCTCTCAAGCCTGTTCCTTTCCCTCCTGTGGTACTAAAATGGGCAAGCTGTGGAGAGCAAAATCCCTGCAGCTGGTCAGGGAGACTTTTAACCTGAACTTGGTGCCTTTGTATTGTTCTTGTATAAAAATGCATTTTCTCCTGGTAATGGCTGATTAAATGTCTCAGTAACACATTGCTTTGAAGTTCTTTGTAGGAGAGAACATGAATCCAGATGGTATGGTGGCTCTCCTGGACTTCCGTGAGGATGGTGTAACCCCATATATGATTTTCTTTAAGGACGGCTTAGAAATCGAGAAGTGTGTAAGTACTGCTCTGAATTGGGTGAATGTGCCTAACTACGTGATGAGCTCCTTCAGTGCAGCACTTGTTCTCTCTTGTCCCTGTGTAAGTTGAACAGTAGCTGTCAGTTTAAAAACTTAGAAGTCTGTGTAAGTACAGCCTGTTTGGTGCTTCATATTATGCAAAATGCCTGAAACTTCCCTTGAATGCTATTAACTTGTACTAAACGGGGATGTAGTGTCACAGCGGTGATTCATGGTGACTTAATGGCTAAGGAATGCAGAAGGAATTGTCCTGGCAAGATGTGTGTAATTGGGAATGGGTTTAAACTATTAGATGAAAGACAGTGTGCTCTGAAATGAAGCACTTGTAGTTCAGATCCCTCTGGTGGGGTTTAATTGTGCACTGCTTTGCGCGGTCACGTTCCATCTTCTTTCACTTAATCTGATGCCCATATTCTTTTATGCAAGAACTGTCAGTTTAAATGTTGCCCTAAATTTTGGAACACAGTAATACATGACCAAGTATTTAACCTTATTCTCTCTGGAATCTCCAGCTACCTGAGCTCAAGACAGCTCCTGTGGTCTGCTTTAACTACTCTATATTGGAATGTGGTTGCAACAAAACAGTAGTTGGATCCCAACACTCGTTTCTTTTGCTTATTGGGAGAGCTGTGGAATTAAGTGCCGTGTGGGATCACCAGTTGCTTTGCCCAGTCATTGTGGACTTACGAAGTCTGTTAATAGCCAGCTAAATTTATCTGTAAAGCCTCTTAAAAACTTTCTGGTATGCAAATCATGTAAAGATGAGCCAGCTTGTAGTGTGGAGCAGTAGGCAAACTAAGGAATGCTTTTATTGGCCAAAACAGACCTGGCACCTCCTGCAGCCTGATGGAATGGTGATGTCTGTCCTGGGCCCTAGAATAGGCCAGACCTGGAAGGCGCATCCTTGGGAGCAGGAGCTCTTCTCTACAGGGGCACACCTTTTGGATGTGCAATTTGGGTAACCTATGTCTGCTTCAAGATGGAGTAAAAGAATATCGATGGGGTATTCCAGTTTCTTAAGAGAGTAGATTGTATGCTTTGGTACTTGTTTAGGAAAGGGTATGAATGAGTATTCTGTCCAGCTTGCTCAGCAGCTGATTGGTGCCAGGTGCTCTGTATGACTGTAAAACTGATCAGCATCCTCTGATAGACCATGGGCACTTTTCCTGTTGCTCTCTGGTTTGCACTAAGATGCAAAAACAATTTCCTTGCGCTTTCTGCCTGCCTGACTGTGGCAGCCCAGATTGAATTAGGGAAAACACAAGTTGTAGGAATTTACTGTGACTGTCATGACCCTTGAGCTAACACTTGCTACTCTTGTTTCAGTAACAAATCAAACAGTATGGTTTTGGATCACTTGTCTTCATAGCTGGCTGCTGTTTCTTCTTCATCGGCACACCACCAGGAATCGGCAATGTCTAACAACTGGACTGATGTCATCTTGAGCTTTATTCACTTATTTTGACCCTGATTTGGAGTGGAGGCATTGTTTTGAAAAACGAAAAAAACATCTATCATGTAGGTTGTCTGAAATAAAACTCATTTAAACCCATTCTAGGTAATGTCTTTTGGTCTGATGTGTTTCTTAAGGTGAGTCACAGGAGAAATCGCACCAGGGATTTGGTACTGTCAGTAGCATAGTCTGGTGCTAGTGTGCTACAACTGGACTGTTTCCAGACAGATTTCACAGTTTGCCTGTGGCTCTGGAGTGCAAGAGAAGTCAATAAGGCAAAGTCCAAGAAATGTCATAATGGAGTGAACCACCTTCATCTTTCATGATTGCACAGACTTATCTCTGGAAAAAAAAAAAAAGAGAAATAATAATAAAATCCCAGAACGGAATATGTGCTATTCAAACTGAGTGCTGGCTGAACTTCTTTGTCACACAAGAATACTCAAGTTTGTCCTCAGTTCTGGTATGGCTCCAAGATCAAGGTAGGAGGATGACTGGAGGGAGCAGGAGTCTTAACACCAGCACCCTCTGAGTCTAGGTACTGGGAACATTGTGGGGAGAGGGTGAAATGACTAGGTTTTCCAACACAGCCTGGCTGTGGTTCTGGCTCCTTTGTATTTTATAGCTGTTGAAGGGACCATGTTAACTGGAGCTCTGTCGAGTTGCAGGATTTGAGGGATTTCTGTATTTGACCTCCTGGAGAGAGCTGTTGGAATGGCCTAGCATAGACTTCCTGCAAACCAGGTGCATCTCTGTGCTTGAGACCTGAGTGTTTATAAAGTACTGTTCCTGCTGTGTTCCTTCTTAGGAAATGCATCTGTTTGACAGACCTGGAGCAAACGGCCGTTGCTTCTCTGGTTCTTTCTGAGATGCAACAGTAACAGGTTCCTTGCGCTTTCTACCTGTCCAACCCTGTGGCAGTTTGGATTGAATAAAGGAACACAAATGCCTTCACAGCCCCAGCTGTCACTGCTGACTGTGTGCCTGACATGGGATGTTGCCTTGGACTGCAAATGATTAACTTTTTTCCTACTGCAGCAATGGCAGAGGCATAGGAGGTTAAGGTGCCTGAAAGGGGAGGGCATAGCCCACTCACCCGCTGTGAGTTTTTGCATCTTCGCTATCTTGTGTCAGTTTTTGGCCCCTGGTACTGCAGGGTGGAGGTACATTTCTGCAGAGGTGAGATAGATGTGGCAGCAGGCTGGGAGGAGTGAGAGACTGGAGGAGGGAGTGGAGTGTGCCCTAGTTATCTCTGAGGTTCCTGTCTGGTTAAATAAACCCTATTTTAGTTCTGTGGGAACTTAATTTTTTTTTTTTTTTTTTTTTTTAGCTTTCCCAAGAAAGGATCTTGGGCCAGCTGAGCTTCTGGATGAGGTACAATTATGCTGTAACCTGCCTTCACCCAGTGGGGCTGAAAGGCAGGGAGACAGGTTCAAAGCCTAGATAAAATCACTGGGTTGTCTCTTGCTTTCCTTGCAGAGGATTTGTTTAATGGGACCAGGTGAGGATGTTATCTTACCTTTCCTGTTGCATCCTTGTTAAAAACTGGGAGGATTAAAGGAAAGAGAGAGGAAACAGGTGCTTACTTGAGCTTCTCAATTGAGCTGAAGTTAGTGTGGGCAGGGCAGTGCTGGTATGGCTGTGCAGCCCCTAATAGCCCTGGCTCCCATTTCCAGTGAATCATAAGTTTAAAACTGTGAGGGGCTGATATATGGGAGTGGAAATGGCTCCTCCCCCTTCCTGGCTCGTTATACCGAGGCTGGCAGCCCTGGGCACCAGCCCGGAGAAAATTGCTACGTGGCACCTGTGTACAGCTGAGGTGCTGCTTTGAAAAGCAGGTGCTTCAAACCATGATGAGCACAGCCTTGCTATTTGGTTGGATGGCAAATTGTGTGTCATCCTATCTGTCCTCCAGGCTAATTGGGGTATTTAATTGGGGTGGGCAAACTTACCTAACTAGAGGGTTCTGTGCTCCAAGCAGTCTTGTGTGCTTTTCTGCACAGCAGAGCCTCTGATGGAAAGTCTCCTCCCAGCCTGCTGTAAGGAACTGTCAGTTCAAAGGCTGTGGAGATGAAGGACTTGGTTATGTTTGTTTTCTTCAGTGAGCTGCAAGAGGAGTGGTTTTGCTGCTTGTTGCACTTGCTGCACTTCTCAAAAATGTATTGCTGCCTTCAGTTTCTCAGGGAAGAGGGCAAGTCCTGCTGTTCTGCGGTGTCAAGTCTGTCAGTCATCCAGGAGAAGAGGTTAAACCACAATCAATGGCAGGGAAGGATCATGGCCATGACAAGTAGCTGTCACAGCCACAGTGCTGTGGTAGCTGCCTGCTGTGGAGCCTGGGTGAGGGAGGGTTGGGAGTCACCACTACATCCTGGTAAGTGGGAGGTCCATGGCTGGTAAATGCACTTGTCAACAGTCTGTGACGCAACTCTGAGTTGGAAAGGAAGTCAGTGTATTTCCTCATAACCCAGTTCCTCTTCTGACCCATCTTCATTTCAAGCAGCTGTTTCCTGGGGCTGAAAAGCTGAGGTGATTTGGGAAGACAAAGCTTCATACTTCACACAACAGCTTTGGAGTTATTTAATTGCTAAAAATCCCCAATGATTACAAATTACCCTGGTGCTGCTTAAACACAAGCCTGAACTGAAGGACAGCTTTAAAACCTATGCCTGTCTTGTTTTAAAATGTGCTTATCAGGGTTGTATCTTTCATTCCTGGAAAGATTTTCAGTGGCTGGAAGGGCTGTGGAACTGGGAAGGATCCAAATAGCTTTTCCCCTGTGCCTCATGGAGCAGGTTAAGCAGCTAGGTAGAAACATTTCCTCTGCTGGCTCAGGTCTCCTGCACCCACTATGAGCTGGATGCTGACAGGCTGATTACTTATGAAGAGGGGGAAAAAACCTCGCCTTTTTACTTTCATGCTTTTGTGGTGCTTGGTTAAGGGAGTGATGTCTTGGGGCTGGAGGAAGCAGCTGCTGTGCTTGGCATGTGTTCCACCTTTTGCCCTCCCACCCCAGTGTTCCCCCTCAGTGCCTGCTTTTGTCTCACAGTTGTTCTGTCCCATCTGGGTCTTGCCCCATCTACAAATCCACTCTCTTTGCCCTCTGAAAGCAAAGAAAAACCCCCATTTCCCATGAGGCAGTAACAATGGTGTTAATATCTGAATGCTGCTACAGCAGCTTGTTTCTCCTTGGCTGCCTGCTTTGAGGAGAAAAGTGTGCAGCAGACCTGGGGGTGTTCATGTAGTGGAGGGAATATCTGGGTGTGTGGAAGAGGCACTGGTGGCCCCATTGCCCCCTCTTGGGCTGAGCCAGCCCCACTCCATCACTTGGCTTTGCCCACTCAGCATGGGCTGAGGGCGGATGCTAAAGCCTAAGTGGGTGATGGTCCTGGAGCCTTGTGCAGCCCTCAGTTTAGAACAAGGGTGGAGAACCTGCAAAAGGGAAATTTTAACTAAAAGTAAGTAGGAAACATGGGTTTCTTTGGTTTGGGGGGCTTTTTTTGTGGAATTTTTTTTAAATTGGTTTAGTTCATGGCCAGGAGGAAATTGACATAAGCTTAGAACATGGTTGTTGTCAGAGAAATAAAATTAGACTAATTTTTTTAAAAATGGGTAAGAAAAAAATTTAAAAGCTGTAATTTGCTTTTTTTCCCTTAGCAAGTTTCTCGCTGTTGCCAGCATGCTACAGTCCTGGCAGTGTTTTCAGTGACAGCCCTTTAGGGAGGATGCTTTTATTTAAGAGCAATAGTATCTGTGTCAAGACAGTTCTGCTTTCTCACACGCTGCTGCTGGCTTGGACCAGGTAAGACACCTCCCTCTGCTCCTGTGAACCTCCATCTATGCTTCAGCTCTGTAGCCACTTCCCTGGCTTGTGGCCAGGGAATTAAAAGCTGGGATGTTTAGCCCTGGCTCAGCCAGCCAGGAAATCTCTGTTGCTGCTAGCCCACGGTGGGAGAGCAGCTCAGAGAAAAATGTCCTGGTGGGAGGGGGAAAAAAGCCCCTAACCAAGCCTGAAAGTTTTTTGCCATGAACAGTACAAAATCCACTGCCAAGAGCATGCCAATAGCCGTGCTGGTTTGCAGTCCCTGTGTGTTGGCCGCCCTTTGGTTGAAGCTGCAGCTGGAAGCTGTTGTGCAAAGATCGCAGCCAAGTGGCTGTGGCCAGGGCTGGTGGCCTGAGGGAGCTTTTTTTTGGGTGCCAGCAAATGCTGGCAGCCCTGCAAGTGTGTTCTGCAGGAATGCACAGGATGCTGTTGAGGATGGGCATAGCTGTTTTGATCCATTAGAGCTGCATTCATCGCCTTCCACTTCAGCAGAAAGGAGCCAAACACCCTTGGAGACCTTTTTAAGACTATTTTGGTTGTGTGATGCCAACCTTGCCAGAGGCAGCAGCTGGATGGTGATAAAAATGCTGAGCAATTGTTCCTCTGCGGGCCTCCCTTTATCTTGGGAGCTAACAGCGGGGATTCACCTCCCCATTTCTGTGGCCAGCAGCATAAGGAAGAAGCACTACTGGCACTTTGGAGAGCAGCCCACTTTCTTCCTATCTTCAGCTAGGTGCTGGCATGCTGGCAGCCCTGCCAAAGCATGCAGCTGTTTATTTTTTTTTTTTTTTTGATACAGAATGTCCATAAAAGTAGATGCCCAGAAAGGTTTTAAAGATTAGCTTCTCAAAATCTTTGTTACAGACTAGTTGAGAAACAGCCCTGTAAAGCTGGATGTTCCCTCCCTGCTCACCATGGATGCTTAGCCAGCAAAACCCCACTTGCTATTGGAATAGTCTGGTTCAAGGGCTGAGATCTATCTCCTCTACCTACACATGAGCCAGGCCCCTCCAGTCAAGGCAGGGAGGGATGATTCACTGCCCCTGCAGCTGAGTGGTTGCTGTAGGCTGCAGCCATAGAACTGCCTGCAGCTGCTGGTGCTTCCTCACACTGCCCACAAAAAGGGGTTTCATGGAGTCAGGGCAGCCCTTCTCACATCGGCTTCAGATGCCCTAGCCCGGCAGCCACTTCCTGGCAGCATGTGACACACCTGTTGTGGTTGGCCTAAGAGTGCTTTAACTCCCATAAACCCACTTGATTTTTAAGCCAAACGAGCAATATAGCGGCTGCCCACAAGTAGAAGGGTTTCATGTTCATGGCCACCTCCCTGCAGGAAAGACATGCAAAGGGAAAATCTTGTGGCTGGGGGGGCTCTTGGGCTGGTGGACCCTGTGTGGTTACAGCCCTTGCTGCTGGCAGTTTCTCTCATTGCTGGAGTATAAATAGCTTCTTCCCAAGGCTGGGCTTGGCCAGGTGGCAGAGGGAGGCTTTTTGGGAATCCATGCTGTGTTTTATGTGAGTCTCCCATAGACTGCTCGAAGCAACTGGGCAGAGGCATGCATAGGCCCAGGAGGCTGAGGAAGGACTCTCCATGATTTTGTTCATTGCTTTTAATCATTTTAATTTGCCCTTACCTGTTCCTCTGGTGCTCAGTACTTGGTCATCTGTCTCACAGCTGCTGAAAACCTTCCCTGCTTCCTGGAAGCGCACAGGTCCCATCTCAAGAATGAGCTCCAGAGGTAAAACCAGTTAATGGAGTAGAGAGGAAAAGAAACTATCATTCTCTTCCTTTCAAGATTGACAACAAACTACTGCAGCTTCTCCTGTTTATTTGTCTGTAGTTGCAAATATACTGCCTGCAAAAGCCTAAACACCATCAGGAGCAGAAAGCCCTCTTGGGGGTGCATTCCTTCTCCAAGGAATACATTTGGCTGAGGTACTCATAAGACTAGCCCCAAGCAGTTCCTTGTGCTGAGGTTTGCTGAGCCGGACAGGAAAATGGGGTCTCCATTGTAAAGTCTGTGACTGTCACTTATAACACAAGCCCCAGGTATAGTTACCTGAAGGGAGGCTCAGAGGCATTCATTGACCCTTCTGGCTTAAAGGTGCCTTTTTTATCTTTTGTGTTGGAATTTGTCATCTTTGTCTGAATAATTAAATACTCCCTGAGAAAGGCTGACCCTGCAGCCTGGTAGCCACACATAGCCTTGATTAGGAGAGCCAAAAAAAAAGAGTCTTCTAGTCCTGCCATTGGTATGAGAAAAGGGGCCACAGCTCTTTAAAAAGCTCAAGATGCAGAGCTGTCTTTCAGATGAGCCTGGAGCCATGGCTCAGCTCTGATACTGCATTAGTGAGAAAAACAATTTTTTAGGAGTCCATAAAAACAGTGACTAATGAAAATGCCATCCTGGTGACAGGGACATGTGAATGTGGGTGGGCATAGCTGACATGCAAGAGGTATGTTCAGCTGGAGCCAACTCTAAGCAGCTGGTGAAAGCAATACGTAAGTGACTCAAAGCATGGACAACTTTTAGTGAGCATCCACTGGGATCACAGCAGCTAGTGAGCTCTGATCCCACTCCAAGCCCTGTGCCAAAGATGTGGTGTCAGCACCAGGTCTTGTAGCCATATAACTTTCTGCCAGCTCAAAACGAATGTGGTGTTTTCCGCTCCAATTCCTCATGCAACCCTGATGCCCACTGGGCTGTCCCACCAGCAGCTTCCTGGCTGGCTACAGGCAGGGCAGCAGAGGATGAGGCAGGCAGAGCTGTGGGCAGGCAGGGAATGGAACACAAGAGCACTGGGACCAGCCCGTCCCATTCTGGGTTTGAATCCATGCCTTTCCCGGTTTACAGTGGCAGCCTCCAGTCATGTGTCTTCTCGCCCACTCTCAGCCCCCCGGCATGGGGGTGTCTCTAATAGGGTAGCTGCATTACCATCACCTCCTGTCTGCTCAGGTCCATGCTAGTAACTGGCTGGGTTTACTGAGTATGAAATGTCCAGTGACTCAAACTAGTCATTTGGGAGAAGTAATGCTAGAGTGGACATGTTTTTAATCTCATTTAATGGCATTTAGCACATGGATACTTCTGCTTTTGCTTATGGGACCCAGTTGTCAACCAGTGTTTCAACCACTAATATTCAAGAACATCTGCATGAGCAGAGTTCAGCAGCGAGCAGAGACAGCAGCACATGGGAAGACCAGCAGGGAATCAGTGTTTATCACTGCTGTGAGTTCGGAGTTTAAATTAATCCAAATGTGGGGGGCAGGGAATCAGACCTGAACACCTACAAGCCTCCTCCTCTCTTCTGGCAGATGGCAATCCTGCTAACAGCACTTGCATAAGGTCCTCTTGCAGAATTAGTGCACTCCTAGCAGGCAGGAGCCAGCAGAGTCCTTGACTGCATGGCACATTCTTCATGCTCTACATCAGCATATCTGTGGGCTCATTGATCCCTTCTCTCATGCCACTTGGATTTTGTGGCAGCTTTTGGGGCCAAAATTCCAATTGCACCCTAGCAAGCCAGAAAGCCTTCAAAATCATGCAGGAAGAAGGTAAAAAAGTGCTTCACAAGCTGCCTGGCTTCTGGACTGTCCATTGGTTATCTTTTAGTTTACCCTGGCATAGCATTTCCTAGTTCAATTTTTTAAATGGTGTTTCCTCACTGTCCTGTTCCTCATTTTTTGTAACTGGTGCTATTACACAGAAGGCTGCAAGCAAACCAGTGCACCTTGGCATTCCTCAACCTCTCTGTTGCTCATCAGTTGAAAACTCCACTGCTTGTTTACTTCTAGCACTCTCCACATTTTTAGTGATACTCATAGAAAACCCCCAGTCTTTTGTAAAAACCATAAATCCCATAAAAAGCTCTGTACACTTTCCATTACACCTGAATAGAGCTTATCTACCCTGTCCAAGGCATTCTACAGATCAATAAAATACCTCCTTTACTTAAATCATCTGGCATTTTACACTGACTGATTATGTCCTTCTCAATTGAAGTCTAACTGTGAAGCAGCTCATAATACCAAAAATAAAGCAGATCCAAAACACTCTCCTGCTAAGCTAATCCTGCCGTGGATCCCACTAAAGGTCACCATTGCCCTCTGAAACAGCATGGTCATTTTTACCTGTGACAATGAATTACAGTACTCCTAAATCAGGACTGCATGGCATTCCCCTGCATGGTTTTAAAGGACCATGTGAGGAGCAACACAAAGGAAAAGCTGATCTAGACTTGCTAAGTACTTCAGCTGCTAAAACAGGACACAAATCGAACAGAGGAGCCCAGCTCATGAAAAACAAGAGCTCTCATCCTACATGTCAGTGAGCACAAGCCCACGGAGGACTCAAACAGCCCAATGAGGACAGCAATGTGTGCAGGCTCTGGCTATTGCTGGAAAGCACATCATGTACCACAGCAAGACACAAAGGCTGACTTCCTGAGTTCCTCAGCATCCTCAGATGTCTCCTGCAACTGTTAGCAAGCTGGGTCCTGCTTGTAGAGCCCAAGGAGACACAAGTCGATGGCAGTATTTATGAAAGCACACACATATCTCTGGAATGTGATCTGCTCTTCAAAACTCTCAGCAGACCACCTCCTAGGAACTGAACACTTCACACCACAGGAAGCTGAGCACCAGCAGGAAGTGTATCTGTACAGAGATAACTACACAAACAACTCTAGAAAAAATAAATGAGTAAAATTTGGGTCAGTTTTACAAGCCTCCAAAGGCATTTGACACCCCTGCAAGCCTTTAATTGCTTCTAAGTGGACCAATAGTGGGATGTTTGCTTTTCACACAGACCTTGTTTGATTAGAGTGGGCAGAAATGATGCACAGTCTGAAGGACCTGAGGGAGTGTGAAAGTTGTGCTATCAAACCTCACCTGCTTCACTTACAGGTATACTAATAAGGTTTTTTCCAGCGTGTTCTTTGCTCTTTCTTTAACATAAAAGCTTTGAGAATATAATTAAATAGTTCCCTCCCAAAAGGATGCTGAACAGACAACCCTTGCAATATGCATTTCAAAAATGGGCAAACAGAGATAAATTCAGCAATCTTTCCCAAAACACAGAGGAATCCAATGGCAAAGCCTGCAATAAAAACCCCTTGGTTTGAAAACACCTTCAGACCTACACCACCTAAATCACATGTTCAGTCAATAATGTAGAACATTGCATGGTACAAATTAAAATAATGTTTTATTGATATGCTTGAACAAAACATAGGTATCAGCATAAAAAGAAAACAAAAATAAAACTACTCCTTGCTGTACCCAACAGGCATTTCAATTTTTTCTCAGTAATCACCTGGAGGGGACTGTCCTTGTCCCACTGACTTGTGTGTCAAACAGCCTTTGCTTTACGGGTTTTTAACTATTGATTAGTTCCCACGGAGTCTGAGGACTGTGATGAGCACCATGGTTGTGGCTGTTTTTCCTAAAGCCTGATCCTAATAGGAGCATAATGTCCATTCCACCCAAACACTGCACAAAGGGTTGTGTACCCTTGCAGCCTTCCACATGAAGCCCTAGCAGATCCCAGCAGAACTGAGGGTATTAACCTGGTTATACTGGAATGCAAAACCACAAAGTCCTGGGTTCCTCTAGGACACGTTTTCCTTCAAAGTCATTGAGGCTTGGAAAAGCCACAAAGCTACAAAGAAAAAGTAAGTTCAGAGCTCAAAAGATTTCTAATAAGGATAAATCTAATACAAGTTTATTCTATAAACATTTTTTTCCTGTCAAAAGAGAACGCAGTTATAGAAACATACAAGAAATATTCCTTGGGAAAAGAACTACAGAAAATGACAAAGTATCAGCTGCTTTAATTTATCTTTATCCTTGCATAATTGCACTGTGCTCAGTCCTGTCTGTAAATCCACCACAGTTCCCTCAGTGCAATCACTGTAATTCTCTCTTGGTCTGAAATTTTTTTGTTAATCACTCTTTTCTTCTCCTTGGTAGTGTCTGTATTCTGGCTTCAGCTCCCATGTGTTTTTGTGGGTCCCCTTCACATTGTAGATGCCTATTTCTCTCAAAATTTCTTTCAAGTATATCTGAAAGAAAACAAAAATTCATATTACACAGGCAGGCAATTGCCAGGGTTCCTACATATCTGCTCAATTGTATTCCCCCAGTTCACAAGGCGTGGACAGCAAGGCTGGTGACTGGCGCTGGCAGTAACGGCTCTGCCATGGACTTCAACCCTCGGGCTTCAACAGGGATTAGAGCAGCCTGGGTGTAACACCTGCTGCAAGGCCCCAGGGATGCAGCAGGGAGCACCCGAGCCCCAGGGATGATGGCTCCCACGCAGTCCCCTGTGAGAGGCAAGTACTAGCAAGATGGATGCTCCATGGGCTGCCAAAATGAAGCTCTCAGAACCTCCTGGGAAGCTGATGCTGAGGTTATCTCACACATCCTCCTGCTGGAATTCCTCCACTTGAGCTAAAAGCTCTTGATCTTTCTTCTTGCTTGGGTTGGGATTATCTTGAAACTCCTTGCCTTATTCAGATTATCAAAGCCCCAAGCTGTTGGCTTAAAAGTTTTAAGCATTTTATTATGGCCTCATTTTTAGAGGAGAACTGAGTAGATGTTAGAAGATTTTCTAATACATTAAATTATTTAGACTTGGAAGAGAAAGAAAAAAACCCAAAACAAGTACAGCTATGATACCAGTAGTATAACCTTTGAGAAAACACAGCTCACTAATATTGCCCTGCTTTACTCTTTATAATAAACACCAGTAATTTTCTTAAGAGCCATTTTCTTGATTGTTTGTTTAAATATTAATTGGAACTGATGTGAATGGATTGCCATGGCAACCACAGACCACAGTTTAAGAATCCTCACGTTAAATTCATAATTGCTTTAGTTTGAGCAATTTAATCTTCTTGGAGTGCATATATTGTACTGGAGTTATTGGAACCCATGTATTTTCTGCATCTACAGTTCCACTAAGCGCAAATATCAATATACTCCAACTTATTAAAACCAGTAAATATTTGTTGAGGACATAGAAAAAAAGAAATGCTGATGGTCCAGTCTGTTCCTTACACTCTTCTCCCTTTTGCTAAATGGAAAAGATGGGAAATACACAAATAAAAACTATGTTCTTAGTCAGAAAAAAAAAATGTCTCTTTTAGAGAAACCAATCATTACTTTCTAGGTACACATCAAAAATATACAAAGCAAAATAAAAATCCAGATCCCACACTAATGATGACACTTCATGTGGACTCATCTAGCAAAATTATTCTTAAAAACCTATCTCAAAGCAACGAGAGGTGTTGGTCCCACAAGTAAGAAAGGTGATCGTAGCAGACTGCATATAAGAATTAGTTTCTTAGGGTCTTCTCCTGGAGCGGAGTGGCTGGGCACAGGATCTGTGAGCAGAGAGTTTATTTTGCACTGCCAGGATGCTTCCTTGGCCTTCGAGGGCGCAGGATGCCAACCCCAGCAGGTGGCAGCAGCAGATCGCTGTACATCCCTTCGCACACCTTTCCGCATGTTGCCTATTGCAGAGATGCCGTCATTATTCCAGAGTCAGGTACGCAGGACAAACACGCTCACTACAACAGCAATCAGTGCGCAAACGTTTTTGTAGGACGACACTCTCTTTGTGCCACGCACTTTTTTGAAGGTGCTGAAAGCAGGTGAGAAAGAGATTTCTACATGGGTTATGGGTAGATGTGTAAAGCTGCATATCCACTGCCTTGACTGCAATCCCTGTGCAGGCACACGAGGTAGCTTTCAGTAGTACGACTGACAGACACTTCAAAATATGGCAGAGAGGGTGGAAGGAACTCTTGGATGCAAGGTTAAATTCTGCTCTAGACCACATGAACAGAGAATTGGGGAAAAAATCCTATAATTGCATTTAGTCTCATGAAGTACATCCATATGCATTTCATGGGCTGACAGGTCTGTATCTGGGAAGCCAGGTCACAAGGCATGACGGTGCTGCTGGGCTCAGGCAGTGCAAAACCACTGTGGCTGCATGTTCCAAAGCTCCTGGCTCTCACTCACTCAAAACTGCCCATCCAGCTAGATGAGGGTTACTTTTAATTTCAGCTAGTTTTCAGACCTAACTCCCTAGGCAGTTCTGCTTCTCTCAGGGTAAAATGTCCAAGAGTTTTCATTCAACAGCATAACAAAATGGAACAAAACCAACCCAAACTGAATAGCAAGTGCCACAAGTAACGGAACTTCAAGCTGCAACCAATGAAACCGCAGCAACTGATGATTTGCCATCTCTGGTGCAGGGGAGAACCAGGCAGCAGTGGCTTTAGAGAGGGCAGCTAAGAACATTAGCCCCGAAAAATCACTGTACGTGCACAGATAACAGTGACCTGCTGGAGCTTTTAGACAATTACAAATCAGGGGTAATCCTGTTGTGCTGTACCTTACTTGAAAGCAAGTGTCTTGATGACGGGAGTTCAAGGGATGTTAGGATTTTTCCCGCAGGATCAGTTCTCCTTCTAGAAACCAGGACTATCCATCTGGGTCTTCACTGCACCAGGCTGGCCTATACATCATGAAATATACTCCTCTAACACCATACCACCGAGAGAAACTCCACACTTCCCCCACTAATGCCAGATACTGGGCACCCACAATTCTTTTCTCAGAAAGGGATTCAGTATGCTTATATACATAGAATTCTAACTCAGAAGCTCATTTGTACGTGATCTGTTTGTACATTCAAGGCATCCCCTGCTCTGTTCCACCTTCCCTCTTGATTTTTTTTCATAAAAAGTGAAATGTTATTAAAGAATCATGGGATAAAAATTACTGAGGAGTGAAATTTCAAGCTCTGAAAATCCTTCTGAAACCTTGAGGGGAAAACAAACCCCACTGTGTTTAGAACAACCATTACTTCAAGCTAAAATGTAATTTTTTAAAAAGACAGTTCATCTTAGACCACTGGTTCCATACTGGTTCCATTCTTCACAAACATTTGATTGCTCACGGAAAATTGTATTATGTTCTCAACCATGTAGCCCAAATCCAAAACTACTGTAGTATTTCCAGGGAGCACTCAGTACTTACATCTGGGTAGGTGGCAATAGATTTGCCTACTAGTGCAAATTGTTATTTTTCATTAAAATGGAAAACAAATAAACCCAGGTTACCATAATATTTGTATTCAGAACGGACTTGCTTTGTGATTTTATGATCACAAATAAAATTGGCAGCAATTTCCTGTGTAACATGCAACATATTCTGTAGCAAGGGTTTAATTTACTATTTACATTTATCATTATGTAAGAAAAATACCCTTACTTATTTGTAACTTCAAGTTCTCTAGTGGTTTAAGTGGGAATTATGGATGACTATTGCTAGCTGATGTCATGCTAGATGGGATAAATATGCACCTACTTACATTCAAAGTGATCAAGACAGTGATTGTTACACCTCTCTAACAAAAAAAAAAACAAACCAAAACCAGAAAACCACAAAACAAACAAACAAAAACACTTAAAATTTTCTTGCCACTTCCTCCATATCTTCCTCCTATTCCTTCCTCCTTCTCATTTCCTATGATCCACACACCTTCTCCACACAGATAAAGAATTGACTCACGAGATACATGAATGGAATGGAAGACACAAATATGTTACTCAACTAGTTTCTTTCAAGGTACTAGAATACAGTGAACCTACATGGGTTTGAGTTGGGTAACACCTTTGTGCAGCTTCTAACTATATTGTGCACCTTATGCCAATGCTCTGACACAGGTATACTTAATTCTAAACGTGAAGTGAGCAAAACCAGTAAGCATCTTTATTTTCCCCCCTTTTTTTTACATAGGAGTATTTTTTCCATAATCCAGATGTTGCTGTTCTTTCTTCTGCTTTAGCTCTTTTGACATTGTTGCTTCATTTAGACTCAAAATTAAGTCCCTTTAAGTTTTTTGAAATCTACAGCTGGGTTGAGGATAGATATTTAAGTTGGTAGTGAAAAACATCAAAAACACCAAAGATACTTCACATGTCATCATCTCCCTCTGCATTCCAACTGGTCTGCTCAAGGAAAGCTTGAACAGGGGAAGAAGGGAAAGAACTGGAAAGTTAGGATAAACAGATGAAGAGGCTGGCAGACACTGCAAGACAACAAAACCACCACATAAGCAGATGCCTTTGTGCTTTTCCTGTTTGTGTATCAAAACAGTGATTAAAAAAAACTCCAAATAAATCCTAAATATCAACCACCTAAACTCTTATCCTAAAAATTATTCTATTTGTAAAGGAAATCCAGTGCTTTTGGGAACACTGACACGATGCCTGAGCTGGATAATGCCTGCATTTAATACTAATTCCATGAAACACAGTTTTCTAGACTCACAGAAAAAGAGCAACCCCTGTTGCTCTGCTAAGGTAAAGTTCAGAAGCTGAAGGAAGAACTGACCACACACTTATACAAGCTGTCTACAGCCAAAAGAATTAGGCTTCACCGAGGAGAGTAGCAGGGGAGACATGAGAGCATAACAGAATTTGGTTCCCAGTATTAAAGCAAACCTAAATAAGAAAGTGATCATTCAGGTTATTTAAACCATCTCTGTCAAGAAAAAGCATACTCACTGCAATGACTGGTATCCTACACTGTCCTACAATAACAAACTTAAACCCGATGAATTCAGTCCATCGTAAAACATATTTAGAGAGCTGTTTCAAAGACATATAATATATACTAAACTATTTCCTGGATATGTAAAATATACGCAATAGTAACTACTGAAGATGGTTGTATTTACAAGACTCCTAGTACATACCACAGGCTGTTTGGTTATGTCCACCAGGTCTTTGATGTTGTAATACTGATGTTTCTCAAAGGCTGAAAAAAGCATGTCCAACACTTGTTGTTTATCAGCTCGAGCTCGTTTTCCATCTTCTTTCTTCTTCTTCTCATATTCAATCTGTCACAAAACACATTTTGAAGACATTCATATGTAATGCTCTGTAATTCTCAGTGGTGAACATCAAGATATAAAAAACCTCTTCTATTTAATAAAACACTGTTTAATGACTCAGTGGTTTTCATCTGGAAAATTTTCTTTTGAAGATTCAAATGTTCTTTTACGAACATAAACTAAGCATTTTGTCCTCAGCACAATAAGCTTTTCAGATATGTATTTCTGCTTTAACCAGAAAAAAACCGCAGAAACAGAGCCTGCATGATGTTCCCAAACCTAGAGGGAAAATTAATAATAGGACAGGAATCCAAACTGAGATGGGATTCTCCATCCACCTCTGTTGATATCAGCTTCTGAAGTATAACGACAAATGTCAAACAACTTACAAACTGCCATACTTGGGAAAATCCACAGACCAACATGGCTACATCTGCAATCATAACAACCCAAAGGATGCTCAGACAGGCCTTGGACACTGCCTTATCTGCTCCAAAAACAGCACTCAGGGCATCCACCCTGTTAATATACAGTCTTCAGCAATGGAAGACCTGCTTTGAGGATGCAGATGGTTTCTCTTCAGGACAAATCCCAGTAGTATACCCAAAGTTACAACAGTTACACCCAAAACCACAAACCTTCTAAGCAGGGAGAGGCCCCTTGTTGCCACACATCATACTACTTCAAATTGCATATTAAAAATTACTTAACCATTATAATCTGCACAAGATGACCATATATTTTTGCAGAAATTTTTATCACTTCCAAAAATACTTCCTCTGATTCATCATTAAAAGCATGATTTGCACAGACCAGCACACCCCAAACAAACCCCAATCACCACAGAGCACCAACCACAACACCTGCCAGCATATCACCCCATCCACCCCCAATATCACCCTCGATAACAGAAAACCACCAAGCTCTTCAGAACCAACAAAAGTGATGCAGAAGGTAATGTAACTCATGTAATCATCAAGTGCTTTCAGGCAAACTGCGTGGGTGAATCCATAGCGGCACAATGTACAGCAGAAAAGATTCATGTGATCCATGAGGGACACATGCCTGGCTGTAAGCTAGGATAATTTTTTATGGGAGTCATTCTGCTTCTGATGTCTCAAACCTGATCCTCAAAAGGAAGGTCTTTGGATAAAAAGCCTAGAAATGAAAATTCACAGTTCTACTGGATACTAAAAATCTTATTTTTAAGAAGAGAGATTGGTTTTATGGCACGATTTATTTTTTTTCCTATGTTTCCTTGTCAGCTAACTCCCTCCTAGTCTCAGAGTGAAAATAGCCTGTCTCTTGGTAGATGTCCCAAAGCAGGTTAAGACTATTACCACCTTTGCCATAGCTCACGGATCTCCAGCCAGCCAAATATCTTTCAAATCCTGAAACAGATGTAACTGAATGCAGAGCAATTGTTCCCAACCTATAGCTTGAAGTCTGTTCCTTCTTCTTTAAACCTAAAAGGGGCTTGCACAACCAAATACTTGTCTGCTTTTCTAACTGCATATCAGTGTTATAAAAGCTACAGTCTAATCACACAAACCCACCACACAATTGATTTTTATCCACTAATACAGGTTTGTGTAATTATTTAACTCTTTAATCTCTGCATTTAAAGAAGAACAAATCTTTAAAACAGTAATAGCTTTGCAACAATAGCAAACTGAAACACCAAGTAAACCAACTTCACAGTACATCATCTTGCTTGTCATGATCTACAGCAGAACTGCTACACCACACACACTAGAGTAGGAATGTAAACCTAGCACACTGGCCTTCCTATAAACCATAGTACATCAAAACATTCGCTTCTTCTGAACTCCAAGAGACAATTATTAGGAGCTTCTGTTGACCTTGAAAAGGTCTAAATTGCAAGCTTTGGAGGTCCTGTTGTAGATTGCATTTCTGCTTCTCTGCTGGTACAATCTCACCATGCAGGACAATG
Source organism: Chiroxiphia lanceolata (assembly GCF_009829145.1). Taxonomy (NCBI): domain Eukaryota; kingdom Metazoa; phylum Chordata; class Aves; order Passeriformes; family Pipridae; genus Chiroxiphia; species Chiroxiphia lanceolata. Next base: position 58,872,401 of record NC_045638.1, read on the forward strand.
CACGTAGACTGCACCTAGTCACAAACACAGGAAGTAGAACTGCCATGGCACTGAAATATATATATGAACAAGTCTACTCAGTTGACATACTTTAAAACTAAAACCCCCGAATACTGTCAGGATCCATTAATACAACAGAAAATTATCACACCATAACATGACATGAGTTGAATTCTTTAGCAAACAGTATGGCCAGGGTCACTAGGGGTCACCTGCCTCTGTTGGTTGCAAATCCACCAACAAAGCAGTTGCCCAGTTATCTGGGTATGTTTACATCATCATGCAGTTATTGAAGAAGCTGGATAAATCTCATTCATCTAAAAGTTACTATAACTACAGCATTATCCATGTCCTGGTATGTGAACAAGGGTTTCTGTATGAAGCACCTAAAGAAATGACACAAAGAGTGGGGAGCAGGAGGAGACTGGCTCCTTGTTGCGCAAGATGTAGGATGAAGCATGAGATGCGTGAGAGTTCTAGTGTCAAAAAGGCATTAACATGCACACTGATGAGGTTCCCTCTCAGTTGTCTCTTCTAGAGGCTGAACAGGCCCAACTCTCTCAGCCTTTCCTCATAAGAGAGATGCTCCAGTCCCCTCAACATCTCTGCAGCCCTCCACTGGATCTGGTCCAGGAGCTCCCTGTCTCTCCTGTACTGAAGAGCCCAGAACTGGATGCAGCACTCCAGATGCAGCCTCACTAGGGCTGAGTAGAGGAGTAGGATTACCTCCTTCGACCTACAGGCATTGCTTTTCCTAATGTACCCCAGGATACCACTGGCCTTCCTGGTCACAAGGACACATTGCTGGCTCATGGACAGTTTGTAGTCTATCAGGACCCCTAGCTCTTTCTCCATAGAGCTGCTCCCCAGCAGGTCAGCCTCCATCCTCTAGTGGTGCCTGAGGTTATTCGTCCCCAGGTGCAGGACCCTGCATTTGCCTTTGTTGAACTTCAGATGGTTCTTCTCTGCCCATCTCTCCAACCTGTCGAGGTCTTTTTAAAAATCATCTAACCTAATCTAACCTAATCTAGTTGGATAGAACAAACATTTTTGGTCCTCTTAGAAAACTGCTCCAGATTCTTTCCCTTGGTAGTTCATTGGAATTATTGCCCTGTAGGATATGTTGTACGACACGGGAAGGAAAGCACACCTACAACTTCATGGAATCAAGACACTGACACTGTATTCTCTTGGAAGTAGTTTCCTAATTAGTCGCCACAATCAGCTGCAGCTGGCTTTCTTGAGCCTGAGTTTTCAGCCTTTTCTGACTTAGGGATGCATAGAATTTTCCAGTTTCTCTGTGCAGTTGCTGATCAGGTCACAGCAGATATCAGTAAAAAACACTCTACTGGATTTTCACTGGAGCCCTATTACATTTGATACACTGGTTTATGGGAAATTAGGACTAAGTACATTAAAAATTTTTTGAATACATGCAGATGTTAACATTTTACAAGAAGAGATGGATTATCCAGCCTTAATTTGTTGCCAGAAAAGCATCCAACACTTCAGAGCTGAAGTTCAGAAGATGATAGGAGAGAAGGTGGCATCTCTATTTGCAATGTTTGACTGAGTTCTGGGTTCCTGCATACACCTGAGGTCACTTTTCAGTGTAAAGACTTATGCATTTGTTTCTGAGGGTAGCAGCTTTTCTCTGACTCAAAAATGCACCAGCTGAAAGATGAGGCATAAAAGACAAAGACATAGGCTGCATCCCTGTGCCACACCAGCAGCTATTATACTAACCCTTCTGAAGTCTTCTACCTCCCCAACTGACAAAATCAAAATGAACAAGAAGAAAACCAGAAACAAACTGGAACCTCCTCAGGTGGAAGGTTAAGCTGAAGTGATGGAAGAAACGGATTTCCTCCTGTTCTGGTTTTTGTTTTGTTTTTAAGGAGCAAGAACAAGAGCAAAGCACTGAGGTTATTCCTTCTGTATGAGGCAGAGCTATGTAAATAATGGGTAAGCAACATGATTGTAACGGGAAAAGCTGCTGGAACTCTCAAGGTAATCTCTAAGAACAACATCAAAAAATCCACGGTACTGTTTGTACTCTTCAAATGACATATAGTGAAAATGTGCTTAGCTAGCAACTAGCTGTCAACTATAACTCTTTCCATGTGCAGAAAAAACCATATTTACTTAAAAATTGATGCTTCCTACACAAAACCCCAAAGTAACAATAAGGAAATTCTTCACTGATATTAGGTCTCTGAGACAACTATTTCATGACTGGGTATAAAATCCCAAGGATGCAATTAACAGTCTCCTGGAAAATAACACGAAATAGTCTTTTTAACCAATGCACAGTCTTTTTTTTGGTAGTAAATTGTACTGCCCAGCATTCTTCTTTCTCTATTATTTTAGTGCCTCAGTACACTCTCTGCAGTAGAAGCTTCTATTTTACATTCTCTGGATGAGCTAAGGTAAATCAGATAAGAGTATTTGTATTCCTTAGGCATGAATATTCTAATATTCTTAATTCATTAATGTATAAAATCAACTCACATAGAAAACTGAATATCCCTTTATTGAAAAGTTATTTGCAGCTGGTGTCCCAGTTGTCCACATTTTAATTAGCAACACTCTAGCATTTCCCTCCAACTTTAGCGACAGCTCCCACAGTTGTCTAAAAACACAGAGCACATTGTGAAGTGCTACTGAAAAAAAAAATGGTATCTCTGTTGCTGTTTTCTTCTTTTTTGTTTTGTGAATACACTGCTCATAGCAAGTTACAATGCAGCCTTTCATTTTTTTCCTTCCTGTTTTCTTTGCAAATGGAATCTTTTATGCAGTAGGCTTAACACACTTTTTAATAGTCATATTATAGAATGTGCCAACACTGTAAACTAATTAGATTTGTTTTAAAGTTGTGTGTTTTTTTAATTTAAAAAGCATTCAAATACGATTTTACTTCAAGGAAAGATCATCTTAGAAAAAACTGTTTAGCACAGAAGTTGTGAGTCTATCCCTGCAAGACTTCATACTGAAATCAATTTCTCTTTGTTTACCTTCCCACGATGTTGCTAAGCTTGCTGAAAAGCTGTCAAAATTGCCTTCTTGAAGTACCATTAACACTGAAGCTGATGTAGCTGCTTCAGTAGACAGATAATACAAAGGTGATAGAGAAGCAATTTAAATCTAAAGTTTCATCTGAAGATGCTTGAAAGAAATCTCAAAGGTTTTCCCATCTCCTGGAGCATGGATACCAACCTCTACAGTACAGGACACTGGGAAGAGGGGATCACAAAGAAGTCTTTGAAGGGGTAATGTCCTAGTTAGAACAGCTGGGATCAGTTCATCACTGTATGGGTGTAACCCAAATCTTTGTCCTGGAAGCCCAGCCACAATGATGATCGTATTCTATAGCCTTCCATGCCATTTCCCAGAAATTGTTATCAATAGACCATTTACACCATCTGCCCACAGCATGCCTGACTCCTCAGATTATAAACTAGGTGTTAAGAAGCCTGCGAGATAGGAGGGTGCCTCCTGTCCTCACACCCATTGTGGAACTCCCCACCTGAGGGAGGTACTGGGCATTCCTGCCTGAACTGGAGGATATATAATCTTGGAGTCTTGGGACTTTTTTAACCACTCGTGGGATCCAGAGGAAGACTGCAGACCACCACTCTCAACCAGATTGCAACCACCACTCTCGACTGGACTGCAACCACCACTTTTCAACCGGACTGCAATCACCACTCCTGACCAGACTGTAACAGCACTCTCACCAACAGGTTTTTCCCTCTCCTTTTACTTTGGACTCAGGGGGCCCAACGAACACCACTCTGTTCATGCCCCAGGGTGCTGGGTTATACATTTGGGTTTTGTGGGTTAAAACCAATTGTTTGTCTGTATAATTGTACTTATTGTATTATTTTATTAAATTGTTATTCTGACTTATAATCTCTCTTTTGAGTTGGGTTCATTTCCCCTGCCGGTTTACCTCTAAACCAGCACAGGTAACCAGGAACACTAGAGAACTTTTCTGCTGTTACAATTCAATCATGTAAAGAATCCAGCTGCAAAAATATTAACCTTGCAAACACGTGTAACACTTACAGACATACAGAAAATGAAGGCCCCTTTCCCAGAGAAGAAAAGCTAAGTCACAGTCTTAGCATATATTGTAATGGAATTGCAATTTTTTCTAATAGAAAAGATAGGCTTAATATAATTTAGTGAAAAAACCCCTAATCACTTAACCAGTCCTTGAATTCAAACAAGCTATTGCTATTTCCCATCCACATATAATTTATTTCCCTCCTTCTTCTTCTTGTATGTAAATTTATAGGTACATGGAACAGCCATACTTAAGCCCCGTTTTAAATTCTCTCCTTCAGGAAATGTTAACCCTTTCTTTCTTATTTAGTAGATACTCATTCTATCCTCAGAAACTGCCCAGATGATGACTGAATGTATCAGCATATGGTAGTTTTTTCTTCTTTCTTGTGAAAAGTCCTGTCCCCAACATAACAGTCATATGATTACAAGCAGTGCAGCAAGTTTTAAGAAAGCAATTGCTGCTTGAACACAGCAGACAAATTCAAACAAGAGAACAAGAGGTTTAAAAAGTTCACGGACTTTTTCCCAGCCATCTAACTTGTACCTTAATAAAAGACTTAATGAAAAGAAAGATGTTTTCGAAAGGTAGTCATGCTTGGGGCTTTTAGAGTCAAGGCAAGGTCAAGGGTGACTCAAGTACAAGTACGTCTTACTAGCATTTTCCTATCAGAACACCTTTAAGGTAGACATGAAAAGTAAACACACTGCCAATGAATTTCCATTACCATAGACAGATATGTAACCAATAAAAACATTACAAGAGAATCATCACTTCTAAGAGTCCCAGTTATGTTCTATTTATACCCCCTCAAGCTCACAGGAGACTTTAATTTCTGTAATGACATGATGACTGCAGTTTGCAACTGGAATAAAGATATTAAGATTGTTTCTCGGTTGAAGTCATACTGCTGTAATTATGGTAGTGTCAGGGAAATGGCATAGCATCCCGCTAAAAAGAGAAGCTGTACATCACTGAAGGTTATTTCAGAATTAAAGAAGGGGAATAACAGTGGCATCATAAAAGAATATACTCACACAAAACTGCATCTCCACAGCAGGACGTACCAGTGTTACTATTTTGGTTAAATGTCATTCCCTCAGTTGCAATAGTTATATTGGTATGATCATCTATGTATAGATCAGGCTTTCAACAGTAACTACTACAAAACAGTCCCATGAGAGAGAAACGATTATTTTTGGTTCTGTGGAAATGGACTGACTTTCATAATAAGGATTAAATATCATCTAGTATATTGTCATTTGTTTTATGTAAATAAAATCTTAATAAAAAGTGTAAAAGTTTAAATGACTAACACAGTGACTCATTTTAAGCATGATTTAACATTTCTCACATTCAACAATAACAGTGATTCTATATGCACAAATACAAATTACTCAAAGAGGATCTTTAAGGAAAAGGACATTATAGTTTGTATGTACATCAACTGATCTGGAACAGCAGTGTGGGTGTAATATTGACAAAGCCAATGATGCCAATAACATGTACTGTGAAGGTATGAAATGTGAGAAATTATCAGCTGTTATTCTTTTCTACTTGTTAATTGTTCCAAAAGACTGGAAACTAATGATTCTTTTCAAGTCCTTTAGCCTGCTCCAGATGATATTTTATTTGGTTTTAAGCAGTGCTTCCACATCTCATAGCATAAAGCCAGAACTGCTTTTTATCCACAAACTTCAAAATTGCATTTAAAAAAAAAGACTAGAGGAAGAATGTAATAAAGCCACTAAAAAGGCTTGGGTGAAGATGGTCTGTCCTCCATCAGGTAACACAAGACAGTTAGAACTGGCAGACCTCAGCCCCAAGGGTGATATTGGTCATGAGACAGAAAGATCCCTAGAAGACAAAATCAGGGAGAAAACCAGACAACATGGAGCATTTCCAAAGACAGTGGCCAACTCTGAGAAAAATGCTGCAGGACTGCAGCAGAGCAATTCTGGAATCCTAAGCCAAACTCCTGAAGAGAAGAAGGGAAAATACTAAAAGCTACTTACATTATATTGATGGTTAGCCACTGGTTTATAGTTCGTGGTTACAGCTTTGTCCAGCTGTTGTGATAGCCTTAGAGGTTTAGAAGATTCTTCTATCTGTAATCTGCAAAAGAAAAGAAAAAAATAATTAATAAAAAGTTCAGAAAAGCACATGTTCAAAATGAATTCTAAAAATCTGCAAGTATGAACCAGCCGTTATCAAAGGTCAGCTGCAAACAAATCATAAGGCAAAACCAGATGCATTCTTCTGAATTAGGTTTTTTCGTTTCTATTTTTGCTTGAGGGCACTGAATTATTAGGGTGCTGTATGCTACAGAAGATAAATGAAATGCTGAAAACAAAGCAACTGTGAAGGGAAGATACTAAAACCAATGTCTGAACACAATTTCATTCCAAAAGCCTAATGCTCAGGTTGAAAAAAAAATCAAACCCAACCCAAATAAACTCAGAATCTCACAGTTTACTCAGCTGAGGGATGAAAAAGCTTTCCATTCATCTCTGCTGACTCCATGACCTTCTCTTATATATTTTAATGTAAAAACATAAATTTCTGTGACCTTTTTTTTGGCATTACAGTACATTAAGAGCACAAACAATAGTTTTAAGAGCACTTTTAAAAATGTGCAGCCAGAGAAATCCACCCAACTTCAAACCAATGTGCAATAAAGACTCTATCACATAGACAACAATAGGTGACTTTCAGTTCTCTTTAGGAAAGACTCTGAGAAGGTCAGAGATTGAAGGTATCCTGTCAAGCTCATCCCTACATAATTTAAAACTTACCTATGATGGTGTAGAGGGAGTGTTTCATTTACTTCAGGTTTAGCACTCAAGAATTACTACTTGAAATGACACAAGACACCAAGCTCTAGAAAGGTGCAGGATGTGGTCCCTTCAGACAAATAGCTTTATGGCACATACAATTAATATGTTCATCATCAGTGAAGCTCTTCTATTTCCAAAGGTGTATCTTCTAGGCAGAACAGTCAATTTTTACTAAACACAAGACTTACAGCCCAATAAATGTACAGTGATGCTTGCTTCTTTCCAAACAAGAATTAATATGGTACATTAATTCAAATAATAACTGCATGTTTACTAGTGTAAAACATAAAAATGATAAAACAGTTCTTTAAAAACCCCTATAAATGTTTGAAATCACTGATTTATTTTTGTAAAGATATAATGTACACCAAAAAAGCTAAAGCTTAAATTCAGCGTGCTTTTGATTTAACACCTGAACAACCTAAATAAATTAATTTGAAGTAAGTATTAAATTCGGAATTGAATTCTCTAGTTTTAGCAACTAGATGTAAAGCCAATCATCTTTCATAGCTATATTGCTGGACAGTAGGGGGGACAGTTTTGATTCATACATAGATATAAACCTGTTTCCTCTTGAATCTTGGCAGACTTGTCATTTGTTCTATAGTTTTAACTACCCCTAAGCAACCACTGCCTTGTATTCTACATTTCTCTATCAATGCTGCCTTCTGTCCAAATGTAGCATGTTTCTTTCTTAGCTTGAAGGAACATCAATTGGAAGGCAAATGAACACTGAACACTTTTTACTTATCACAAGGGTTTATCTTTTGGCCTTCAATCTAATTAAATGATTTTAAAGATTTTATTGATCTGGTTACCAAAGGTCTTCTAAACTCACGTTTCACAAAGAGCCATAGGCTAAAGTTAAACCAATATCTTTTCTACAAATCTGTCTTTTTCTCCACTTCTCCATTTCTTTTTTTTTGTTTGTTTTTGATCTCAGTGACTTTTTAAATTTTTAAATAGTTTGGGTTTTTTTTTTTTTTTTGCAGTTCTTCACCACGTTTTCTACTGTTTTGACCTGGAGAGTTTTCCAGTCCTCCCTCTCCCCTATTCTAGCTATTTTTCATCTCACTTCTCCCCACATTTTAATTTAGAGGAGATTTTCTGCTCAACCTGCTTACTGATACTGTTCCTGTTCAAGAAACAGGGGGTCCTGAGATGAACTGGGAATTCTTGTCACTCTTCTCCCCTCCAAGGCCAGTGCACCAACTTCACGTGCACTAGATTTAGTTATTTGATTTGTGATATTGTTTGAGAGTCCTTCTCATTACAGCTGCAGCACAAGGTCCTAACAACACCTAAATACATCAGTTGGTGTCACATTTTCAGGGAGAGATGGGCATTCGATGGAGGTATTTCATCATGATTAATCCTCCTTGCACTGGGCTTTATATTGATTACTTTTTACAACGTAAATTTACAACATCCTCCATTTCTTCAGGTAAACAGCCAAAGAACATTAGCCCTTCAATGGTGAATCATCAGTCATGAACATCAGACATCATTCAATCTTAAAGGTCTCTTCCTGTTCTGGCATTTTAAAATCACAATATAGGACATTTCAAGCCCCACTTCAGTGCAGCTCCCTTAAATTAATCCTTCTTTGCATAAAAGAACACCAACAACTTATTTCTTAACATTTTTCACTCACCATGCAGGATATGCATTTTAGCTCTTTTATTTTAACCTGCCAGTTTCCAAACCAGTAGAAACCCAAACGTGTAGGAGAGTTAACATACTTCTCAAAGGCCTTCTTCCAAAGGTTGATGGCAGTGAAGTTACATTTAACAGGGGAAGTGCCCCAGCATACAACCTTGAAAACACAGAAAAACTTACTGCTTGCTTAGGAAACAGAATGAAAGCCTACCAAGTAAAAATCGAAATGGATAATCTAAGGTTGTTTGTGAAATGGCAGAAGACTTCAGGAAGATCTACATACAGTAAATAACAAATTAATCAGCTACAAATGCATGTCTCTAAAATTTCAGAGATGTTTGTGTTGTACTTTGAGATTTCTTGCCAAAGGTTTCCAAATTACAAGGATTCACAGATCTCACAGAACTCGATGGTCTTTAGAAAACCATCTTACAGTAAAATGTTAACCTTTTTTTTTGTTTCTAGTTGACAAACTGCTGTAGTGAGAGCTAAAAATATACTACATTCCTGGTATTACTTTTTAATGCAAACAATTACAGCAGTGGACACATGCCAATATAGAAATTTATATGGCAAGCATGGTGAATGAGGAGGGAAACCTTTTTATTACTATCGTTTATTCTATACATGCATCTTGCTCTTCTCCCTAATGGCTGTCCTTCTCATTTCTTTTTCTGCAGCTTTCAAGATCTCACAGAGAATTACACAGCCTCAGGTTACCTTCCTTCCACCAGGCTTCCATGCAGAATATCGTCATACAATCCTATGTGGAACAACAGCTGTTGCACATTTGGAATTACTTCCCTAAAATGCACGAATACAAGTAAAGGGACTGACAAATGTGGTATAAACACCAAATTATCAAATGGTTCACGTGTGGATTAAGCACTGAAATTTGCTAAGTGCATTACAAAGGGTGAAGACAAACAGCCTGTAATCATTTTGTCCAGATGATTTGTTGATACAGACACTACTTGCAGGGAAAATACAGCATTTGGTTTTATTTTTCAAAACCATGCTGCAGTTCTCTCATGTTCAGAAAGTAGTATGTCTGGGTGAATACAACTGACTTTATAAATTTGTATAGCTGTTGTCTGAAAAAATTTGATCAAATACATGTGTGTGTGTATATATATATATACATTCCAGTAATTATACACTCAAAAATACACACCAAAAGCTATGAATTGGTCATTATACTAGCCTTTTAGATTGATGTTTTAATGTGTTACAGATATAATTACTTTTAATTGTTCACTTCTTAAAGAGAATTTAAAAAGCAGTATTAACCAAAAATATGAAGCAGTGTTTTATGCAGAGTTTTCTCAGAGTGGACCTGCTGAATCTTAATTGAAACTGCTGGTAGGAATAAAGAAAAAAATCAATAGATATTCTGAGTCACTGGTGACACTGATTTAAAGGAGCAGTGGCTTTTTACCAATTACTCTTTATTATGATTTGCAGGAATTAAAAGACTTAGTTATGGCTCAGAACTACAGAAGACTCTCCAAGGAAATAAATTTTCCACTGAACTCCTGTTGAAATAGCTAGAGCCATAATTCATGCTAATATCTGGTTAAAAAAAAAATAAAAAGAGAATGCAGACTTTTTCCCCCAAAACTGCCAATAAATTAGAAACAGAGCAGCCACTAGCCTGCCCACTGTGGTTTTCTCTTCCACCCCCGAGATCAAATATAGCTCTTCTGCCTTGAAATACAGCAAGTAACCAGCACGGCATCGAATTCATCACAGTCATTTCCCAGCAAAATACATTTTATACTGCAGCTCTGATTTGTCATTATGCTTACAGTTGAATAGGAGGAAAAAACCACTCAATCTGGAAATAATTCTATAGGACTTGTTGACGTGCAGCAGGCTCATACAGGGAGACAGATGAAGACAGTACATACACTCCTAGGAGGAGATATTCATTCATTTTTAAATCAATGTAATTTCCAGCAATAAAAAATAAACCAAGGACCTTTAGAACTGATAATCTACTGTGATTAATCTTTTGTCACAAAACAAATGTTTCAAAGATTTGAAGCATTAAAGTATTAATCAGAAACACTGCTAGGGCTTGAATTCTTTACATTTCTAAAGAAATTATTTCATAGACAAGAGAGGAAAGTTTCAATACTTTTTGTGCTTGGCTATATGTAAGTAAGGAGCTTTGCCTTACTGTTGCAAAAAAGGAAAAGTTGGGTTGCTTCTCTCTCCTCAGTATCAACCAGCAGAAATGCACTGGAAAAGAGCAGGCCCACTGCCCAAACTTGGGAGGGGAAGGAACACAAACTCTCCAGCTCTGCACAGTTTTGCAGCTTTTTTTTCTGACTGCTCACAGAAGTTCCCAGCCCAACACCAGGGAACTGAAAGCCAAGGACTAATGCTCTCATAGTCTTTTACTCAGTAATTCTGTACTTGAACCAGACATTGACAGCTGCATGACATGAAGCTTCACAATACTTGATAAGGGCCACAAAGCTTTTTCTCTGCTTTCCTATTTTGCTAAGCATCCCAAACATGACAGAGGTAGGTACATCCTGAAAAACCTCATCCAAGACAAACTAATGCAATAAATGTAACAATATAGCCTTACACTTACTTCTCTTGTATTCATTTGGACTACTGTACCTTGCTGAGGTTTAGGTAGCATCTCTTTTGACTTTTCTTCCAAGCAAGAATATTAGTAATGTAAGAAGTGAAATGGGCAAGAGATGAACACTCCTGGAAGATACTGAAACTTAAAAAGTTTTTGTAATTCTGTGAGAACTAAGGGAATTCAGCACCCTGTGGGGCACATCCTGGTAAAACAACCCCATAGCAATGCCCATGCACAAACAACATAGGAAATTACCAGAATGGCCACACTGGTAAAAATACACATTATATAGTAATAAAAATTACAAACTGTTGCTACACAAAACAATTTGTCATATATTCTGAAAGATAAGAACTAGCAACATGAAAATTCAGCATGTTGTGGTTTCATTGCAAGAAGTCCTACTGTCTCACGTTAAATGGAGGCGGATGACTCCACTGTTGCACGGATGAATCCACTGTTCTTGAGATGCTGCGTGTTACTCCAGCACACACACACACACACAGAGTCAAAGCAAAGTGAGTCTGTCCCCATTTATTAAGACTAGACAGGCAGACAGAGAAGAGCATGAGCTGAATGGAAATGGCATTAAGAAGTGCATTTGCCAATGAAATGTTTCAGATTATTAATATAGAATATGATTTATAACTAATTTTAAGTCCTGAAATCCTGACATTTCATGAAAAGTGCTACAATTATTATATGTTCAGGAAACGTATTAGATTTTTCTGAAGTTGACATCTTCAACTATATATGCTGAAGGCTAAGCAGTGAATCATAGGAATATATAATTCCATGTCTAATACTCAGACAGGCATCGCAGTCACAACTGAAGACTCCAATTCTACATATCTTTCTCCAGTACAGAAAATGAGATGACATAAATGGCAATTCAACAATAAGTAACAATTTCTTATGCATTCTGTTTTCTGGATTGACAAGACGTGAATAATTGATTAAAACCACTCCCATTTTTCCTCTCTGAATTTAGCATTGCAAATGACTAAAACCTTCTCCGCTGAGGCTGTGAGAACAAATCATGTAAAGATAAAATAACACCTACTTCAGCATTCTAGGAGTGATATAATTGAACAATTTTCTCGATTTATTTGATGCCCAACTTTTCACATATTAAGTGATACCCTAATGCAATTAGCATGAAGAAAACTATAATATCTGCTTGACATCACAGATATTTTTAATCTAGCTCACATGTGTCTACAGATATTTCTTCTAGAAGCATTCTGACACCAATGAAGTCAGGCTCTGGCAGTACCTGGTCCACATTGGGGAGTGGGTGGAAGTGTTTTATCCAAGGCTAAGCTCAAAAAGGAATCATAACTCAGAGATATCTTCTATACAATGTGACTGTTAAATGAGATTATAAGTAGCCCATCAATTACTGTGGCTGACAAAGTTTGTTTCTTGTCTCTTCCTCCATTAGGTTTGTCTGTCCAGGCTTGTGTCTCTGTATGTTTGGTTTGTTGCTTCCCCATTTACTCAGCACCCTTTTTTGCAGTGAAAAGGATCCTTGACCAGATATCCTTAAGGGCACAGATTGCCATTTTCCTTTGTGAAGCAAAGTAGCCTCTGCACTCTCCTTGGCCTTCCAGTAGGACTTGGGTCACAGCATCACCACCTTGCCAAGTAAAATGGCCCTTTCAGCACTGTTCAGGCTGGGATTTGATGGAAAGGTCTTGCACAGCCAACCACAGAATCATAGAACCACTTAAGTTAGAAAAGATCTTTAAGATCATCAGTTCTAACTATTAACCCAGCACTGCCAAGTTCACCCCTACAGCATGTCCCTAACAGTCCCTACACATCTTTTAAATGCCTCCAGGGATGGTGACTCAATCACTTCCCTCGGCAACCTGTTACAGTCTTGACATCCATTTCACTGAAGAAATGGTTGCTAAAATCCAATCTAAGTCCCTCCAGTATAGCTTGAGGGTGTTTCCTCTTGTCCTATCAATTACTGCAAAGAAATCAACACTTCCTTATTACAATTCATGTACTCTGGAGAAGTAGAGAAGTTTGCAGCTTTGCAGTTGTTACAAAAGTCAGGATTTTGCAGTCCTTTCCAACCTACACTCATATTCAATCAGTTAGTGCCCAGAAGGGAAACAAACCCTCCATTATTGGTTCCTGCCATACTTTTAACATTTTCACACCATTTTAACATTTAACACACACCATGAACATCTCTGCTCTGCTCAGCTTTCAGCCCAACACAAGGAAGAAGATTAAGTGCAAGAACAAACAAAAGCAGAGCTAAGACAGTCTTCCCTGAGGACTAAGTCCATCCACATATGCTCAGTTACATGCTGTATCTTGCTGTGGGGCACTTCATCCTAATTTCTAAGTGGATAAAACTACAGGACATGGTACATATTTATACCAGGGTGTTTACACTTGTGGCTTATTCCAATGATAGAAAGGTCTAAAACTAGGGTTAAGTAAAACCTGGATGTCCTTTTATGTTGTCCAGAGCATGTAAGGTACCTCAACCACAGGCATGAGATGAGGCTTGAGACGGAGTGACAAGGTACACCAAACATAAAAATTTAAGCAGCATGCCAGAAAAAGTGGGAATGCAGGTGAAATTTTGGAGAGAGCTGTTAAGAGCCATGTCAGTCCCATATGGCAAAAGAGAGAGAGGCAACACAGAGGCTGCAAGAGAAGCACAACACAACGGGAATGGCTGGACAGGCAGGAGTCTGGTGGACATACTCCTGAATAACAGCAAGGAAGGGGGAAAAGTAGGTTGAAAAGTCTTAGTTTCCCTTTGTGTTTGTTCGGCCGAGACATGTGTGTGAAGACCTACAGATCTCTACCTCTGAGCTAACCATTCAACACTGTCTGTACAGCAGTCTACATAATGCAGACAGGTGTCTGCACCTTAAATATCAGTAGGGATGAATAACCACAGAGAGCAGTTCCTCGCTTCAGGGGAAGCACCAGGAGTCTCACAAGACCATTACTAATACTACAGAAGGCAAAGACCGAAGATCTAGGAAAACTGAGTCATTAGCAATCTAAGCAAGACAGAAAAAGCCCAGCCCTTTAATTTTAACATGAAGATTATCTCCTGAATTAAAGCCAGATGTATTTTTTCCAAAAGAATCACATAAAATTTTAATTATGCATGCATACGTATCTTAGTTGCTCCTAATCAAAAAAGAACCTTTAGGAAACAACTATACAACATCATTTCTTCCTCTTTTATGCTACTAGATGGTTTGAAGGCAAGATGGAAAAAACCCAGAAGACTGCATGGTTTTGGAAAAGGGCACAGACTTCTTGAAAATATACAAGTTAGCTTAAAAACATGCAAAAACATATTAAGAAATGTACTTCTTATTTTTAAGGCAAAAGTGCAAGGAATACTTTTATCTCCCCTGATCTGGCTCAAGACCTTTTCTTGCTTTGCAATCAGATGTTTGGTTGCCCACTCTTCTACCAGTATGAATAAACAACGTGTTTAAAAGTGTGTGCACCTGTATATACAACTCTAAACTGTTTCCTGTTTAAGAACTTCAACTTGAATATTTTCTTTGATGTCATAAAACAATTAGCAGCAATATTATGCTTCGGTGCCTGAGGAGGTAAGAGAGAAGAAAAAAATCTGACATCTTAGAGACAAAAACAAGTCAAACCAGATCTTTAAAAATTAATTACCTTCAGGTATTTATATGTGTTAAGAACAGAAATTACCATTATAATCATGAAATGATAATCTAATCTTTTCTGTATACTACTGACTGAAGAGGATCCAGTGATACAATTTCAATTTTGCCACAAATCATTTATAGAAAAACATCCTGTCGTGATGCAAAAAACCAAAAACTATTAAGAAACACTGCATGTCTATACCTTTTTATCATGTTTCTAAAGATGAAGTCTCCTTTCCAACTTCTATTTTCAAAGATGCAGTTTCCTTTCCTGCTCCCAGTTTCCTCAGTCCTCAAATTTCTCCATAACAAATGGATTTATTTGTTAGACGTGATTTTCAATTTAGATTTTAGAAGAGGAATTTTAAATTCTCAACTATTAATTATTTTTAAAAGTACAACAAATAGACTTGTCTCAAAATGACGTAATCTTCATTTTCCTGCCAAAACTAATTTGCTGCGCTTGTTGCTCTTTTGAAACCACTGGTAGAAATAACAGGGGTTTTTAAATCCAGGCAACACAAACTTCTTGTCAGCCTGCAGATCCAGAAATGTTGCAACACTTTGCTAATGGGGACAAGAAAGAGAATTTTAAAAGTAGTCTGTTAGACAGAAAAGGTACATCTTTACCACACCCTGAAAGGCCTAGGTCTTGAATTACTGGTAAAAGGATGGGTGATTTACAGGCTCAGTCAATTCACTCCGCAATGAAATTGCTCACAGCTAAAGAGGAGATGGAAAGAAAGAGGCAGCCTCTTGGCTACAAGTCCTCAAAAGAAAATAAAAATCCCTACAGCATCTCAGCTAAATCTAAATCTGAACCTCTCCTCCCCTTCTGCAAAATGTCTTTATCAAGTTACAGCTGCCGGCACTCTGCCTCCAACTACATGTTCCCATCTCTAAAACTCCACTTCCCAGATACTTCACCACTCCTCCAATCACTCTGCAAACAGCCACGGCATCTGGCTCCATTGGGGATCTTCCAGTTAAAATTTACTGTAAACAATTGAACAGTTTGTGGCAATCTGGGAAACATTTGGACTGCTTCCCTAAAAAACCTAGCTGGCTCAAATCCTTGAGGATTTTCTCTGCCTCTTCCTTCCTTAGCATTCAGACCTAAAATACTGGATAGCAGATGCCTTTTTGAGGACCTCCACCTCCCTTCTATTAAAATACATCTGGAAACAACCAACATGGGACTGCTGCAAAGGGTACTGAAAGGAAGCTGCTGGGAAAACACATTGGGCATGACCATGTGTTAATGACTACATAGTGCCTTTGATAGCTTAAAAGGGAATCTTGCACAGTTCAGCTACTGTGCAATAACTTAAACATATGGTTGCACTAAACTGCAGAATTAGCTCACATTGAACTGCCAAATTAACCCACTCAACATTCTTTCCTGCAAGCAAAGAAAATGAAATTGGTTTCAACTGAACTCTGAAATCACACATAATCCAAACAAAATCAGGATTAAGTTAAGATGAGCTGTGTAGGTTCAGCAACCCTACGAATCCAAAGCAAATACAGTAAAGAACCTTCCTCCTTAGTCCATGCAAAAATGCAGTCTTGCTCAATCCCCAGCTGGAAAACTTACCAGTTTCTCCTGCAAAATATGGAAAAATAAATAAATAAATGTAACACAATGAACCGAAGAGCAGACTGAAAGATGTATCAGTTAAATCAGAAAAGTGAGTTGTTTTTTTAAAACTTTCATCCTTCTTTCAGCCAACTGTATTTCCTTTGCCAGTTGTACAGCACTACTGCTCTGCTGTATTTGCTCAAACAGTTTAACCACATTTTACCACCTCCTATTTTGCAAAACAAGTGCTCCCTCAGCTCCCTCTCCAACACATTACACACGTGCCCACCTCCAGTGGAAAATCACTACTAGACATTCCTCACCTGTTCAAGTGGGAACTGTGCTACCAGAAGCAGAGCAAGAGGGTGCATGGCTGTAGCAAAGCCAGAGGCAGAAACCAGCTGTGCAGAGGGAGCCCAGAAAGCAGGAATATGGGTGGGAGCTGTTGGGCTGCACTGCAGCTGGGAGGTGATGACAATGGAGAAAGAAGAGCCACCACAGAGCCACCTGCCACAGGACTCTGCTCCTGCTTGCCAAGCTGTGAAGGATGATTTTATACCAGCACGGCATCACAGTTTGGTCCAAGTCACCTTCCTCAAGGTCTGCTCTTGGAAATACTGCTGCAAAGGGCAAATGTGAGTGATATTTTCTTTAAAAGCCTTAATTGGCTTCTATACATCATCTTCAAAGTGGTGCTCACCAAAGCTGCAGGTGTATCACCATTAGCCCTGATAGGAGCTCTCACTCAGTAAATTGAAACTACATTCAGGGTCTGGAGACTGTGGCTCCAGACTCAGCTTTAAGCTCCTCTATAGCTCTAAACCAACAATCCTCAAAATTATTTCAAAATATCTTTCTTTGAAAAGCACACTATGACCACAAGGCACAAGGACATGTCTAGGTTTTGAGGTGAGTCCAGAAGGTGTAAGATTTGATTTTGCATTTGAAAAATATAATTTATAAATAACTTTGTCTTTGCTTTGAAGAAAAAACTATCATAATCCTAGTAGTTCAGAACATTACCTTTTGAACATTCCATAGAGAGCTTATTTGTTAAGAAATAAACTTAGCTCCATGCACTTCTGAGCTCTGTTACATTAATATTCTCCTCTTAATTAGAGATTTTCAGAAGAGTTCCTGTTATTTGTGAATACAAAGAAACTTACTCAGGCTTTGTGAAGTCATACCTAGTCTGTTATTAAATAAAAAACCCCAAAGATTTGATTATAGATTTGTCTGGCATGACAAATTCCAAAACCAGTTAATGGCTGAAGCACAAACATTGCCTAGCTTCCCCAGGAGGAAGCTGGATAACTGGGTCCTCCATAAGATCTGTGTGCAAGGAGACTCCATTCATGTGCAATTTTGTTGAGTCCTCCACAGAAAAAAAAAAGTCTTGAAAGAAGTTCCAGGACCATTGTATTTTAAAGCTTGCTCTGCATAGCTCTTTTCTTAATTATACCTAAGGCTGCAATTTAAAAAAAAATAAATACATATATACAAGAAGAAATGCTCCACAGAAGTTTCATTGGTTTGTCATTAACTTGCATGGAACTGAATTTGTTAGTCAGTAATCCAAACATGAAATATAATATAATGTGAAACCATTATTACTGAGAAAACCTTTCCAAAACCTTCTACAATTTTTAATTCAGTGTGCATATACTTATCATGTATGTGTATGGCCAGTCTTCGCGAACGAAGATTTGGGAAGGGTCTTTGCCCTTCGAGCCTGCGCAGTGGATTTTTTAGGTGAGACACAGTGTGCGCTGAGCTGAGCCCACCCTTTAATCCTAAGGTTCATCTGCCGGGGCCGAGCAAGCTTGGACGGTGGCAGTGAGGTCCTCAGGATGTAGGTTTGTTTAGAGTGACCTTCTCTTAGATGGATGGCCTTACAGGGCTAACGAGTTCCATCTGCCCGGGGGACTCCTCTGACCGGGACCCGAACCCGGGCCGCGGCGGTGAAAGCGCCGCATCCTAACCACTAGTATCAAATGGCAGTGTAAAACACTGTATCTCATTGTATTGAACCTGAATGGGACGGGCTGAACCTTCCTCGCGGCAGCCCATACAGTGTCTAGGAGGGTGTTGGTAACCCACCCATGCGTTGGCTGCTGCTGAGCAGCACCCACACAGCACCAAGGCTGTCTCTCCAACACCCCCAAGGGCTGGTAGGCTGGGGGTGGGCAAGAGGTTGGGAGGCAACACAACCAGGACAGCTGACCTAGATGTTCAAAGGGATATCCTGTACTATACAATGTCATGCTCAGCAATAAAATTTAAAAGAAAGGAGGAGGAGGAGACATTCATTACTAAGGTGTTCGTCTTCCAAAGTAGTTGCTAAGCATACTGGGGCCCTGCTCTCCAAAAAGTGCCTGTTGATGGGAAGTAGAGAATAAATCTATCTTTTTGCTTTGCTTCCACACACAACCTTTGCTTTTTTCCATTAAACTGCCTTTAACTTAACCCATGATAGTTTCCGTACTATTTTTTTCCACTGCCCTGATGAGGAGGGAGAGTGAGAGAACAGCTGGGTGGGAGTATGGCAGCCAGACAAGGTTAACACACCAGACTTAGAAATGCTAAAAAACCTGTAACATTATAAAAAGTTACCTTAGTATTAGAGATATTTAGAGCTGTAAATGTTTTAAAAACTTTCACCATCAGCACGAGAAGTTCTCTGGATGAAACAACACAGACACTACTGTTGGCAGAGAGTAACAGCTGTAACGATGTAACTGCTGGGTGTGTGCTGTCTCTTCAGTGAATACATGGTTTACTTCTAGGATCCATCTCGGTATATCACACACACTTACTACTTTACTACACTTTCTAGTGGAAGGTGTCCCTGCCTATGTCAGGGGGTTGGAGACAGATGATCCTTAAAGTCCCTTCCAACCCAAACCATTCTATGATTCAATGAAAAAGGAAGTTTATTTTCCCCACTGACACATCTCCTACTAAGTTCCTCTTGGTGTACACAATATTATCACCTTTTAAGACCCATATTAATTTTTATCAGTATTATTTACTGGCTTTGTACAAAAATAAAGTTATAAGCAGCTCTAAGGGACCTGGGAAACAAACCGCCTTTTGTGAAAGTTGTGACATTTGACAGCTTTGGAGCTGGTGGACAGGGTTTAAATTGTGTGGGAGATCAGTTTTTGAATTCTAGCTCCAGAGGAGATGAAGACACTCTAGAGAACAGAACTGGAAAATAGAATGATTTAAAAGAAAAAAGCAGCTGTAGCAAATATTTAAATCTCAAAATGCAGAAAACAGTCAAGCAATTAATCAAACAGGCAAGAAGCCTAACAGGTTTTTTTTCCAAACAGATGCTTTTGTATCATGCTACTTCTGCAATAATTTTTGTACTACTTGCTCTTACCCCGCTACACTCTTTATTAACTCCACAGGATTTTGAAGGATTCACACATCCTTCACTGCAGAAGGAAATGAAATAGAAATTACCTACCAATTTCTTGTCTTTATTGCTTGCAAAATCTGTATCTAAAGCTGCAAACATTCTGTGGTAAGTGGGGAGAAGAAAACTCTCTCTGCTAGCATGTTTCTCCAGCTATACGGAGCTTCAAGACTTCTATGGCAATTCAGCATTTCAGGCCAAGTAGTTCCTGCTTTAGAGATTATAGGACTTCTCTCAGCTAAACAAGACAGATACTACACACTGTATTCTCTTCCACATTTGGCTTAGCAGAAGCAGAATGCAAACAGTTTATATAGCCTTCCTAATTCTGGAAAATCCTCCGTTCTGAAGAAACTTTTTCACAATGGGAAAAATACCAACTTACACAAAATGCTGTTATAATTAATTTAAGATTCCTCTCCACTTCGCAAATTAAGAAAATAGTTCTCCATTGTTTCTTCTCAAATGCAAATTCTATTAATGACTGCATGAAAATTAGATTTACAAAAGGACCAACAGTACACAGCTTTGTAATGCAAAAAAGGTAGCGAAAAACAATAATACATAAAAATACCAAATAACAAACAAAGTGGTCTTGTGCATTGAAACAACATGGTTTTACAGCAGGTGTTCTGTTATGGCATACCCTATGTAACACATGAAATAAACACCTTATTGCAATGAAATACAAACAACCTGAAATGGGATGTCTCCCTTTGCACATGTTCCATGACAGACGGTACTGGAACGGTATTTGCTGCAAACCAGATTAAATCAGTTTTAGAAACTGAATTCCATCGATGAACAGATTGCACCATCTGCTTCTACTAATATACATTAGAAAATGTGTATTTTCTATAGCTGCATATTTACTCTGTAATCAGAAGACTTTGAGACAAATAGGTATAGCTTAGCTACAGAATAACTAAAAAGCATCATTATTTGAGAATGTCAAGGGTGTAAACAAAAAAGCAGGTGGATTATTGAAGGCTGTGCAATGAAGTAGCGAAGTGAAATTAGGCAAAAGAAAATTTAGGCAGCACACTGGGACACTAACAATTGTTGCAGTGATGAAAGAAATACAAATGCAAAAGGCGTAGATGCAAGAAAGTTTCTTACTAATAACATGTAGAAAAAAAGAGAAATAATCTTCCGACTGAAGCCTAAGTAGAGCTGGCTGGAAATCTGGATTTTTATTACATGGGGTTTGTGTTTTCAAGGAAAAAAAATCCCAAACCCAAAACCAACAGCAACAAAAAAACCCCCTTAGATCAGGAGGTAAGCCAACATTTGAAGTTTTTGTGGAACAGAAATCCTTCAAAATTTTGTTTTGGAAACCCAAACATCATGTTCCCAAAACAAGATATGCTTTCCCAGTATCCTCAGCAGCTGCTAACTGAAATTAATGTATTTCTTGTCATTTCACAACTGCCATTTCCACGGCTTGCTGTGGCAACAAAAATGACAAAAACTACCTTAGACTCCAGCTCCAGTTGCTCAGGAATGCCACAGCCCTGCACTCCCAAGCCAGCCTGCTCCCCACATCACTCATCACCAGTACCAGCCAGATGACTTTAGAATCGCTGACACTTCACAGACTAGAACGCTTCTTATAAGCAGCTGAAAAGTCAGGCTGGCATACTAGTGTGACATTTTGTGACACACTGATTGACCAGCATCACTAAAATGAACCTGAGATAAATGCTTGAGAAGCCCAAGTGAGATTCCACCATTATTATTTTATGCATCCTCAGTAGCAAGGACGATTATTTCCAGGCCAGTAAGATACTGATTACAATTAATGAAATAGTATTTCATTAAAAATTGTGGTCTTCTCTTCTTTGAAAGGACAGTAAAAGAAACAAGAACTACTGAGGCACTAATCTGCCCCAGGATAAATGCACAGAGGTATGGAACAAGTTAGGCTCTAAGAAAATAAAGAGCAGGACTCTTCAGGGCTGAAAAAGAAAAAAAAAGAGATATGAAAGTATGACTGAGGTCTATAAATTCGTTCGGTCCAGGAAGACAACAAATAGGGAACCACGGTATGATTTGAATACCAGAACTAGCAGGTATTAAGTCATAGGAAAATCCAAAGCAAACAGAGGAAAGCAGTTCTTCACACAACTTGTAAATAAATGATTGAACTTCCTGATGCAGGATATTATGGATGCTAAAACTGCATATGAGTTCCCAAAAAGTAACTTTATTGACAACTGGGTTGACAACCAGGACAACCCAACAGTCCTTAAGATATGAGCTGCTGCAGACTCAGGGACTGTGCTGAGAAAGGATCATCAGGTGCCTACCTTGTTCCAACAGTCTTCTTTCTCTAAGCCACCCATTACTGGTAACTCTTTCAGACATTCCGTGAGACAGTTTTTGCCCTGTCCCAGCAGACAATCTTCAATTCAGGCATTAAACTTGTCATATGCATCAAATATAACATTACATGTATCACAGGACAAGCACAACATGCTGGATTTAGCAGGAAAACTGAAGAGACAATGCAGTCTGTCCTTCCCTTGAGCAGAGTGAGGCACTGAGGCACGGCCCTCTATCACGTATCAAAAGTGAGCTGTCGCAGAATCTCCCCTTTGTAACTACAGTGCAGCTCCAGCTCAATAAAACTGACATTCCAGAATGAAAAAACATATCAGATACTGTTGGGATTTCTTCTCACTCACTTGAAATGACAGTGCTGAGAAATGTTAATTACTAGGCCAGTAATCATATTTCATAAAGCAGCTACAGTAAGTAAGGAAAAAAAAAAGAATTTTAATGTCACCCTAAATGTGTGTAGATTTAATTAGCTTCTGCTCAAAGGTACCTCTTAGCAGAAGGATGGGATCCAATACAAGGACACAAAGGCATATATTGCTGCAATCCTATTGCTAGAAATAAGTCTAAGAGAGAGAAGAAAAACAGAAAGGAGGACTTTCTGAGTTGAGTGAGTATTATTTCAAAGCCAAGGCCTTTGACTTCAGAGTCTTGGGGGGGATAGAAGCATCTCATATGACCCATATAGACAAAGGAAAATAAGATGAACCTGTTTTTTGCCTGAAGCTGGGTAGTGACCATGGCACAGAATTTCTGTCACGACATGAAGAACACCATCAGTTCACTCACCAAAGCTGGGCTAGTCAGCTTCTCTATATGCCTGTTTCCCCACTTGAAAACACAGCATAAAATTGACCATCCAAAATGCAAAGCCTTTCATGACCCCTGGATACAGGCATATTACATGGACTATTAACAAACCCCACTGAGCCGTGCCATGAACACGTGAATAAACACAGTGGTACCACTTTGGAATAATGTGCAAGCTACGATTCTATGATTCTATGATATCTCCTGATAGTGAAACACATTGAATTCAACTAATGACAGCCACATGGTTGTGAATGGGCTGCTGACTTGTCAGGATTGAAGACAGTACTCACAGGCCAAATGAGAGTGGAGCAGCTGCCAGGTTTGATCAGCCAACTGAGAGACCTCAACAAACTAGAGGACTGGACAATCACCAACCAGATGAAGTTCTGGAAAGGAAAGTGCCGGATTCTGCACGTGGGATAGGGCAACCCTGGATGTATGGACAGACTGGGGAATGAGATGCTGGAAAGCAGTGCCATGGAAAGGGACTTGGGGGTCCTGGTCAATGAGAAGTTGAATATGAGTCAGCAGTGCCCTGGCAGCCAGAAGGGCCAACTTGGCCTGGGGAGCATCAGGCAAAGCATCGCCAGCCAGCAGAGGGAGGGGATTGTCCCACTCTTCTCTGCACTGTGGTGGCCTCACCTTGAGTTCTGTGTGCAGTTTTGGGCACCACAATAGAAGAAAGATATTAAGCTCTTAGAGAGCATCCAAAGGAGGGCAACAAAAATGGTAAAGGGCCTTGAGGGGAAGCCAAATGAGGAGCTGCTGAGGTCACTTGGTCTGTTCAGCCTGGAGAAGAGAAGACTGAGGGGAGACCTCATTGCAGTCTACAACTTCCTTACGAGGGGAAGAGGAGGGGTAGGCACTGATCTCTTCTCTGTGGTGACCAGTGACAGGACCCAAGGGAACGGCCTGAAGCTGTGTCAGGGGAGGTTTAGGTTGCATATTAGAAAAAGGGTCTTCACCTAGAGGGTGGCTGGGCACTGGAACAGGCTCCCCAGGACAGTGGTCACAGCACCAAGCCTGACAGAGTTCAAGGAGAGTTTGGATGATACTCTCAGGTACATGGTGTGACTCTTGCAAATGATCCTGGGCCTGAGTTGGACTTGATGATCCTTGTGGGTCCCTTCCAACTCAGCATATTCTGTGATTCTGTGATTTTGTAAACAGTTAACCGAAAAACAGTCAGAAAAAGAAAAAAGTGAAACACATTCCTGCTGACCACTGAAACTGCAGAGAAATTAAACTACCTCAAGATGGACATACATGACCAAAGCTGGACATTTACATCCATGATAGAAAAGAACTACAATAAATAAAATAGAGTAAAAAAAAAAAATCTACAAGTTACTACATTTATTTAGGATGAAGTAACATAGTCCTGACCTGATGAGGACAGTCTCAAGCAGGGAACCCCATGCACCCATAGAGACATTCAGATAGGACTATCCCCTAAAGAGAGAGAAAATGAAGAATGAAAATGTAGACAGAAACACACTACAAAAAATTGGGAGGGTTTTGGAAGAGTTTTCTAAATAACTAAGAAGTCACAATCACATAAATAAAAGAGGATTTCTTCAAAAAGGAATAAAGGCACAACTGGGAGGAAAAAAGACAACCAACAAATAGAAAAGAGAGGCCCACAAACAGCCTTCCTAAGATATTAATTTTCTGTAGTTCACATAGGAAATTAGAGACATCAGACAGAATTTTGTCTGAATACTTGGGATTCTTGGATAAACATATCCATTTGTAGGTAGAGACAGTGAACTACTATTGCACTTCAGTCTCCATCCAGTAGTTAAAACAGGGCGTCCTCGAGGCTATTTCAATGAGGAATAGGAACTGTTGATGGCATCAAGTATTTCTTTCTTGTAATCTTGAGAGGGGTTTTGTGGTTTTTTGGTTGTTTTCTTTTTAATGCCCAGAGCTTCATCTTCCTTGAAGATGGGCTACTAGACACTTGGTTTGAGTCATTTACTTTGACATAGTTGTTTCCAAAAAGCTCCTATCTACTGCAGCAAGAAGCTGTATCTGAACAAGAATTGTCTTGTCAGCTGGCTTTTAAAGCCTCTGAAACTGACTTTTCTTTCCCTTCTTTATTAATATTGCAATGAACTGGAAGTACTTCTGCATCCTGCCAAACCTTCAACAATCTTTTTTCTTCAACTTAAGAAAATTTCTGAACAAAACCAAAACAAAACCTTATTTTTTAAAAGGTAAGGAAGATGCCTATACTCCGAATGAAACTACTGATTTATCTTAATAGAAGGCAAAAAAGCAGTGTGTGCTAATCGCCCGGTCCCTGAGAACTTAGAGCAGATGACCCTTTTTAGCCTCAATTCCTTTCACAGGGGACTTTCAATTCACACTCAAAACTGAAGACAAAGTCAGGTTCAATTTATTTTATTCTGACATTAACTGGGTCCAGAGCACTTGCTTGTGCTCATAGTGATTAATAAAGAGAAGAGCTGCAACTGTCAAGCCAGTGTGAGAAGCCAGGTTATCCGAGGAGCGCTTAGGAGACAAACCAACACTTAATCATTTTGAAGGCAGTATTGCAGAATGGGTGGTCTCCACCTTGCATTTTATTCCAGGGGAAAAAAGCACTGCTACAGCAGTATCTTCTTTGCTTAGACAGTAGAAGCAGACCCTCAAGAAAAGAAAAAAAAAAATTGAAAAAGCAAACTGAGTATTATATGACCACAAAATATAGCTAACGCATGGATTCTGCACCACCATTAAAGGGATGGATTTAATAACTGCTACACCCAATGGAAGCCTTCCTCTTTGATTTGATAGGATTTAGGGATCAGACCCTAGAAGCTCCTACTAACTACTTGGTTGCTGTAGCATGTCATGAATTCACGACATTGTTTGATTTCTGCCTTTTAAATTTTGCTAAATAAATGTCTTGTGCATCAAGTAATTTTTTATACAGAGAAATACAACAAAAAGCCCATGTAACCATCAAAGTTGACCATGTAACAAGATGGTTTCCCTTGCTTCCAAAAACGACACAGGTCTTTCTGAACTTAGTAAGAGCTCGTGCACTTGCTTTTTAGCAAGTTTCAGACATCTATACCATGTACTACTTCTATTTTGCACTCAACACATTTCCTAAATCATAGACTTGAATTCAATGTTTATTCTTTTATTAAAATAATGGCATATGTGACATGTGGGCAAATACGTTTATAAATCCTCTTCATCTTCTCTGGATGACACACAGGACACTTGTGCTTCACTCAGTAGCTTCTGAAGTGGATCTGCCCATAATCTTCAAATTACTTCATGCATAATTAGGCACTTCCTGATTTTCATTACTCATGTTTATCTCTGCAATATTTACACAGTACCAAGCATACAGCTGCCCATGTATAGATTGGAACATATCACTAATTACATATATTTCATTTGGTTCTATTCCTCCAGAAGTGAGGATATGGTTTTCAAGGGCCTTGTTCCAGGCTCATCACCCAGATGTTCAGAGACTGAAAAGTCCCTGAGGTGTATAAACTCATTTGAATTTACTGACCCTTTCAGAGAAATAAAACCATAAGTAAAGCACATCTGCCATTTTATTTCCCAACTTGTGTATCTACCGCTAAAACATATCAGCTTGGATTCATTAAAGCTGGTAATGCTTTACCTGTGATTCCTCATATACAATTTTAAAGTATTTTTTAAAAACTATATTTAAAGAAATGGCAGTTTGAAATCCTTGTTGGAAAATAGTAACAATAGATCAGTTTATGATTTGTTTGCTCTGTTCTCATCAATTTAGATGAACAACTGTGCCCTGTTTAGATCAAGCAGCTGCTTTTCAAGCAGCCTTCACAAATCTTACTTTCCTTCATACAGCTGAAGTCTCAGTATATACCCTGAAGACAAAAATAAGGTCCTAGTTATTTCCAAAAAACTTTATCCTGTCCTCCATTTAATCAGTTTCTAGACTTCCACAAATGCTGTGCTTAGGTAACTGAAGCCTGTAAAATACCTCTTTCAGTTGTGTAATGTACATTTATAAACACAAAGCAGAGTATAAATAGAAAACAAGTTCTTAAATTTTAAGAACCTATAATGGAATTAAACCAAATAACTGCCATATTCCAATCTATGTTCTACCAAATTTCGTTATGTTAAGTACAGGCTACGCAGCAACCAATACACTTCATTGAATACACAAAATCACAGCTCATTTTCCACAAGTACTAGTTCTTAGGCATGGTCAGGAACAAAAATCAGTATGCTCACTAAGTCTAACATAGCATTTACTAGCCTCACATTTCACTCACATACAGCTTAATGAAATAATTTAAAAAAAATCTAAATGGTATACAATAAACATCCTCCACAGAGCACAAACCAATACCCAAGTGATGTTCAAAGTACTATTTTTTATTTTAAAAGCAGCAGAAGGATGTATTAACTGATAATTCTTTCTGTACCACACCATACATATTAGAGTTCAGGACAGAGAAGAGAGAAAAAATATCTGTGTATGATTGTAATAAAATGTATCAAATCTGGAAGAACTATTTGCTAGCTTTGTCCTTGCTAAGATACCACAAACTGCACCAGTTTGTGGGAAGCACTTTTCCCCCCTAGAGTGGATACTAAATCACGTATTTGTCTTCTAATATAAAAATGAGCTTAAAAGAGTTAAAAGAAGAAACAGCAATAAAAACAGCTTTAATGATCTACTCCAACTGGATGATTTAGGCATCAATCTACAAAACCCACACTATTACTCCTACTCTAATATGAGGCAGCATAACTATGCTGTGTTTCTCTCCAAGTTGCCCTGAGTACCTCATGGTCAATATTGCAGCAATAAAGCGTATTTCATGTTAGTTTACATTTGTGGTATAAAGACAGGGGAAAAGGGTTTAGGTGCACAGTTAGAAATTAAAACAGATGCTTCAAGTCTGCTACAATTTAATAGGAAGTATTCATATGATTCGATTTCACAGCATGTGTGAATATAAATCCTCAAGGGATTTAATTAGGTGTATTTTATCATAAATTGCATTCCCAGAGACATATGCTGCTCCTGCATCATGCTGATAATAACAAAGAAAACTGATACTTAAGAGCATATCTGAAGGGTGGCATTAGGTACAGTCAGAGAATAAAAAAACAGTGCTGAATAGAAGTATCAATGTTTTTTCCCAGTTGCTTTACCATATCAACTTGAAAGGCAGTTTATTTTATACAGTACAAACAAATTAACCTCTTGAAGTATACTTTGCAGATTGACAAAACTTTTATCTTTTGCTTCCAATACTATAAACACTGCATATGAAAAAATTCTCAGTTTGCTGTACCCATAATTGTGCTTTATGAGAGCCTACAAACACTCACTTTGAAAATCACAATTTGGATCAATTAACCTCTTGTTAACTGGGTGGTCACTTCTGCAATATAGCAATTTCTATGTGCTCTAAGCATTTTGATAATTTTCAAACTTTCAGGATGTAGTACTTATTCTCTGCATTTTACTTCAGAGAAAGAGTACCTACTTCTCAAGGACTTTGTTGAAAAGCTCTTTGTCAATATGTGCCACCAACTACAGAGTAGCTGATTTTTCTAAGCAGTTCCCAAAATCAGAACAGGAGCCAATGTCTGAGTCAAAATTAGAATTCAAAATAAAGAGATTATCTGAAATGTAATTTGAAAATTATATAATGGCATTTTTAAATTTTTTGGAATGTATTATATAAATACAGTTCTAAAGTACAATTCCCTCTCAGATGTTATCATGTAACATCTTTAGGTATGCATCCACATATCAGTGTTGATTTCCATGTAGTCTGCTATTTTTATCACATTTTTATACTCCCGCCTACACTCACATACACTGAAATTTCTCTTTCAAGGTGACTTCTCAATTCAAAATACATCCCAGATGTATTTTGCAGGGATTTTCTTCTTTTTTTACATAAAGAAATCTGGCCATGGGTATTTCTGTGCTCCTGTTTCTCCTGTCTGTTTTCCAGTTAGAAAAAAAATGGAGTGAACCATGATACAGATAACATTCAACCTTGTAGCAAGTTCTGAACACGGGGCTTTCTTTAAGCTCAGAAACAGATATAGTTAACACTGCTGGAGAGCTAGGATCTTTTCAGAAATAACACAGGAACTTTTAAAAACGAGCTTAGCAGCCAGAATGTGTGTCTCATTGCTTCTAGCCCCAACTAAACACCTTTTTTTTTTTTTTTTTTAAAAATCTGAACCATTTTGAAAGTGATTTTTTCACCTCCCTCTGCTTTTAAAGCAGAAGCCATTGCATTGTCATGGTCATGATGGTCTAAGGATTAACAAGAGCCTGAGTTCAGGAGGAGTTAAGCACTGGTGTTACCCTAGTTTTTTACATTCAGATTCTTCACCTTCAGGGTGTTCAGTTCCACCAATTCTGAAGAAGGACGGATACCCGTGTGTCTCCACTGTCTGCAGACTGGAATCATGAACTCAGAACCTTATGTTATACACAGAAATGAACCCTGTAAAATCTCAAACTTCCCCATGCCTACTAATGGGAGTGCTGCACAAAGCCTCAGAATTGAATAGTCCAAGAGCAGAAGGAGTAGAGGAAAGCTCTTCAGTGAGCTGTTTCTTTGCCTAATTCATTACTATTTCTTCTTTATCTTCCTCCTTGGCAAGGTCTCAGTAAGCACTCAAGCACACACACACAGAGGAAACAGCAGGGCAGTAATTCAAATTTCTATTACAAGTCATAGAGTACAGTTCCTCCTGATTTTGCCATTGTCATTAAAAAAGAGGTTAGTCAGTTATTCCTGCAAAAACACGGACGTGTTCAAAGATCTAACAAAGATATTCCATTGGCATTAACTTTGGTTAGGACCCAGTTTGTTCACACTTTTCTCTGTTATTGTTTCAGTGTGTATAGGACCTGCAAGATAGTGCTGTACCTGTTAATTTCTGACAGGTCTTTTTGGACTTGTAGAATTAATTGTATGTACTGTCTGTCACGATGGACTCATATATTAATAAAGCTGGAGGTTTGCTACCTCAGGCATTTGGAAAATTAAATGCAAATTGTTAATAAAATACATCATAGGAGTTGAGCACAGATTTAAATTGATTTATATTTTAAAACTGCTGATGAAGACAACTCCTGGATAAATTCACTTGCAATTTCTTCTGAGTCAGAAAGGGTCACCATAATCTTCTATCAGCAAATACTCAATGGTGCTTGACAATACCAGGAGCATCCAGCACACCTAAAGTTTGAGTGAGAAAAATAGACTGGATGAGAGAAGGGTGGAGGATGGAAAAAGACACACACACTCTGATCAACTGAAAAAAGTCAGTCTGTCCTCCAAAACATCCCAACTCCAGTCAGTCCACCGCTGCAGGTTTCACTATTACCTGTCCTCTATCTTGTAAGTCTAAATTCTGGTCTTTGCACACCATGGTTTCTAAATTGTTCAGACACAGCCCAACTAGAAGTGGCTTTAGGTAGCTATGTTACACCACCTTAGGAGAGACAATGGATCCCAAAGAGAAGAAAACTTAAAAATTTTAATAGAGCAGGTAACATATATTGTATCTACCAATGTGATACACATGGATATCAGTAACATATTAATTCAGTTATGCAGAATCACTTTTAGTACTTAACATTATCAACGTTGAGGTGCGCCAGCAACTTAGGTGAAGATAAGCATACTTCTCTTCTTTAATTATTTCCATTTAGTGGCTTTGCTATATTAATTACACTCTGTTGGAAACTTTAATTTCAAATACCAGCATACAATTCCTAAGTTCCACTACTTTATGTCATACCTTGCTTCCAACTCATGGCTTGCAAGCACCTGAAACAGGAGAAGCTGACAATTCCCAGGTACTGCACTATCCATTTTAACTTTGTGTTTGGACATTTCAGGCTTTTTGTTAGGCACTGAGAAAGCACAGAGCAGTCATCTAGAACATGGCACTCCAAGGCAAAACAGATCTTCACGACTCCTGTGCAACAGCCTTTCTGGGCTGTGAGTGCACATTGCCAGCTCATGCCCAATTTGTCATCTACCAGTATTCTCAAGTCCTTCTCTACCAGGTTGCTCTCAGTCAACTCATTACCCAGTTTGTACTGATTCTGGGGATTGCCCTGCCCCAGGCACAGGACCTTGCACATTATCATATATCTATGCATTCTACAGAACCCATATTATAGAACAAATATATACAAAAATGTAATGTAAAATAACACTGATCCTAAACCTTAATGATCACAGGTAGTTGTCAGAAAGCTGCTTAGTTCCAGCTTTCTGCCCTGGGCAAAAGGGAAGGAGGAACTGAGCAGCAGTCCACAAGCACTCTTTATGCTTTCCTGTTGGGTATATCACAGCATTCAGAAAAAAACATTTAATTTCAATGTCAGGTATGTTGTTCATTTGAATTCAGCTCCTAAGCCATTTTAAAAACATCCCAGACTCAAGTATTAGCAGGTGGCTGCACAGTATCCGTTCCTTTGGAAAATATTTCAGGATTGTGCCTGAGTATTAACTGATGGTTGCAGTGCTTCAGTATCTTGTATTAATATCTGAGATATTTAGAGAATGAACGATTCTTCCATAAAATGTAATGCTGTGATTAGTTTCTAAAGCTGGCATTTTTTCCTCCCACAGAGTCTTTGAAGAGCACCGGAGATACTGCCACTGCTTCCCCCATGGTCCTGCGGCACTCTGGGAGTTAAGCTCCTGCTGGAGTTTTGCCATGTCTTCAGGAATTAAATCACCCACTGATCACAGGTAACCCCAGTTTGAGAAGCGCTGGAGTCCTACAGACAGACATTCCTTCGAAAAAGAACCAGAAACCAGAGGATTTGTCATCTGTGAACTTTTTTGAACTTTGTGACATGCCAAGTAACAAGTGTTATTTGGATGGACAGGTATGTACCCTGTCATCTTTCAGGCCATTGTTTCACTGCCTTCCTGCAGTTTCATCAGTTCCAGAAATACTTCAATAAGCCAGGAAATTACTATGCCACAGACAGAACTTGCCACCTGATTCTAATCTTTGATTTCGCACTAGGATAACTTTTAGTATTCAGTGATATCATATAACTTTGGGAGCTCCTTGGCATCAGGGTTACTGTTGGACGATACTAGCCTACTGATCTCCAAATATCATCAGTAGTATGTCACAAACTCTAAATATCATCAGTAGTATGCGAGCAAAGTTGCTTAAAAATAGAAGATGTGCTATGGTGCTGACATTCTACATATTGTGAAAATTTAAACTTATCAGCCTAGTAGTTGCCAAAGCAGCTTTGCAGAACCCAGAACACCAGCAGTACTCAGTATGACTATAGCATCTGGCATGGGAGCCAGGAAGAGACCCATGAGCTTCAGCGAGCTCTGCTCTGCAACAGAGAAAATGAAAATTTACATCTAAAGGCTAATGCCGATACAGAAATGGCCTTTTTTAGATCAGCTGGCTATCCCACTTTCCCTGGCAGGGTCAAACGTGATGATAAATGAGAAGAACAGAAGGTTAACACATCTAGTAACAACATATAACTCATGACAGCTAAAACTGAACCCTCTTTCAGATTTTCACCCACTATAGTGTGACTTTCATATTACAGATGGAAAAGAGATGAAAAGAAGGAACTGGTGCTGCCCTGGGAAGAAGAAGGTTGTCCCTATGCACTAAACAAGTCCCTCATTGAAATCTGCAAACCACCTTAGCAGCAGAGACATCTTCATAATTATTGTAGTCCTGTTAACAGTAAGGTTAAAAGCCCTCCAGCACTGTACGACACCAAAGACATTGGTTTCAAGAGAAGGAATGTGTGCCACTGACAGGAATATAGGTTTACTGGAATTACAAATATCCAGAACTTCTGGTGCTGAGCACTGGTACTGAATGAGGCTTTTTTTCAGCCTGAAGAAGCTGGCTACGACTGAAGCCTGAACATATCCCACTGTGACTATTTTTAGCCTCAACCCTTTCAGCAGATAAAAAGGAAATGGATGCTTTTTTGCTAATTACCATAAAAGCAAATTAGGTATGTTCTTAAATGCAATGCCTCCAATGGCAGGGGAAAAGGAGCAGTATAACCAGCAGAAGAGGAATAGTATTTCATGAACTCTGGTGTTAAAAAACCAGAACAATGAGAACTCTCCAATCACAACTATTGATTTTCTTCCCCAAAGTATAAGGAAAAAAATCCATGCAGTATTTGCTATAAACTCTTCTTAAATATGTACCTTCCCTCTGATACATGCAATCTCTCCTTTCCGAAAATGACCTTCATGCTAGGCTTCTCTCAGCAATATGCCTTTCTAAAAAGGCACAGAACACACTCACTATGCTCACTGTTAAGAAACTATTTCAATTCCAGAGAAATAAGGGGGAGTCTGGACACAGTCTTGGGCAACCAACTCTAGGTGGCCTGGCTTGAGCAGGGGTGTTTGGACTAGATGACCTCCAGAGGTCCCTTCCCAGCTCAACTATACTGTGATTCTGTGACTCTAACCTGGAAATGATGATATTTAAAAAATAGAAAGAAGGCAAATTTCATGTCACACTGTAACAAAGTCATTTTAAGTTAAAACGAAAGGAGAATGGTAAGTCAGCCACCAAGTAAGCCTATGCTTTTCATCTTTCGTATCCAGGCATTTACAAAAAGGAAGGAAACTGAGATCCAGTGATCAGATCAACGGTCTCTCCCAGAATTTAAGAAAGTATCAGTTTCCATAACTAATATAATTCATATGCCAGAAAATGTATCAAAAGAAGAAGGAATGTACCATGCCTCTTTTTTTTCCCTACAAAACCCACCCCACCCCCCAATTAGCCCATATACATCTGGCTACTAGAAGTTGAAGACAAGAATGGGGTAAAAAGAACATGCTAACCTTCTGCATTCAGCTGCAGATTTAAGAGGAGTATGACAAAATACCTGCTGCATTACCAGCATTAGCTATTCCTTATTTATTAGCATTATTATAATGGCCGGAAGCAGAGACCAAAATTACGACCTTTTCATATCACTGAACAAAAAAGCACAGTAATATAAAAGACCAAGTAAAATCCAGTCTCAGAACACCACTTGTAAGAACAGTAAAACATGACGGACAAAATGAAAAGGACGAGAGACAGAGAAAAGAACCTAAGATCACAAAGAAATATATAGCAAACCAACAAAAGCAACTCTCCTGACCCCTGAAATGGGGAATAACCACTCCTCTGTGCTGCTGAGTTGATCTGTCTTTAACCTTATTTTTCTTACTTGCTTCTCTCCACTAGTCTCTTCAAAAAATGTGAAAAATGGACTAAAAATGAACAAACAGACTTCAGTACTAGTGTGGCGTTACTCTGCAGTTCAATTGTTCACAATCAGAAAACTATTTGTTTGACTTGTGGGTCCTGGTGGGTGTCCAGGAACACAAAAATAATATAAAATATATCTTTTAACAGTACCCTTATGGATATGATTAATTTTTCACAAATTGCACAAAATTCTCCAGAAAAACTGTGATTGGAAACATTTTAGCACATGGAAAAAAATTATATTTTTTGTATGGGATGAGTAACTCAAATCATCCTGAGGAATGTATTTTTGTACTATGCTGAATCTTACTTCAAGCCATAGAAAATGATCTTCGGTATGTGAAAAATCAAGGTTGTATTGACTCAGAGGCAGATGCAATCTCAGCTTTGCATAAAAATGGCCTCCCACCTCAAACAAACTGAGCAGCCTTTGTGCAGCATGCCAGCTTTTGTGGAAAATGCACAAATGTATGCACACATATTCATTTTGGAAAGGAATTCATAGCCAACTAAGCATATCTACAAGAACATATATGAAACAGCATGCTGGTCAAGTTATTAATCTTATTCTGCTAGTAGGGGCTATTTGTGAAAAATAGTATAATGCTCATTTTCAGCAATATACTAAACTGTCAGTCAGTCAATCCTCTCACAGTATTTTAGAGAAGGTGAGCAACTCATGCACTAATAAATTTCACCTGCTTGACACAGACCACCAAATGTCTGGACTTCTAGAGGCCTCCACAGTGTAGTTGTAAAGACGTGACTTTTCAAACATGGAAGTTCCTTAACTATTCTAGAACATTTTGCAACTCATTTTTTTCTAAAACCCTATCATGCATGTTTCTTCCACTAGCTTACTCTAAGGACTTTCATCCTACTCTTTGTAGAAAACTCTTGTAGGAAAAAGCAAAAAGATATACAGAATTCTTGCAATCCTGTTACAAGCTGCCATATTGGCAATCACCACTTTAGACTAACCATACTTCAAAATGTATTTTTAAGTTACTTAAGAGAACTGTAGGCATTACCAGCCTCACTGCAGTGTTAAATGTTGGCTCTTGCAGGCTTTAAGTAATCCTGGGACTCTTTTTTTGTTTATCTTCTTCATTTTGTACGGTTTGTGACAGTTTGGTAGTTCAGATTAGGTGTTATTGAATCAGAGTCTTCCAAAATCCCTTTTGAAAGGTGACCAGTATTTCAGCAGCACATTTGAGAATGAAACAAGGGCTATGATTTTATCTTGGTTTTTGCCTGCCATCCTCTGCTGTTGGGGAAGCGCTATCAAACAGTGCATTTGACAACTGCCAGAGCTGCAGTTTCATGCACCTTCAAAACCTCCCCCAAGAACTGTGACTCTGGTGCCTGGCCATCACATTGCAGAGGACCTGAGCAGCCCTCTAGAGCTTTCTGTAGCTACTGAACTTGACAATATCAGTTTGAATTGGAGCTTTGCAGAAGTTGCTCTTAGATTTTTTTTTTTCTCAACTTTACCTCAAAATGAAATGTAGTATATGATACCATCCAAATATTTTTGAAAAATTTTTTTTCCTGTGAGGAAATGGAGAAACAGAAGCAAACAAAAATGGGAAAGGGGGACAGAGAAAGAATTGGGGAAGAAGAGAGTTTGCTAAGATCAGAGGGATGAAGAGAACAGACATGAGGACCAGTGAAGGATAGAAACAGGCAATTTGTCAGAAAGAATCTGAGATGGGGTGCATGCCACTCCCCCATTTCCCTTCTTCTGTGAATAGCAAAAGCCACTTGCGAGCATCAACATCTTATTCTCATCTCCTCTCAAATCATGTGGAGCCTAAGAGATCCTGAATGTCTGGGGGACTCCTCTCTCCCTGTGCCCCATTTTTCCCAGTGCAGACAAGCCTCTTGGGAGATCTTTCTTTTTGAAGAGCCATTAACCCCAAGGTGGTTAAACACTGGGATCACGAAATTAATGTAATAGAAGCAAAAATCTCTTGCGCTCAGAAAGAAAAAATAAAGGTACAGATAATGCATCTTCATGGTGGAAAGCCAACTACAGTAAGATGAAGAAAATAGTCTAGGTTGGGTGGGACTGGTTAGGGAGGATGTAAAGAGGGGAACCATCAAACAGTAAGTATAGTGTAGGCACAGTATTTTCTGTGACCACGGCACAGTAAAACTGCAGCTGGGAATAGACTGCTCATTTTTTCCCCCCCACACAGTTAAAATATTTTACATGGGATCATGAGATCCACTCCCACAAGACAGAAATCAGGACAGGTGCTTGGAAACCACACATTATTTTCCAGCTAGCCTCAATAGCATCAGCAGCAGTAATTGCAAATGTACAACTAATCATTAAGCTGTTACAAAGAACAAATACGTTGCTAATAAAAATTTTCTAGGAAATTCAACAGCACAAAGCTTTACTAGTGCAGGATTGCAGGAGTTTCATGGTATTTGTTCTCCTTCTAGAACTCGAAGTTCAGGAAAATTGAAAAAAATTAAATAAATCTGCCAACAACAAAACTTCCAAAATAGAAAACACCAAGTGAAGGTCACACAACCTTTATTTTACCTTTCCAGCTAGTTGTCTCTAGACACTCATTTGTACCTTGTATTCAAAGTGTTGTGAACATCAGCCATCTACAGCCTTCCTGTAATCATATCAAAAGCTGCTTCTTGGGGAAAAACCTCTCCCAGCTACTACACTCGATAACACTTTCACTCACACGTTTCACCAATTTCTGTGTTTTCATTATTCATCCTCAAACCCACATGTCACACTTATCTCCCACCTAACTGCTGGCAACTGCATCACAAGACCATTGCTTTGTCCTCTCACTGAAACTCTATTGAGCAGCAGGGAAATCAAATACCATGCATCCATCAGCTGATCTTGTTGACCCAGATACAGATGGTAAAATAGACAGGATCCATATCTGTATTTAATACCAGGAGATATATAATCTCTTTTGGTCATTGCTAGCTCTCAGAAAACAAACGATTACAGTTGTTGAGAGCGTGCAGCTTAACTTCATTTTCTAGATCTTAAAAGTTTGAAGCAACTGAATTTATCTTTTAATTTTATTTCCTCCCCAACTCAACTTAATATTGTAACACTTAAAGCCTACACAATAGACTTGCTGTTCTGTCAATATTATAAAGTTCATCTTTGGAGAGTCTGTCTCATATAAAGCACAACAGTAAACAGAAAAATGAATAAAATGGTTTAATATAACATGGTTGTGTAACTTATGTGTTTTATCTTTAATACTGTCACCCTTTTTTATGCACAAATACAGACTGCAGCATGTTGAGGGTGGGAGAGCGTAAAGGGAGTGAAAAATTTGATCCTACTACTCAAATACCAGACACAGTATTTGGACAAAACCCAATTTCTTCTGAAGCTGTGACTGCTAGATCTGCTAAATCTCATGCTGATTCCCAACAGATCAGATTACTTTTTTCTAAACTTCTTGGTAAAAGGTAAAAAATCTTTACAGACATGGAAAACTAGAAAGTAGGCATACACAGCCTGACAATTTTTCTGCAGGAAAGAAAAAACAACAATACCAAACACAAAATCTGCCTTCATGTTTGTACTTCTGTTGCTCCTATAGGAGTTGAATATGACAAAATTGAATACCAGGAGGGGCTGCATGCATCTGAGACAGAAAGCAGAATGCTGAAAAATTCAAAGTTTGGGTAGCACATAATTAAAGCTATCAGTTCTGTTTCAGTCTCCTGCTGAGGTCCTACCAGAAGCAGCTTATCTGATCAACTATGTGCAAAATGCAAAAAAGCACTTGGATCGGGAAACCTGTAATTAGAACAATTATGAAGCAAATACATCCCACAGATTATATTCATGTATATTTAAAATTGCCAGATTGAAATGAGTCCTTTTCTGCCACCATCACGTTCGCCTCATACTCCATTTCCCCCTGATGACAAAAACCATGATAGCAATCACAAAACTCAGTCTGAAATGAAGCAGTTCACTGCACAGGAACAAACTTATGGTACTGATTTGCCAAGAGCTAGAATATAAAGTCTCAAAAATGAATGAATGCCATAAGGAAATACTGGAGCAATTTAGATGACAGAGGAGGTTAATAAAACATAAGATACTGAAAATGTATATGATACATAGAAAACAGATCGGGAATTAGAGAAAAACATCGCTTTGCCTTTTCTGCATTTCTTTTGACAATTCTAAAACTAGTCACACATGATTCTCTTCCTGAAATGTCCTGCTTTGAATTTCTCTATTTACAACATACTCACAGTACGAAAGGGTGATTTAATGAAAACTCACATGCTTAATATATATAAAGAAGCACTTAATACAATGCACATTTCAATCCCAAATCTGATTTATTACTAGAGAACATCATAAAGATGTATCCATAAGATCCATGAATCACACGTATCACAATTCTAGACATATCTGCTGAACTTTTTAGAAGTCACTAAATGATTTTTTTTAAATGTATGTGTTGTGGTTTCCATACCACTTCTGATACTTTCAGTCATTACCTTTTCTAGCAAGCATGCCAGTTTATGTCGAGCACTTCTCCACAAACTCTTTCCTATTCTGGACATTTTAAATATCTTTTCAGAGATTCTTTTTGTCTAACATGGCACAGTATTAAGTGGAATTAAACTTGGACGATCCACAGCGAAACCCATACTCAAGAAGTGTGTCCTGAACAGACCAATGTAAACCTTTAAGTCTTCAGGAAATTCAGCTTCAATCATATTTGAATATAGTCATACATTCATATCTTCAAGTATGAAGAGGCACAGCATGTGCTCTAGTAAGAGTTTTGCCTATGACAGGACAGAGAGGTTGCATCATCCCACCAGACAAAATCAGAGGGAGGTACAAGTCCCACGCAAGCCTTCATTCCCTCCCTACTGTAAATCCACCCCAAAAGCAAGACCAGTTCCAATCCTGTATAAATGTGAAGTAAGACCATGATAATACTGAAGTCATCCATCCCTAGTAAGGCAATAATAAAAGCATCAAAGTCGGATATGACATATCCATTTGTAATGAAGCACTCCTACCTTTTCAGCTTCATATAATTTTCACTAGCTGCAGGTCTGCATTCAGCACGTTGCACCACTATTCCTTCCAAGGCAAGTTTATCTAAAATGAAAAAAAACCAAACAAAACTGGACATTAAAATGAGTGTCACCAACATGGTCAAAATTTGAATTATTTTTCACTAAGTAAGAATTTACTAAATAAAATGTAATTATATGTTCTCAAATAAAGTTCTAAAATATCTGGTATTTAGACACCAAGGAAATAAGCAGGAAAAACATGTTTGCACAGTTGGTATATCCTAGACTTCCTTATTTTGCCTTCAGATGTTTTATATATTAAGAATGAATCACAAAGATCAAATTTGAAGTAAGAAGTGGCACCTCCTTTCTCTAGATGTTGCACTCTGATTATCTAGGAACTGCTTTCTGGAAACGTGCAATGAATATAGTCAGTGACTATAAAAACATAATGTACAAAGAGAATCAATTATCAAGTATCCAAAATTAGTGGACAGTAAAATGAAAGTTAATTTTATTCCTATCCTCAGGAAAAGAGTAACACATTTTCATCTTATTACAATATAAAAAAAAATTCACTAAAGGAACAACATATGCTAACACTCAGGAAAAAGAAATAAAAACTTTCAGTTAATAACCTAGGGCACATCATGTACATGTATTCTAGCCAATACTTGTCTCCGTACAGTCACCTCCGGGACAGTCGCTGTTATCCAATGCGACCACCTTTTTGCCTAAAGCAATGATGACTAACAGAGCAGTAACAGCCCACTCAATAAAGGTGGGGAAGCCTAAAAATTAAAAGTAACTTGATGTAGAAAGGAAGAGAGAAGTGATGGTGGGCAAACACCTGCATCTCTACTACAATGTTCTAATGCATAATGATGGAGGGGGAGGGGAGAGCCTGTGTCATGGGGGGAAACATTTTTCCCCCTGCAGTTATAAGATGGTAAAACCCCAGGGGGTGGTAACCCTTGAAGTTTTGAAGTTTTACCCAATGAACGCTTCTGCAAAATATAAACATATCACAACCAGAACAGAAGAGAAAGTTGTTGCAGTTTGGTGGTAAAAGAGGTAGCTATGTTGTAGGAGCCACGAGGAGAGGGCAGGAGCCCTCTGGGGGGCTTCTGCCCCCCCCCAGCCCCAGTTGGGAGCTGCAGAGACTTGCAACAGTGTTAGACTGGGCTAAGTGTCTAGTTGAGCTGGGAGATGTTTCTCCACTGTGAGCAGCAACAAGAGATCCTGAAAGCAGTGGCAGACCAGCACTGACCGGAGAAAAAGCGGCGGCACAGAGCCAAAAGGTAAGAGAGCAGCAAACAAACATGCAGCAAAGCAGACAGAACTTCTGCAAGCTGAGAAAGAAAGAACAGCAGCAGAGAGCAGAACTAAGTTCTACAGAGAGAAGGTTTGGGGGTAAGAACTGCAAAACTCCCCTAAACTTTCTTTGAGATCCCTCCAAAATGGAGGGGGTGGACTCTTACTGATTAGAAGTCCTAAATGGAGTAAAGGAGCTAAGAAGCTCGGTTGTCCTGAGAGCTCAGCCAGGACGGTGTGTAGGAGGTTGACCTTGGGGCCCTCCCTTCCTGCAAGCTACAAAGAAGCTCGCAGCCATCTTGAGGCAGAGCACAGAAGCTCTGCAAGGGGCTTGAGTCCCCTGAAGATACCAGACGGTCACAAAGACCCCCTGTGCTTCGTGGTATGACCGTAGTGGAACGACCTTTGTCTGGGGTGAACACAGCCCATGGAAGACCCCTTTGCCTGCGTCGAGGGGCCGAGAGGGGCTTGGAGGCCTCCCTCGTGAGTGCTGGCAGAGATCCAGCTCCAACTGCTGCATGGAAGACACAGAGAACCTGCTGCCTTAGAAGATACTGCTGCTCAGAGACTAGAAGGGGTCTTTTTTCTTCTCCCCTCCTGGACTTTTATTTGGAAGGGAGAAGAGATTTGATCCATTGTAAATACTATTATGTCATGGTAGAGATAGCTAATAGTGTATATAATGTATTGTAGTATTTATTTGTACAGTCATTGTAATATATTCCCTTTTCCCCATTTTGAGTCTGGCGCGTTTGTCTGGAAAAAACCTATCTCACACTGGTTTGAGATGTGGGAGGGGGAATGGAGCTAGGGAATTAGATTTTGGGGATCTCAAACCATGACAGCCTGTCAGTTTGTTCCTCTCTTTTGGACATCGCCAGTACAATATGTGTAAAACAAACACCTCTGGAACAGCCTTGCCATACAACAATGAGCTTTAATGGCTTCATTAGCTCTCACTCTTTAAAATGTCTTTCCAACAGAGAGTCTTGTCTTGCTCTTGGGGTAGGGCACCACATTGCCATTGTCACTTTCAATTGGCAACACAAAAGATAACAGAAATGCTTAGATGTACTGATGCCAAGTAACACAAGGCACTCTGAGACGCCTCTGATTTTTCTATTACCTTACAGACTGAAATATTACTACATCTGCAAATCTAAGTCTGCTCTCCCTGAATAACGCAGAGAGCAATTACTCCAACATCATGTATTCTAAAATGATTTAATCTAAAATTTCTTGGTAATCCTTGAAGGGAATAAGAATGCCATATTTTTTTCAGATAGTTTTGAATGAAAGAAAGAAAATTTGTATTAAAACACTTCTGGTTTTGCAGATTCCTAGGTTTATGGTCAGGAGAGACAACTTGGCAAATTTGCCTGACTTCCTCTGTATTACAGATAGAAAAATTTTATTGTCTCTCTTCTCTACAGAACCTTGTAGCTTGTCGCACTATTAGTACGTACTATTTTGTACGTACTATTTGTGGCTAGTTGTACTAATATTGCTGCTTAATTTCTAATAAGAATTTGACTCCAGCTTCTAGCAGTTGGTTCTTCTTATGACTCTCTATACAATCATAAAGAGCCTTTCAGTACCTGGTGCTTTCTCCCTTTGAAAGTACTTATACATAGTAATCAAGTCATTTCTCAACCATATTTTCAATAAATGAAGTAATTTAAGCCCAGGCATTATCTCATCACACAGCATTTATGGCACACTGAAATCAATTTTGAGTTTCTTATTTGCATCTTGTTCAATCTTGAAATGAAGTTGAATACAGAGACCAGAAACCAGATATAATGCTATTGTACTGATCTTACAAAAAACACATATGGAGGTTAAATAACAGATACAGGAGCTGGAATTTCTCTCACCTCACTTCAGCCATCTCAATTCAATCTCTGAATTCAGCTGAGAGAGGGAAGAAGGGAGACTGCTGAAAGAAAATTGGTCCCACTTCTTTTAGAATTCAGTGATCTGCCTTGTGTTGGATTTTTTTTGTTGTGGTTTTTTGGGGTTTGGTTTTGGGGGGGTGGGGCAGGACAGTGGTGTCTGTGTCTCATGACCACTTCATGTTTAGATGGCTAAACTGTGTTAAGATCAGTTTGTCTCTAAAAATCAAGATCTGAGGGTTTACGGAGCTGACTGGCTATTATATTACTAACACAACTACTTTGAGTATTTTCTAACCTCACATTTTATCTATGTGCTCTGCATTCCCAGTTCCTAGGGGTATAATTGCCTTTGGCTTGGTTAAAATGCATTGTCTTTAAACAGATTCTGTGAATTAAGCGATCCCAGTCACACCGTGACAGTCCTGTCATAGCTGTTCACTGTCTGACCACCATTTGTGTCAATCATGACATTTTATAAGCAGTGATTCTCACTTAACCACTACTATCCTCCTCGCTAATCCTGGAGGAAGCCCTTCAAACTACAACCCCAGTGGCTTCCTATTCATAATTACTTTTTGATAACTGTCAGTTTTTCATCTTGTTCTGTGTTTGCTGATTTTTTTTATACATAAATTGGAATGTCACAAGACTCTATGTGCAATATGAAATGCTAAGCAGGCCGCAAGCACGCTGTTACTTTCAACTCACAATCTTCAAAATAAACAAATAAACAAAATTAGGTTTGTTTGACCAGAAAACCCTTGCATAAAGCCATGTTTGCTAGCATTTGTGTTATTTCCAATCTTATCTACCTCTTGAACTCCGTAACAATTTTTCCACTAGTTTCTCTGGCACAGGTTCAAGGCTTGCTAACCTATATTCATCTGAGCCATCCAGCCCAGCTGCCTGAACACTGACATGTCACCATCAATCTCCCTGCACCTTGCAGAATTTTCGAATTATTTTTAAGTTTTAAGGATTAGGATAGGTAAAGCAGAGAGCTCCCCCATACCAACTATTTAGGAAATGAACCTGCCAATTAAGCATGTTTATTCTCAGTATTGTCATAGAATCACAAAATGGTTTGGGTTGGAAGGGACCTTAAAAATCACTTAGTTCCGACCCCAATGCCATGGGCAGGGACATCTTCCGCTAGACCAGGTTGCTCAAAGCCACATCCAACCTGGCCTTGAACACTGTCAGAGATGTGGCATCCACGACTTCTCTGGATATGTCCTCTTTGATGTCTTGGCTAATACCCTCTTTTAATTACCACTGATCCAGACTGACTTCTGCAGTCAAATCCAGATCAAATGTTCCAATCGCCTCACAGTATGAGGCTGTCCACAGACTCCAAGAACACTGCCTTGCAGCTAAGCTTGTCTGATGTCTAAGCTCAACCACTGTCCAAAAGCCAAGGTTTATGTCTCATTTTCCCTGGACCCTCTTAAGGATTTTAACATACCCAGAGAGTCTAGCAGAATAAATCTGCAAAGACACATGCAAACCTCTTGATACAAGACTGTAGTGAGGGAATACAGTTCTTACTATCTTTGCAGCCCACTCAGCCTTCATTCACCAAACTCAAATTCAGAGACTTGAGTCTGTCTTCTCCTGTTGCAGGACCACAGCTGCACTGGAAAAAATCCAGAGTACTACACATCTGCCTTGGTATTTCCATAGTCACATCAGCCTAGAAGGTAACAGATGAATAAGGCATGGAAGTGGCAATTCCCTGTTAAAAATACCTGCTCAAATTAATGCAGATAGTACAAGATAAATAAATAGGCCTGGAAGACTAGCTAAGACCAGTGATGAGAAGGGAAAATAAAATATTTTCCTAAGTGTCTTATGCTCTCAGTTGCCCTAAATGGGAT
Organism: Chiroxiphia lanceolata; assembly: GCF_009829145.1. Lineage (NCBI taxonomy): Eukaryota > Metazoa > Chordata > Aves > Passeriformes > Pipridae > Chiroxiphia > Chiroxiphia lanceolata. Next base: position 58,916,852 of record NC_045638.1, read on the forward strand.
GGCAGGTACAAATACACAGTCAGTGCAGCTCCCAACAGGCTGGTCTATGTGACCCATAGCTTCATCGTTAGCTGCCAACTGCACGCTCACCCTGACCTCCCTGCCCAGATGCCCTGGTGCTAAGTCATAAAGTAATTTCAACCGTTGTCTCAGTGAGACGATCGAGAGATATGCTGGGGAGATGCTGATTCCAGCTTCAAGTCCTGCTGACAATCATTATCAAATGAACAGAATGCGGTAAAAGCATTTAAGGCAATTTTCACAAACAGGCATGAAAGAAATATACTGAAATTGTGCAGAATATGGTCTGATACGGATTAGATTGTTGGAGTTTTTAGAGAGAGATGGGCTGACTTGGAGATTTTAATGTATCAGTCTTCTATTTGACTGCACTCAGCTCCAATTTCCAGGCACTGTCTTATTAGACCATTGACTGCTAGGTTGAAGAGCCTGCTAGGAAAGCATTTCTGCCCATCCATGCACTTATGTACTCTCCACCTTTATCAAGCCTAATAAAAATAAATCATGTTTCCTTGAATCTTCCATTATGCCAATTTTTCAGCTTCTTAATCATTCTTATTGGCCTGAAAAAGTTCAGTTCATGAATGTCTCTCCTGAGACGTTGTCTATCACAGCCAGACTTGACAGCATGTGGGACAGGATCTGGTCCTTTACCAACTCCTTCACTTTGTGGGCAGTGTCAAGGAAGAAGGAGATGAATACCTTACTCAGTATGCATGGTTCTCAGGCAGCGGTAAAAAGCAGATGAAAGTGAAGTAAGGACAGGCTATGGGCACATGTACTTCCAGCTCCTCGACTGGTAGAAGCTGGGCTGTTGCTTCCCAGCTGTCATGGTTTAACCCCAGTCAGCAACCAAGCCCCACAGACTGAGCAGGAGCCTGCTCATTTCTAGCTGAACACCACTAACAGTGATAAATTCAATCTAGCACATTCCCATCAAATATGTCATTGTCTCAAACCCTTTGAGCCTCACATTAGGCACCAAAAAGGACTGCCATGGTTTAACCCCAGCCAGCAACCAAGCCCCACGCAGCCACTCACTCACTCCTCCACCAACAGGATTAGAGACAGAATAGGAAGGGTAAAAGACAGGAAACTTGTGGGTTGAGGTAAAGACAGTTTCATAGGGAAAACAAAAGCTACACATAGAAACAAAGCGAAACAAGGAACTAATTTGCTGCTTCCCATGTACAGTCAGGTGTTCAGCCATCCCCAGGAGAGCAGGGCCCCATCACGCACAACAGTTACTTGGCAAGATAAACACCATCACTCCAAACGTTCCCCTTTTCCTCCTTCTTTCCTGCAGTTTACATATATAAGCGTGATGTCATATGGTCTGGAATATCCCCTTGGTCAGTTTGGGTCACCTGTCCTGGCTGTGTCTCCTCCCATGCACCCACAACTTCCTTGCCAGCGTGGCAGTATGAAGAGCACAAAAGGCCTCGGCTCTGTGTAAGCCCTGTTCAGCAATAAAAAAAACCCCTCTACATTATCGACCTTGTGTTCAGCACAGATCCAAAACACAGCCTCATAACAGCCACTGTGAAGAAAGTTAACTCTACCCCAGCCAAAACCAGCACACCAGCATCCAAGTTGGAAGCCCTGGAAGTCCACTCTGCTCACTTAAACTGCTCTGCAGCTTCCCAGCTACTACATGTGTTGGCTGGACATGGAATAGCCCCCTCCTACACTAGATCTAAGCTCTGCTCTTACAGACTAAAGGCATTTTATGGTACCTCTCTTGCATTCAAAAGGCAGCCTCAAAGCTGGTGCCCTTCTCAGACCACCCTTCCCTAGCAGCTATGCAACTAGAGAAGAGGATCACCCAGTCTTCACTTGGCATTCCCTTATTTAGGAATCCAAGGATGCATCCTACATTTGTTTTACTGACCACTGCACAGAAAAATGACCTTATGCTTAGTTGCCAGTGATGTATTATATATAGATCAGAGCCTCTACCCTAACTCTCCTGCAAACATACACACTGCAAGCCCTGTCTAGGGTGTATTCCTGGGCATATAAACTTCATATTTGGTGATGTTAAAATACTATCCCAACCAACAATCCAAATGGTTCTGCATCAGCAATGTACTGCCTTACTGATTACACTCTCATCAGTATCATCTCCAAGATCACCAGTAACTATCTCTTTCTTGATCGCTCACTAAAAACCATAGGACCAAGAACCAAATCACAGGAACATTTGAGTGATAATTCTCTACTTAACATTTCCCAGTTTGAAGCCTGCAGACAATTTTTGTATAGCTAAATTATAGGAAAATTAATATGGTATACATTCTACTAGAAAATGACAAATGAAACATACTGCAAGATTTAACAGAAAAAACATCATCTACTTTTCTGAACAAATTCTAACTAAAAAAGGGGGCAAAAAAATTTGGCACCACCCATTTTCTCTCCACTCATATTGATTAGTATTATATTATTCTCCCTTAATTTTTAACTGATTGATTTCCAAGTCAGATGTTTTATTGTCTTTCGTACAGTATCTTTTCATATTTAAATACCTGTGTCATCCAATTCACCTTTCAAATACTGGCACAGCATTTGCTTTTCCAGTCTTGTAGCACTGCAGTGCTCAAAAATTATTAAAAATATCAACAGCAACCTGAATAGTTTCTTAGAAAGCCCTCTGAAAACTCTTTGATGCCTAAAAGAAAATTCAGGGAGAAAAAACTCCAAGACAATTTAGTTTTGAAGGTGAGATAAGGAAAGGATTTAATTTGTGCCTAGGCATAAAGCTACAAGACGCGAGCATGCCTCTCTGTTATAAATGTTACAATTTATAATACTGCCTGTCCAATCCCAGATTTTTCCACCCTGGCTTTTGCCCTGGTCCACCCTCAGTCACGCTTCTTGGGAATTGGGCCTGGGGTCTCTGAGACCCTCTCTTCATCTTTTTCAGGGTACAGGGGGCACATAAGTCACCTAGTCCTTGACTGTACTCTGCGGTTTAGGCCAAAGTACGAGTGTTCTCTAAACAGAATAGGCCTACCTTGACAAGAGACTAAACATTTTCTAATGGAATTCAGGGGATATTTGATATGGGGAATTGGGGTAAAAGGGTTGTAGTTACTAAGCTAAAGGTAAGGGAATAAGTGCTGCTGCTTCTAAAACCTACTTCTGGTATATAACTACTTATAAAACTTATAAAAATTAGAAAAATAAAAAAACAGATGGACCTTAAGCCATCACTTGAATGCAAATTTTTCAGACTTGCTGATTTGAAAATCTTCAATTTTAATTACTATGTAGAGCTGTTACTACGTAACAGCTTCAATGGCTGTTAATCAACATCTGGAGACATAACTGGAATGAGAATATCTATGCTACCAACATCGTGAAACAGGAGCTACTGAATGGTTTAACTGTCCAACGACCTGGCCAATTTTCTGTGTTATGACATTAAATGGTAAGTAACCCAATATGGATTCCATTAGCATGGCTTCCTAATACACATCTAAAATTCTCTCCGTCTTATAGCTGAGTTTTCTCCTCATATCCTTTTGTACTGCAATAAATAAAAGTAGTTGTTTTCTGTAACCCAGGTTATTTTCACTGACAGCAGACTGTCAATGAGGCTGGTACCGTTTGGATAGGTAAGATGAAACATTGGTAAAGCACCAGCTTTTCTGTAGTGTGCTCTGGACCTGAATTCTCAGTTCCGTGGCACGCTCAAGCTTCCAGACCAGGAGGTTCAGGAAGAGGGTGGAAACTGAGTGGGAGTGACCTTATTTTCCAAAAGGAAATTTGTAGGGCAGAATGAGGAGCAGCAGGCTAGCCTCTTCCTCCTTGGTTTTGTTTTTCTATATAAGTGATAAATACCAGCACTGCATTTTCACTGTCTCCAGGATGGCTTGTCTGACCGAGAAGAAACTGAAAAGCTCTGTGGATTGCCCTTTGGTGCAACCCAAAGGGTGACTAACTTGGAAACTGAGTACTACTACAGCTACTCTCCTAAGTGTGTGTAAGGGTGCTTAGTATATTTTCTGGCTTAATATGGAACCCAAACAGTATGTTTTCAATTGCTGGATTCCAGGACTACTCCTTACTTGAATGGCCAATCCCAGCATACAGGTGACACTGATAATCTGTGAAGTAGCAGTCATTTCAGGATTGCTAGCTACTCATGTTGGCAAGTGGGACACTTCAGCTGGATAGGGCAGAAACAGACAGTTCACTCACAGCAAGGGAATGCACCCAGCAACAAGTTACTCCGTCTCAATACAAGCTGGAAGCAAGAAGATCTGGGATGCATTTAGCATATCTCAGCTGTCACACCGGTAAACAACAGAAAAAGACTCCCAAAGCACAAAAACAGTCAAAGTCTCGAACTTGATTGCAAGAAATACTTCCATATCTTTGCCAAAATGAACTTCTGGATGATCTTCCAGTGCATGGACAAAAAGACAGAAAAAAGGAAATCCAGCATAGCTACACCTTCAAAAAACAATGAGCTGTATGAAACCGCCCCACTAAAACTACAGGCACGACAATGCCATATGTATCACTGAGTGCACAGGAATAACCATGTTTTTTTTGAAAAGTCTTGTAGTATGGCACAGAAAGTGGAAAATTTTCACCAAGAAGTGTCAGGCTTTAATTTTGTATCACAGATGACTGTCAGCTGAAGTGAAATAAAGTTACATGGGTTTGTGGTGATGAAAATTTTACAGCAGCTCTAAATTTTTCAAGTCTCAAAGGTTTAAATGTAAATATTCATGAACTCCACAGAGTATATTTTCCACATCAAATTCATTTTGAATATTTTATCATACAAACTACTAGAACGATTTTGCATGATCTTTCAAAGAATACTTACTTGTTCACCAAAGTGGAAAATTTCAACTGCAAGAGTTAGAACACTGAGAAGATGATGAAAATTTAAGTAAGCAGATACTGTTCTGTAACTTCTGTCTCTTAAAGTGTAGACAGCTTAACTGGCCATGGAAAATTTCTTATCTTTTACAAACCCCTGCTCTCCTTGTAAACTCCTGCTCACCTGTGCCAGGACACTCGTAGTTCAGCTTCAGAGTGTTTCAAGTTCACTGTGTAAGATGCAAGCACCACAGAAATCATTCTCTTAGAGTTTAACAGACTATAAGATGGTTTAATACTGTAGCTATGCCAAATCTAAGCCCATTAAGTAAATTTTCCATTACTTGACAATAAACTAAATTTGAATGGATGTCTCCTGTAACAGAAAAAAAAAATCATACTTGAAACTAATTGGTTCTTTCATTTTCTCAATTATTAATTCAATAACCATGAAAGGATTTAATTTTGAAAAAAAAACCCAAATGTTTAAAAATTAGAAACTAGTTGAAATTCCTTCAACTGAAGTTACGATGAACATATCCATCATATCAAAGAGTTAAAAACAAAACCATGACTAATTCCCGATAAATCAAACCTAATGAATAATATCTGCTTAATATATCACATACAGCAGCAGAAAAATTTAGTGTGTAAGTGCTAGAGATACCCTGGCAAGAAGAATAGAGAGTAAAAAAAAAAAGTGCATTTATTTGCGCTAGATTCAGTTATCAATTAATAAAATATGATAGTGATTACCCTGCAGTATCAATAAACAGCCTTAGAGACAGTGGGAGCAGTAGAAATATTTGGAAATAGAGCAGAAGAATTTCCACTGCTAATCAGGCAAAACAGGACACATCTACCTGTAAAGTGAAAAATACATCTTGAAAAAGATGCGACCTCCTCTCCAGATCTAGCCCAAGGTAAGCGTTTGCTTCCACCTGTGCTGGGGAATGCATGCAGTGGCTCCCATCCATCCGCTTCCCCAAGGAAAGGCACATAGAGATGTGTGGAGAGCTTTCCCTTTCCTGCTCCAAGCTGCAAATGTTTAAAGGGGAAACCTTTTTTTAAGAGGCAACTGAGAGAGAGGCTTAAAGCACAGGAGGGAAGACAGCCATTCGATTCCAACGATGTTTCGCCTCCCCACACCCAAGTGTTGCTAAGCTATAATGTTATGTGATGTTCAAAGCTATCTCTAGGCACACTAACCCTTTGTTCCACAGGGCAGCTCACTTTTTCTATCAAAAAAGAACAAACTGATGCTAGACAGTCTTGGTGACTTAAAAGCAATCACAAATATAAATAGTAAATACCCCCTCTAAAACAGTTTTTGTCTGTGGCACACAGGAAGGCAGTAAGCAAAACCTAATCAGGCTGCAGCTCCTGTGTTGGTGAGGATATTCCCTATGACTGCAAATGAGAGCTTTCACCAAAAACTTAAACCAGTCAGACCAGCAAGCCCTAAGCATCACCTCCAGAGTATCTTCTGTGGAAACATCTCACTGCTGTGCACGTGTCCCATAAATGAGTGTCATGCATGTGCACACACTCCATAGATGACAGCCCCCTTGTACAGACAGGGACACCTTTCCTTTCAGTATTGTCCTGCTGTATGCATCAGATACTATACTCATTACCAAAAAAAAAATGTCAAAAGAGGCCTTGTGAAAATTAAAATCCTTGAAACATAAATGAAGCTATCTGTTTAACACCTTAAGCACTAAATATGATTTGGCTAGCTGATACTACAAATATATCCTCAAGTATTAAAGATAAGGTGTCATTTAGAACAGTAGTATGCATTTCTGTGGATAAGCCCAGAAGCTACGTAAACTTCTTAAGACTTAAAGGAAAGAAGGAGACAAACAGTTGTTATACCCTTCTTCCCTTATACAGTTAAATGCAAATTCTCCTTTACAGTCATATTCCTGCTATCACCCTGCACACACAGCTGATACGCCACCTACTGCAAACCCAAGCTGGCAGTCAGAGCAATGCTAGCAGCATTTCCATTCCAGCATCGTTCCGGAGCTGAATAAAGGTGCTTTTTAAAAAGAAACATCCTCTTTACAAGCTGACAAGAACAAAGCAGGATAGCTGGCTTTTTGTCTCAGCTTCAATAATGGAGAAAAAAGCAAGCAGAAGAGAAAATGAATGCGAAGAAAAAAACAGCAACTCTGAAGGCTCTGAGCAAGACAAGGAATATAAAACGTCTCTGATTACTCTGAATGTTGGTGGTTATCTATATATCACACAAAAACAGACACTAACCAAGTATCCTGATTCGTTTCTGGAAGGGATCATAAACGGAAGAATAATGTGTCCATTTGATGCAGATGGTCATTACTTCATAGACAGAGATGGACTCCTTTTCAGACACATACTCAACTTCCTACGAAATGGAGAACTTCTTCTACCAGAGGGGTTTCGAGAAAATCAACTTTTGGCACAAGAAGCTGAATTTTTCCAGCTTAAAGTACTCTCGGATGCAGTGAAATCAAGGTGGGAGAAGGAACAGCTAGCATCTCGAGAGACTACTTTCCTGGAAATAACTGACAGCCACGACCGTTCACAGGGACTCAGAATCTTTTGTAATGCTCCTGATTTCATTGCAAAAATAAAATCCAGAATTGTACTGGTGTCTAAAAGCAGGCTGGATGGATTTCCGGAAGAGTTTTCAGTATCTTCAAATATTATTCAATTCAAGTACTTCATAAAGTCTGAAAATGGTACACGACTGGTACTGAAGGAGGATAACACCTTTGTCTGCACCTTGGAAACTCTTAAGTTTGAGGCTATAATGACGGCTTTAAAATGTGGATTTAGACTGCTGACCAGTCTGGATTGCTCAAAAGGGTCAATTGTTCACAGTGATGCACTGCATTTTATCAAGTAATCACAAAGGCAAAGGACACAAGCATGCAGCCAGTAAACCTCCTTCAGCTGCAGCCTCCTGGCATCACAAATAATGTATCTAACTAGCCTTGTACCACAGAGCTCAGCTGCTAATCAACTGATGTGAGCTAATGGTATGTAAATCTCATAATGACATCTATCTCTGGCTTACTTAAGCTGAATGAAAATTTTATGTCTGAATTTAATAAAAATTACCTGTTAACATCGTAAACACAGATTGAATGCTTTATGCTTTTTGTAATATGTTTTCCCACTGCTGTCTTTCAAGCAGAGTCTAGCTGAATTTCTGTGTACCTGTGTGACTAACATGCATACACCTAACTGCTCTGCTGAACAGCAGTGGCAGTATTTTCACATAATAAATAGGCTTAAAATATGTTTTGCTTATAACAAATTTAAAATGGATTTTAACTGGAATAAATGATTTTGACTGTTCATTAGTGTTTATGCTAATCTATTGTACCACATTTGCAAAAAACAAGATTGCAAGAGAGTTTAAAATTAATCAACTTGATTTTAAATGATTTCTCAACTCACAACCAAGTTTATACTATGTTATTACAGTAATAACAATTGCCAAAAAGATGTAAAACAACAAAATAATGCTGGGGGAGATTCATTCTATTATGAGAAACGAGTTCAATCTGCACAGAATGCTACATTTTCTAATATATATACATATCAAATGGCTAATAAAAATATTTGACATAAAGCTAAATGTAACAGGTTTCCAGTAATGACATCCTACAATGCTATAGTCACTATTTCCTAGCAATCATTTGTGCTCATAAGGACAGGCAATTACCAGAGCCCTTGCTTTGCACAGTGGCTTACTAAATGCAACTAGTACTATCAGTTTTGAATAGACCACCTGCTGGCATTTAAGATTATTCACTCTAAGTAATAGAGTGAATAAACCTTCATTCTCCTTATCTCCACTATTTATCATATATTTTCATTTAAATTTTAAACAAAGTTGTAATAGCTTCTATAGAACAACTGTAACTAATTTAACCACAGGCATTACAAAGCAGTCACTTCACAAAAGCAAACTGAAAAATCATCACAAAAGGCAAAAAAAAAGCTTCACTAAATCTAAGTTTAAGCTTTGTTTGTCATTGAACACAATCATCATTCACAGCTCATATGAACCCAAAATTCAGGTAAAATGCTAATAAAAAATTAAAAAAAGAATAAAAAATAAAGAAATAAAAAACCCAACTAAGTAGTTCTCCCAAAACATCAATTTTGTAAAGGAAAAAAATACTAAGAATGTCAACAGAACACAGTACAATCTATAGTAGAAGCGACAACCAAGAAAAACAGCTAACACAAGACAAGCTGAGAACAGTTTTGTTTTGGATTTTAGAGCGAAAAAAATCAATCCTTAGTAGTACCGACTACAAATATAAATGCAAGGTCTATTTATCCTTCAACATGAAACTGTTTCACTTGTAACATACAAGTGTTGCTAACTACGTTCCTTGCCAGACATGAACTAAGACAGGGACTCCACAACTCCGGACCAGGCAGCAGTGACTGAACCATATTCCAATATGATTTTATCAAATGGGAAAATTCAACCTCTCCAGAATACTCCCTCAGAATGAATCCACTGTCTAGAAATGATCAAGTTTTCTAATCCAGTCCCCACAGTACAGACTTACAGTTCATACAAGATGTGGTTCTAAGTGGAACTTTTCCAAACTCAACTATCTAAAAATCAGATCACTCTACATTTCAGGTATACAAGCTGAAGAACTGTCCATGTACCCCAAAACTTTTCTGAATTTGTCCAAATGCATTAACTATCTACAAACAAAAGGTATAATATAGTAAAATATTATTCTTTACATATGCTATCAGCGTGTCATCCTTCTCTCCTCCCCCTCCAAGTTCTTTTCTAATTGATATATTAAAAAAAATCCTCATTAACCACTAATCTTGTGCTTATAAGAATCTGTAGAACTTCTGTGAAAATAAATGTGAAAGCTCCCCTAAAAGAAATCGAAAATCCTGCTGATCTTCTAGGACAAGATCAAGAAACACCATCACACAGAACAATTACAAGAAAAGGCCTTTGTAGACACAATTCTCTACATGAGCAAGAAAAAGTGACATGACAGTCTAAAAAAGCTCCATAACAAATCTACAAGTTTTAAAGCAGCATGCTCTCAGTGCTGTCAAATACACAGCCTGCATCAGCACAAAGTGGAGGAGGCTGTTGCTCCTAGGATGTCAAATCATCCATTTTCACTTAAATGCTTGTGGTTATAACCTTCGTTTGTAATGGATCTTTGACTGACATTTAAAATGTCATTGCAGTTGAAAAGAAAAAAAGCCCAAATCAATTTTGATTTCAAACAATTAATATATGTTAATTAAAGTATGTTGTGGTTGTTTGCCTTTCAGTTGGGCTCTTAGGATGCTAAACATCAAGGAATGAATCATTAGCACTTTATATCAGAAAGCAGTACCTGTATTTTATCAGAGCATGATTTCACTCATGAAAAACCAGTAGAGAATTTGATAGGTCTGCATTTGTTGTAGAAAATACTTTTTGAATGAAAGTTATTCATAAACTGGTAATCACAGGTAAAATGTAAACCATCTGACACATCTTCTAAGAATATTCTATACAATAGTCTATCATAAAAGATTTACAGAAGGCCTTTATTTGTCAGGTTTTCGGTTCAGAGTACCTACTGCCCTCTTAACCTGTGAAAGAGAACTTGAAACCCTTTTTTTTAAGTGAAAAATGTACAGCTCTAATCATTAGTAAAAATAAACACCTGTGTTGTTTGGTTGGTTTGTTGCCTTTTTTTAAAATTCAATGACCCATTAAGTTACACACTTTTAACTGGCTTTTTTATATGTCTGTGTAATTAACACTGACATCTATGGCATACATGTGAAGTCATCTGCTGTAACACTAACTTCAGTGTTGTCTTCTTTTCCCATTTTCATGAGCACTCATGCATTTCTGCAAGTGTCAGGGCTTGAAATTTTTACACACCATCTCTGATCAGAGGCACCTCACTCAGTTCTTTGAATTACACAGCAGAAAGGAACACAGAGTAAAAAATTCGTTCTTTTCCCTGTTCACATTGAACAAATCCACAAGTATATTGAATATATCAGCTGCCATATCAGCTACAGACACTTCAAAGTACTTACAAACTTGAGTAATTTTTCAAATCAGGGTGGAGGCATGTCTTGCTTTGATATATGAATAAAATGATCACATAAAATCTCCATACTGTGAATACTGTTTCCTTTTTACTCCATAAAGATATAAATAAAACTTAAATATATTTTGCATATGTTGTGTCAGTCCGGTGGATACTTGTGTTCCACCATAGTAGGGTGTGCCAGAAAAGGTACCCAGTTATACATCAGCTATCTCTTCAGTCTTTTTTTAAGGCTGGAAATTTCAAATTCAATAACTACCATGACAATAGGAAAGCTGCAAAATCAAGTGCTTAAGTCAGAAATACCAACAGTTGTTCTAACAACATCCTGTAGGACACAATGTGCATGCAAAGTATTTCTATTTTTCTTTCTGTCATTAAGACTTGGATCACAATGAACTTACCAGAACTCTCCTGCAAGTATCAGGAACGAATGACAATTACCAAAATTTATCCAATCATCTTCAACTGCTTGGCTATGAGTAAAAAGGAACTTCCTCCCCTCTCCCCAAGGAGGCACTTAACCTGCTCCCAGGCTTGGTCAGCTCCACTTGCCTCCTGTCCATTTTCTTGGGCCACCAAGCAGAAAGGACAGAGGCAGTTGAAGGTAGGACTGACCCCCATACACTACAAAAAGAATATCCTTGCCTCTATGAATTCCTTGAAAGACTGCTCATGGAAAAATATTAATAGTTGCCAAATTGACCAAAATACTGACACTTGGATGCCCATCTTTCCCCATTGGTAGAGGAGAAGCCAAGGGCTCCTTATCACACTTGACAGTACACTGGCATAGGTACCAACTGCATGGATTTCTATATGAGGACAAAACTACGAGGCTGCACTACCCCAGACTAAGGTCTGTTTAGCCCAGTGTCCCCTGGTCATTGTGAACTGTTTCTAACACCTGAGCCTTCCCATCTCCGGGCAGAAATCCCCATTTTTGATCCTTTGACCCTTCCCCTAGTTCTCTCCTCCCATCATACAACAACTTTTCATTTTTCTTTCACCAGGCCATTCCTAGGGATGCCTAGGAAAGAATATAAAACTAGAAAAAACACATATTATGCCCCCTTGAAGTATTTCCTCAGTCTCCAAACACTTACTGCCCAATGACTTCCAGAGTTAGATTTGGTTTCTAGGAGGAGCCTTGATGCTATGAAATACACAGGCTGCACGAAGTCCAATTGCAGCTCCAACTCTGCACCTCCAGTTCTAGCTCACCCACTGGCCAAAGTTTCACAGCACCATAATTGCACTATTGACATTTTCAAACACTCATGTCTTTTTTTTTTTTTCTATTTATACCTATTACAACTGTTTAAGTGACAATTAGTCTCTTCTACAGTGGGTAATGCCCCTCTAGATCATAAACGGAAAAAAAATTACATCATCATTTGCAGCAATCAGTGGTATTATTATTTTCACCTTTTAAAAGCATTGCAAGGTTTCCATTCAGTAAGATGAGAACAGCTTGAGAAAATTATCTTCCTTCTCCACTCCCCATTAGTATACAAGCAGAATAATGGCAGGCAATAAATAATACAATTTAATAGGAGCAGTATCTCATCTATTTTGGGTAGAAGGGTCATGTTGCCCTTACTCTGTTGATTCAAGAATTAGGATTGGGGATGAAGAGGACATGTTAACTTGGGTATATAACAAAATAAATATTATTTTCCTAGGCTAGATCATCTTTGCTAAATAACTATTACATAATCCTAATTTTGTCTCCTGCCCTGCAACACAGGGTAGATTCATAGGAAAGTGACTAATAGTTAAAAACCTGAAGGAATTTTTATACGAAGAGAGAGGCTTGCATAATCCACTGGGTTGAAACAAAATCAATAAATGAGACACAAGAAATTTAGGATCAGAAAAAATAACATTATGGGGTTTATTTACTTTTGAAATAGACACTCTGTAACTCCTATGTAGTGGTATATCACAGAGAACATTGTCTCAAAACACTGCCTCTGCAGATCATCATCATTCACAACAAAATGCCAGAAAACAAGCAGTGTGGCAAGGACTGGGGAAGCTAGGAGGAAGATGTATGATGATACCTGAGGAATGTGGATGAGCAAGCACTCAGAAAAAGAAACTGCAGTTGTCTTTCTTTCTGCAAGAAATTGTGTAATATTCTGTAGAACTAAACAGTTGATTGCTTTTCCTAAAAATGCTTATAGTAGGAGTATCACACACAGTCTCCCAAGAAGCTGTCTCCACTGGTGCTGGTAACAGTTGAACATCATTGCCATTACCATTTAACACCATGTTTGTTCATTTTAAGCTTCAGAAAAGAATACTGCTCTCCCAGTTCAGAAACAAAACTGTTCATAGAGCTGGTACAACAAATATAGCTGTAAACAGCATCTACTCATTTAAAACACTATTATGACACAATGATATGCAAGTTCAACATGTTAAGATTTCAAAACCAAGTAGTTAGAAGATGACTGTTATAAATTGAGTCATTCTGAATGTCTGTAAACTTCTCCGGGTAATGCTAAAAATTACAACAATATTGCCTTGTTTGTTTGCAAATTTTGCCAACAGTGTGACTTTGGGGGACATAACCTTGGTTTACAGAGAGTTCAGGAAAGCCATCATCCTTGTGGTCATTAAAGGGGCATTCCACTAGTTCCACCCCAAGCATTATTTCAATTATGTGAAAACCTAGATCTCCATGCTTTTCCAGGATACATCTTTTTTTTTTGCCTTTGCCACTACCCCACCCCAGGCTTTCAGTAGCAGCTTTGTCCCAGGCATGGAAAGCCTAGACAAAAGGCAGCATAAGACTTTCTTGCTCACATCTCCTGAAGAGAGATTTGGCACTGTGTGAAAGGAGGTGGCACTTCACCTGTCGCAGAAGCACAACAAGGAGATGAGAATTCTAATTTAAAAACCCAAGGCTGCTTGCTGGGGAAACACCCCAGAAAGATGAGGTCCAAGGGACTTGCTAGAGTCTGGAGTCTGATGCTCAGTGAAGTTTGCAGTGTTGGACTCCCCGAGCTGTGAGGATGGGGAGGGAGTAGTGTGGTGAGAGAGCCTACAATACCTGAGCACTATTAGATGAAAAGGAAGGGAACTGGTGTTACCTGAGGGTCTTGGGTTTATGGAGAAGGCAGACGCCCACACAGTGCAACACTGAGGTTGTACAAGTAAGGTCTAATCCTGAAATTAACAAATAAATAACGGGGGAAAAAAGTTTTTAAAAAATTCTCTTTTGACTTTTCATATATCAGGTTTCAAAGAGGCAATTTTCTGTATTGTAGCAGAAGTCAGAGGAATTAACTCTTAAAACTTTGTTAATAGAACACTTTGAGCTACAAATCTACTGCTGCAGCTCCATGGAAAGCTGCTTGTTAGCTCCTAGGGGGTTCTTGATTTTGTACCATAGGGAACAGATGAAGTGAAAAAAAAAGAACAGGTCAGGGGAGGGTACAGACTTTCTCAATCAGGAAGAAAAAAATAAGCACACAAACTAGCAATGAAGGCTAAGCATCAGAAAATGTAAACAGAACAAACAACTGTGAACACCAAACCCAGTCATTTATTGCCTCTCTACTACTTAAATAAAGCCTTTGGCAAGATTTACGGATAAAGCAGTACATTTTCTCAATGCTGAAACTGGTAATCTCAGAGGAGACAAATTAAAGGTCCTGCCAGGCAGGTTGATAAGAGTCAGCTGAACAGAGAAAAACATGCTCTCAAGTTAGGAGTCTTATCAATACTAATGTTATCTAAGGCCTGCAGCATTGCCAGGTCTTGTGATATTTCCAACACATTTTCTAAAATGAACTGCAATAAAGTTCTTTCCCAACAGGAAGAAATGTAACATGTAGGCTATTTTATGCTTTCTAATATGAAGTCCACCTCCATAATTTTTCTGCCATGCAGAGATTACGATTTCTAGGTTTGCAGACACAGTACAGGGCAAGACAACCTGCATGAGTAAGACAATATGCTGTAGCACAGCAACACACTGTTCCTGCTCCTGTATCACCAGTGATATCGGCAAGATACTGGGGCTGAAAAAGCCTTATAAGCTCAGGAAGAGCACCAATGAGCTCTGACAGACTGTGTCCAGACTGAAACATACAGAAAGCTCAGATTCTACTGCACTACAGCCTACAGTGTTCTTGTAGCTACAGTCAGCAAAGGCAGAAATAAATGACTCTTAGAAGAGCTGTTCTTGCCTTTGCCTTCATTGCCTTCCCCCAGAAAAGCTACTTCCATGGCTAAAAAGAAGAAAGAACTGGAACTTCCGTAACAACAGAACAGAACTAGGTGGAAGGGGGGCAGGGACGGGACAGGAGGGTAAGAGCCTGAGAGTAAGAGAACTGTATCAGACTAAATGTCTGCTGCTTTGCTCAACATCACGACTCCAGCAGCACAGCTGTCACAACTGCATATCCACAAAGAAGTGCAGCCATGTATGATTCACCTACCGGGTATGCATCCCAGTGTCCACCTGGCTTTTGTGGCTCGGGGTCTCTTAAACCCAATGTCCTCTCAATCTTAGTACCATTTGGTGGACTTTAATTGACAAGAAGCTCAAGGTAACCCAGCAATGTTCACTCGCAGCCCAGAAAGCCAACTGTATCCTGAGCTGCATCAAAAGAGGGCCAATGAGCAGGTCGATGGAGGTAATTCTGCCCTTCTCCACTCCCTTGAAACCCCAGACAGAATACTACTTCCAGCCCTGGTGGCCCCAACATAAGAAGGACATAGATCTGTTGGAGCAAGTCCAGAGAAGGGGTATTAAAATGATTAGAGAGCTGCAGCCCTCTTCTATGAAGACAGGCTGAAGGAGATGCAGTTGTTCAGCCTGGAGAAGAGAAGGCTCCAGGGAGACCTTAGAGTAGCCTTTGAGTACCTAAAGAAGGCTACAACAGAACTGGAGAGGGACTTTTTGTAAGGGCATATAGTGATAGGACAAGAGGCAAAGGCTTTAAACAGAAAGAGGGCAGATTTATATATATTAGGAAGAAATTCTTTACTGTCAGGGTGATGACACATTGGGACAGGTTGCCCAGAGAAGTTGTGAATGCCACATCCCTGGAAGTGTTCCACACCAGGCTGCACAGGGCTTTGAGCAACCTTGACTAGTGGAAGGTGTCCCTGCCCCTGACAGGGGAGTTGGAACTTGATGATCTTCAAGGTTCCTTCCAACTCAAATCATTTTAACATTCTATGATCTTCTTTCACACATCTTTTTGGTCTCCTCTAAGGCTGTGTACACCTTTAGCAAATACCACCTTCATGTCCACATCTTCTGTCAAGGAATTCAATTGCTCACTTACATTCTGCATGCAGAACCACCTCATTTTATTTACTTTGAAATTGCCTCCTGCTAGGAGACAACTGCTACTCCCCAGTCTTGTTTCTCTGCTCCTTTGATCCATCATTCAAGGCTCTAATTTGCAATACTGCAAAGGTCTGAACCCATCCAATGTAATCATGCTGGTAGGTGGGTGAACTGCAGTAATCAGCAAAATCCCTCATAGAAGACAAACACAATTTGTGAAGTCACAGTCTGCAATGCCAGGCATGGCTGACATTCCTGGGATTTCTCAAGAGCCGTAAGTGAAAACCAAGAACTCTGATACGAGCCAAAAGCACACTTCTGCTTAGCTCAGTACTTCAACAAGCTTGACTTGGACATCACTGAAGGACAGAACAGCATTGTGGGATTAACTCCCACTGTTTTGTATCAGGTCCTGTTCTCAGGGTGGCAACTATATGACAACAAATACATCAGTTCGCTCAGACAAGCATAAATGTTGGAATATTCATACAATATACTGAAACAAATAGCCAGACCCTAAGGACACCAAGTATAGTCATGCAAATTCTTATAAAATTTAACTTCAGTTAGTGCTGACCTAAATTAAATCCATATCCTTTTTGCTGTTGTACTAGTGCACCTTCCCTGTTCCTCCACAACATTTATTATAACCAGTGTAAAGCAGAAATTGTTGCTTCTTTGTGTTTCAACAGCTACAGATGGAGTCTCACTGATTACAACTCCTGGAAAAGTACGGGAAAGCTTGTATTTTAAGTTTTGTTGTATTTACCTGCCAACAAAATCAGTTATATTTCCAAGACAAAACCAGTTCCTGTGGCTTGAAAATGGCAGAATCCATATTTAAGTTATCTTCAACACTGAATTTCAAGCTAGTATTTAAATTAAGAATTACTGTTTTACTCCTCTTGACAATCATTTTTCATTTAGAGTTTCGCTTTTGAAGTATTATTAATGTATTTTAACCGCTTGAAAGAGGATAAACTCAAATGTACATTGAGCAGCTTTATAAAGCCCCACGTTATAACATAAGAACTCTGTGCCTTTAACAAAAAATTGCTGATTTTATCACATGAAGTTTAGTGTTCTGTCATAGTGCTTACACTGAATTTCAAATATTCCAACACATGTATAAACAACACACGAATCCTTTTTTTTATTACATAAAAAAATTAAGTAAGTGTGATCTACAGACAATTCAAATGTTGTATATTTTTGTCTGCAGTCAAACAAGTACATTCACAATTGGTAAAATTGTGAATAAAAATAAAGCATTATAAATAAATAGGTTATCACAAATAGTTATTATAATAAGTCAATAAATAAGTTCATACTATACTGTCTGTCTACATGCTCAAAGCTTAGGCAACACTGTATACTCAGTTCCTGCACATGCAACTTCCACTTAACACACTTCCACAAGGACAGCACCTCTTTACATTTGCTGTTACATGAGAATGCATGCCTTTACTGTATCATTGCTAACAGACCGTACAGGCTCAGAGCAGCAGCTTTTGGGTATTTTTATTGGGGGGAGAGAGCAGGTCACGCTTTATATTGGCACAAATGCTTGGTTTTCACAGCTTCTGTCACCACTGACAGCACTTACAGGTAGGTGCAAGCAACGCCATAAACAAACAAGAGCTACATACATATATTTGGATTTAAAATCACTTGTTCATCATCATACGTGATCAAGCAAAGCCAATTCTCAATTCTCTTTTCCTTTAGCTGTGTGTGTAGCTTGCTATATTCCTTTCACATTTAACATAAACCAGCCTTCAGGCACTAAACAACACTGCTTGAATCACCAAGCACTGTTTATCACAAGCACTAAACAAATAGGATTTCTGTGTGGAAAAGTGATCTAAAATGACAATATGCAAAAGAAGTTCAAAATTAGTTTAAGTAAACTTGTTACACATATATCTTGATTCTTGCATATTTTGACTGTAACCATAGCATCATTTGAGATATTATGGATACTAAAATTTACATGGGCTCAATCAAGAGGAACACTTCACAGAGGGAAAATCCATGAGACCCTGTTAAACAATACACCATCACCCCCAGCTCTGGTTCTCTCTGAACTGTGAATCGTTAAAGGCTGGAAGAAGTTGGAACAGATTGCCCAGAGAGGTGGTATATTACCACACTGGAAACATTTAAGGTCAGGCCTCATCACTGGAAACATTTAAGGTCAGATTGGACAGGGATTAATTTATCATATAATTTATTGTTGTCTTTTATTTATTTATTTAATTATTTATTATATACTATATATAAATTTAATCTTTAATGTTAATATTTATATACATGGAATATATAACATAAATACCAATAAATTATATATATAGTATATAATAAAATGCTACATAAAAGACATGAATACATGAAAGAGATCATCTTCGCCTCAGAAGTACTTGTTGTAGGCCAGGATAAAGTAGATCACCAGAAAAATGGAGTACTCAATTATCTGAATTACTTGAGAGGTAGTTTGGTAAAGGTCATCTGAGTTCCACAACAATTTTGAGGAAAAAAGTGAATAAGCAAATAATCACAACTGACTGTTAAGAATCCTTTACACGCCCCAGGGTAACCCACTACCATCACTAAGAAGCTGAATCCACAGTCAGCTTGATTCCATCAAACGGGTTTAGCACTCATCAGCATATTTAAACAGCCCACAGCACACAGTAATTCATTCTTCTGAAGAATGAATTTGCTGAAGCAAAAAAAAACCAACTAAACACGTGGCCACCTTACACAATATTCACAGAACAAGGAGGAGGCACCAAGAGTAAAGAGCAGACAATTCAATAATTCAAAACCAAACCGAAACAGAATAAATAAACCACAAAACCCAAGCAAAACCAAGGGTGCCTTCCTAAAACTACAAAACAACCAAATGTAAGTATCAAAATTCTGATTCATTTTAGCAGTTAAACTTTCAATATCTATTTTACCTGAGTCATTACATAGCAGTGAGTCTGTTTCCAAGTGGTATAAAGTACTAATTTTTAGAAAGTAGCCCTTCATAACCTTAAAACCACACGACAATTAACACAGAATCAGACTGAACAGGTTTTACCAAGTAATTGAGAAAAATTGCAAGCTATAAAAAACACCCTAGATTCAGTACAAGTCTAAAGCCTTTAACGTTTCTAACACTAGTCTTTTGACATGCTTGAGCCGGTGTAATAAAAGGCATCTCAATTTTACAAAGAATTCCCTACAACAGAAAAGAAAACTCAAACCCTACTTCTAGCCAGACACAAAGTATACACTTGTGATAACATTTGATCCTGAAATACCATTCAAAAGAAGTAAAATATTGGAAAAAGCAGATATCTCAAAGTGTCCAAAACAGTACTTTCACGAAGACATTTTGAACACCCACTAGCATTAGTCTTACGTTTAGGAATTGCTTTTAAGACAGATAGGGGTGTGAGATTCTTCCCACCCATCTCCTCTCTGTGCAATTAGCACTTTCGAATGTCATCCCACTCCCAATACTATTTAATATGTGCGCATCAGAGATAAAACCTAGTCTTTATAGACTGCTTTTATGACTGCTTAGTTTATGCAATTGAAATAGAATAACAAAACATCTGGAAGTTTGCTACAAACTTTCCAATCAAAAAGAAAGAATTCAAAGTAAAAAATACATACAATGAACCTAAGTAAAAGAGTTGAGAAATAAATAAAACAATCCAAAGAACATTTCTAAACCTTTCCCTTCTCATTTTATTCCCCTTGGTTTAAATAAAAAATGTTAATAATTTAAGCTTTTGGTCACAGCAGATAACCAGTTTATCAAGTTATTTTTCAATTTTATGGTATTCCACTAGACATTACAAAAAAGACTTCTTTTTTTTTTAATCTACCATCTTTTTTTAAAGTAAAACTGAAAAGCTGCAGTCCTAAGTAATTTTTTAAGTGCTTCAAAGAAAGTGTCCATACTCACCAGCACTGCCACTTTCCGATTTTTCTTCTGATTGGCTTTCTGGAAAAAAAATAAACAAAAAAGGAATCAATGTATCTGTGTTGTTTATTCGAAATTACATCTGAAAAGTGGGTTGCAAAGCAAAGAATGATAAATTACGACAAAATCACAATCACTGGACTTGATTAATATTTACAAATTTACCTTCTGAAGAATAATTTGCCACTAGGAGCAACAAAAGAAGTCCTTTAGTGCCCAAATTCAAAATGAGAGAAATGAAAGAACTCTATTACACCTCTGACTGAGGTCTGCAAGAATGAAGCTACATATTTATGCAAAATCAGTAGTAAGATTATGCTTAAGCGAAGCACATTATTAATCTATCTCACTGGTCAGCCTAGATAAAACAAATATAATTTTTGTATATTAAAAAAATAATCAAGGTTTTGCAAAAGAATGCTCTTAATAGGCACTAGGTAGATTTTTGAACTTGATCAACCTCTTCTCTACTCTTTTTACAGACCACGCAAAAATTATTTCTTCAACCTTTTTCCTTTCTGGTTGTTTGTTGTCTTAGTTTAAAAAGACACAAATGTTTGCTAAGGAGGGCGGGTTAGGAAGAAACAAGAAACCAAACTCCTCCAAGTTATTCTAACTTTGAAATTAAGAGGCTTCAGGTGAAAGGTTTGGAAAAGGAAAATAACAGCTCTTTATTAACATATATATAACAAATCCAAATAAGCAACAGTGGTGCAACCAAAACTTTCAAAACAAATCCTGCTTTCCCAGGTGGTGGCCTCTCAGGCTGTCTGCGGGCTGCTCCCGGCAGCTCAACAACTGCTCACAGCCACATGAGCGATGGTGGCTCCACGGCAAAAAATGAAGGGAGTTTCTCTTTTCAAACCTATAACATTTGTCCTCAAATGGTACCATATTATAGCCCATTTTATCTGTTTGTCAAGTACACCAAATACACATAATCTGAAACATCACCTCTTCCACAGAGCAGAGAATCTTAAGTATATAAGAAAGAGAAACAGACACAGTGCTGCAGAGTGACTTGCCGAAATATTATCACTCAGGTGAATGGCAGAGTCAGATTCAGAAACAGTTTTCTGCAAGGAATTCCAATCCCACATTTCAAGAAATGGCAGGTGGTAGATGTATTTTGGTGAACTGAGTTCTAACACTTACACAGTCCTATGAAATGAAACCCCTACATAAATTTGTCAATCTTATATTTGACTGTTCCTCCTATATTTCTCCTTTTTACACATCTTCTAAGGCAGAGGATATAAAGAACATTTTCACCTACCCAAAATACAGTTAAAACCGGTAAAATATACTTGTCTTTGGCTTTCAACTCAAACAAGTCACAGCTATTTACTTACACACAAAACTGAATTACTGCTCTAACTCAAAGACTAATTTTTTAGTTCAGTTAGGTTGATCATTTCTGCCACTTATAGGCTGAGTATTAACAGAATTGAAAACAAGAAATATTTTTAAAAAATCTTTTTCTTGCCACTGATTCTTGCTGGCTTTCAAGTCTGATGTCCCTCTTTTCTCACTGAAATTGCTGACAATCTTAGCAAATCAATTTTAGCAAATCTAAAAACCAGTCTCCCACCAATCTCTTTCTTTGTACCAGGTGGCTGTTGCTGGTCTCAGCAACTGAAGGCATCTGCTTTTTCAATCAGAAACCGTCACTATATAGTCTCCTCTGAGCTGTGAGCCTTCATAAAGTGAGTAAAGATTCCTGATAACTTTCAGATACACATGCAGGATAGCCTGTTTGCAGAAAACCCTGCATTTTCTTGTTGACACTATTTTTGGTGTGTATTTAGCACAATTACATCATGATGTTATTACCCAACCAATACCCTAACTCAATTGTAACTTAATTAAGGAAACATTCAGTACATGAGATGCAAAGAGGATTTAATGAAGAACATACAAACATACCAAGATATGAACACCTGTCTGGACTGAGATGTGAGATGCAGCTGAGTTTAAAGCTGTTTCATTTCTAACTGTCTCAATGGAAGATCAGTCACCTAGCCAAAACTATAGCCAAAGACATCACACTTAAACATTGCTAACAGCATCTCTGATTCAAATAACAATAAATGTATATTATGTCTACAGAGGGAGTGTACTTGTCACAGATAAAGGTCAACAGCATGGGGTTGGTTAGTTGGGTTTTTTGTCCTTGTTGGAGGGGTTTTGCTGTTGTTGTGGTGACAGGGTGTTGGGATATCGTTTTTTACATGCACATCCCTGAAACTGAAAAAAACAAAGATATTTTAAGTCAATAAAGCAGGCAGAAAGACTATTCTCATCACAGGGGGCTCATTCTGACATACCATATAATTTGTGTGTCATATCCTCAATTGTTTAAATTTGTGTAGGAATTAACAGTCTGTAGTTTTAATAACAGAAATGAAAATAAGATTAGCTTATCCCTGCCAGCCAGCTGAGCCTCCTTTACAGTAATTTTTTAATCATCCAGCATGCATATAAAGTAATTAAATAAATATAACTTCCATTTTTTTTGCCATGGAGAAGGGGTATGATGTAAGCAGTTGCAATTGTCTTCTAAATGGACTTTTTGACACAATAATACACACAAAATTTTGAGCCATCAAAATGATATCTGTAATTAGACTAGCTTGAGTCACACATTCTGCTCTTCTGATCACAGGTTTCATCTTCATGATCCTCAAAAATATTCAGAAATTTGCATAAATGCCAGAGATCTGAAAGGCTGCTGTTATTTCTATTTCTTTTGATCGTGAGGCTGCTGATAGGTTTTCTGTTTCTGCTAACAGTCCACAAAAGACTAAAGTACATAACGGAACAAAGAAACATTAAATAAGATCCCAAAGTGTTTTGCAGACTGGAATATGTGGTTAAGTGACAGCCTGAACAGAGACAATTGGGAAGTGCCGTTATAGTAGACAGGTAAACATCAAAACCCCTCAGCAGGCTGTGCTAAGATGGCGAAACAGCGAGGGTGTTTATTTCCCAAGTAACAGTTTGATGAGGAACTTCAGAATTCAAACATTTATCTAACAAGAGTGGAAGTAGTATTACAAGGCATCAAGATTCTGAGCACTATGTATTTTACTGAAAATAATTAAGTGTAATTAAAGAAGTAGCTGCTTGAATGAAAGATTTTCGTTAGTGTTTCTTCCCTTCACATTACTTTAATGGCTGGATATATCCGATATGTAAAAATACATATATACAAAACACAGAATAAAAACCTCTGAATATTCATTTTCACTGAATACAATTGCACATTGTACATTATACAGCAGGTGTGATTCATGTACAAACTCAGAAAAGGTCCTTTTGTATATGAGAAGCTGCATAAAGGGAAAAAACCCAACAATTCAAAACAGTGGGAGAATTTTCAAGGAATGTGGGAATAAAGAAGCTGTTCTAAGGTATATAGGCGGAGTTAATGTGTTTTACTGAACAAGAATACGAAAGAAAGAATCGAATGTCATGAACTGAGTTTCTGAAAGAGAAGACTCAGAAAACAGAAGAAAAACACAATGCTAAAAGACAGAAATGTTCTGCGAAGCATGAAACAGTGAGACAATCCATGCACGAATGCTGCTCAGAAGCAAAGCTCTGGCAGGTATTCTGTCAATGGAATTCTCTGAACTTTCAGTAAGATTGAAAGAGCATGAAAGACTTTAAAGACACAAAAACAGACAGTAAGGCAATCCCACTTATGAAGGGGGAGTTGGGAAGACATATTCAAAATTTCAATAAAACGAATCATCTCACCCAACTTTACAGAAATATCTTATACTTTATTTGTGTCTACAGTGTAAAATCTTCTTCTCCACCCATCAGTCCTTTACAGTTCGGGATGCAATTGCTTGCCAAGGTCTGTGTTTTCCCAAGTCACATTAGTAGCGCATTTTTCCAAAAAACAGCTCAGTAAGAAACATTTATCATTATCTCTAACAAAGCTGCATTTTTCATTTATATTTACATCCTGCAAACCTAAACTACATGCTGGCAGAAAAATTAAGCATCAGGCAATTAAAGCAGGAAGGGAACTAATTTAAAATCACAATCAGAAATGTTTGCTGTTAAATGTTTAACAAAAGAGTCTTCCTCTTCCTTCAACCAAGAAAGAAACTGTTAAATTATAGCACTATCTTATGCCAGGGTGTCTGCCAGTAGGAAGCTCAGAAAACAATTTTAACCAAATATACTCTATATACCAGGCCCATGAATTGCCCCTAGATAGTTTGTAACTATACATAAGATAGATTCCTTTTATTCAATACATTAAAATATAAGCAAGATGCTCTCCTTTCCACCCACCCCAAAAATTACAGCTATGATAGCTGATGACAAAGAAAAAATAAGATGACTGGAAGCACAAATAGCATTGTTGCATAGCAACTGTTGATGTACATATGGTCATGTTTATGGAACAGAATGTAGTTCATATTTAATGCAGAAATAATACTGAAACCAGCCTCGACAGCAAGACCTAGACAGCAAGAGACGACTGTGCTTTGGATCCCTCTGCAGACATGAAGGAAGCCACACTTCCCACCAGCTTTGCTACACTGATGCTCAGGAACACCATCCTGCAGGCCTTAGTGATCTACCCAGCAACGAAGACAATGCAATGTCTCACACGTGCAAACAGCCTTGCAAAGCAAGTAGGAACTACTACTTTCAGACTGCACTGTACTACTCTGTATTACTCACTGGAGCTATTTCAAAATACAAAAACAGGAAAAGAAAAGAAACGGGAGAAAACCCCAGAGTTACTCCAAACAGAACGTGCAGCATGTGCAAATAGACCAGATTTTTAATAGTATCTGGGATGGGAGCCATTTTATCCAGCTTTATATTAGCTCAGATCTAGTACATACATTGCAGAAGACCAAAAAACCAATTCATTAGGTGTTGGACATACCAAACTTCACTTCAGAAAAGCCTGCTGCGGTCCATTAACTAATACAGGACACCCAGAGATGCAGAGGTTTACAATGAAAGAACTAAAGGATTTCTTCCAGTAAAACAGGTATTAGAAGCAAGCTCAGTTAAGACAAAGCAAAGCAAAACCCATAGAATATCCATTCAGAA
Organism: Chiroxiphia lanceolata; assembly: GCF_009829145.1. NCBI lineage: Eukaryota > Metazoa > Chordata > Aves > Passeriformes > Pipridae > Chiroxiphia > Chiroxiphia lanceolata. The sequence continues at coordinate 58,942,203 of NC_045638.1, forward strand.
GTCTAGAAATTACATCATACAGAAAATATTAAATTACTTGTCAAATTTGATCTTTTTTGCTTGCTCTAAATGACCTGATGAGTCGATGTGAAGTGCTGAATTATCCAGAATATGTGAACTCCCTGCAGCGTCTTCCAAAATTACAACATACTTCAGAAAGACCATAAGAAAGACACTACAGCATAAGGATCACAGGATTAAAGGACTGTACACAGAATAGATCTTAAGGCATTCAATGTGCTCAAAAAAACGAGTGGGGGGGAATAAAACACAAATGCACAAACAAATAAACCGCACCCTTTACAAAATAAAACAAACTGCTTTATGCCATTTGCTCCATTTTAGGTAAATTCAGTCCTCAAGAAGGACTGAGAGCAATGGCGCATGAAGCACTTTTTTATTCATATTTCATTTGCCTAATTTCCAAGATGCATCCTTCCAGATGCATGACATCTGCAGTTCCATACCAGCTTAATCTCTGGCCCACAGTTCAAACCAGCATATTGCTTCTGTTACATGGTACACTTCACAAAAGGAAGAGGAATAGGATCACCAATGCTTTTCAGAAAAAAATGTGCTAATTATAATATGAAGACAAGTACTAGGGCTGTGAACCTACAAATTAATGAACTTCAACTTCCTATGACTGTCTCTTACTGTGGGGATTGACTGATGTGCAAAGACGTGTAAGTTTTTTTTGAGTGTTTTTCCATGGTTGATATAAATATAGTGGGTTTTTCCATGTTGCATGGAAAACAGGGTAGCAGCCTTTCTTTCAGCTGGGATATCCATACAGTTTCAGTCCACTCTTCAGACACCTATTTTCACACTAGTCATAATTCACTATGAAATTTGTTGAAATTAGTCATGGAGCTCAAAACATACTGGTGATACACATTTAAAAACACAAGTACGGCTGCGGAAACACAGTGCCAGTAAGGAATCTGAATGGAATTTGGAATATTTGTGCCACATTCATTTTTACAAGCAAAAGAAGTCAGGCAAGAAAAGCACAATGAAGTTTATGTCTGATTGCACTCTCAACACCAACTTAAACACAACAGCAAGAGATTTTAGCCATTTTGCATCCAAACCAGTTCCATGAAAACTCACTGACTGTATGTTAGGCTTGCAAATCTCAAGCAAAAACAATTTTGACAAGGTCTATGCTTATTCAGTGCTTCATTCCAAACATTTCTCATGTCACTAACTACCTTTGCTCCCAATTAAAATAATAACTTCTACTCAGTAGATCCATAGTCCTTGAATAACATTTTCTGGTTGCTAAGAAATGCAAAATTTTTAACTGATTAAATAAAAAAACTGGACAGGTTCTGAGTATGTCAAAGTTTTGAGACACTGGTATTAACAGATGATAGAACAGAGATAAATGGGCATCTTCTAACTACCACATAACGACTTTAATTCCAACTGATGACAAATACTCCGCATTCCAGGTAAGCATCAGCACTCACTGCAGTTTAAGTTACTGTTAGAGGTTTCTGAAGCAATATTTTGTATCAAAAGTGTCTTGGGATTTGCAGCAAACATGCAAAAGTCACTAAATGTATATTCTAAACACATCTTCAAACCTAAAATCTCTTTCTTTTGTTAAGCATTCTAAGGTTGGGGCACAGAGAAAAGAAAAAGGATGAGGTACTACTAAAATGCTTGGAAAATTCTTGAAAACTTGCTTCCTGTCTCTTTCCACATGTGTAATCTATGAATTACAAACTCCAGCATTTTTAAAAAGTTGCAAGTCATACACAGAAAAATACAAATTTTTTAAAGTGAAAACCCAGTAACACTATCACATTAATTTCAGAGAAAGGGATAACAAATGAAAAGCCCCTGCGTTGTAGCATAAGTGCTTTTATACCTAAACACAACTGAGACAGCCAAGCTACTTGTACCTTAATATCTCACTGCTCAGTCATTAAGGCTTTGAAATAGATTTTAAAAAGGAGATGGTCAAACCTACTAAGTATTTTAAGTCTGTCCTATGAGTTACAATTCTCCTTCCTTCATTTATTTATCACACTGACATCACAGCAATTACTTGCCAGCCTACGAACATCAAAAAAATCAGAAGCTGGTCACGCTGTAGTTTGCTGCCCTGCAGAAGACAGAGGTAACAAACAACACTAGTATATTTGTCTTCTGGAAACACTGAAACCTACATTCCTGAAACTGGGATACCTTCTGCAGACAATGAGATATGCTCTGCAGACACCTGCCTTCTCTCTCTTAACATCCAGAACTTGCTCATGTAATTCCAGTAGAAAACCTTACCACATAAGGGACTTATATACAAGGCAGTCTGCTGAACTTACTGTACAGTATAACACTACCATGTCTCTTAAGTCTGACATGCAGTTTAGGGCACACAATCTTGAATATCCTAATCACTCATACAGCTACTGATCTGAAATTAAGGTAGGCATCTGAAATCCAGTAAGAAAAACTATAACCTGACTGCTGCACTGTTTGGTTACTATGACCTTATTAAGCTTTAATACACTTAAACCATGTATATACTTCCAGAAAATGTGCTGAACAGATGTGTTTATTGTTCAAATGCATCTGTTCAACTGGACAGAGGAAAAATCACCATTCTTATAAAATCCTATTCACAGTAGAGACCAACTCAAGGAGAAAAAGAAATACTAGTTCATCTCAAAAACATAAAGGAACACAAACATTTTTTGCAGTGAAAACCCCAAATGGGAATGTACACAATGTACTGCACTCTGTATTGCACTCCACACTCTCTGTTCTCTTCAGCAGACCCACAGCTGAACTGTACATGATAACCCTTTGTGAAGAACATAAATCAGTTGCTTAATCACACGAAGAGACAGCAGACACAAAAAAATTACAACAGCGCTATGTATGCAGACAGCAACAAAACAGAGCCAAAACCTTACTTCCAAGTCTTCTTCTTTTACAGCATTGAGTTTATTGAAATCATAAATAATGGAATCATAACAAATAACTTTAATTCTAACTTACCTACTGGAGTTTCTGTGAACACAGTTAAGGTCTGTCCTCCCACACTTTGCAAAAGAAATGGATGTTCCCTTGGTGCACTGACTGAAGCAGGTTTTCCTCCAATATCATTGATGCTTGCAAGCTCTTCATTCAAAGTAAATGACACCTAACAGTCACAATTGCCAGAGTGTTACTAAACAGACTCAATTACACTGTTTTAGTAGTTACAGGGAAACAAAAAGAGAGAAAATACAAGTAGTATAGCACATTTCCATTTCAAAAACATAACAAGTGGGATAAGAGTCCTAGATTAATCTCTTGTTGAAATACAGAATTCAAAGCTTTCATGTACTTAATAAAATTTACTCAAATTTTAAAAAATTGTAAATTACCTCCTCCTTAAGTCAGAGAACAATTTGATTAAAATGTAAGGCATAATAAGTTTTCAGCCACTGCTCAGTATGAGTGCTTAAAAATGTTTCACACAGCCAGCTGAGTTCCAGAAAAAGTGCTAAAGTATCACAACAAGTGTTATTAGCCTGGGACTCCTGAATTTCATACAGCCTGGAAGAGATTTAAACATGGCTCCTTTGCTAAGGAGTGGGGGGCTGGGTAACCAGAATCACAGGCCACAGAAAGAAACTTGAAGAGGGATTTTTCAGACCAGCACTGTGTGCTTCTCCTGTGAATGCAACTTAGCCTTTAGCACTAACACATCTCAAAACATTTAGAAAGAATGTCATCACTACGATTTCTGCTTACAGATGGGTAAACAAACTGAGGGAACAGACAGACCAGGTGGAAGTCCCACAGTAAGTCTACAGGTAGAACTACTAGCAGAATTCCCTCCTCCTGATTCTATGGTACAGGTGTAACAAAAAAAATGTGACATTAGAAACCGACATGTTCTAAACAATTTTTAGAATTCAAAATATAAACATTCATAGTCTTTTTAATTAGTAAATACTCACTTCCGTTCTTCCTTGATTTCTGCAAAAGAAAATATTTAAATATTTAATAAGTATATAAATATTTAAAATATTTTACAACGTTTCCATAACCTAATTCCTCAAGTTTAGCTTTCCTGATAAAAAAGAAAATTCAAATTCTGGTTTTGTTACTCATCTTCACTCCTGAGCTGCTCAACATTTTTTTTATTCTGGTGCCCAAGAATACACATGAAAAGTCAGCACATGAGAACAGAAGCAGCAAAACAGCACATGTAACTTAAAGAAAATTCTCCAGTTACATTTCTTAGGTTTAAGAAACCAAACATCATGTAATGGGATACAGTGACTCCCTAGCATAATTTTGTACAATTTATATTCCTAATCATATACGAGCAAGTACCATTCAGGTATCAGAGAAATATGTACATTGTTGGCAAGAAACTCGATTATGTATTACAATAGCTGCAACTATTGTTGCAGGTAACTTCTTCTAAGAAATTCAACTAGTAAAGGTATAGTAAAGGCTTACTTGACAATCCTTAGTTTTCCCACTTCACCTCTTCCTGAAGCTTTATTCCACTGTTGTGACAGGTATTTGGGGACCTAATCAAAGAAGACAGATTTCACAAAAAGCAGATTTTAAAATTCTGTATTAGTTGTGTATGTGTATATTCTTCAAATGCTTTTACCCTGACCACTTCAGAATGAAGTATGAGGTAAATGTAGTAGATAATATAGAGTCATAGAATGGTTTGGGTTGGAAGGGGCCTTAATAGTCATCTAAGCCCAATCTTCCCGCAATGAGCAGGGACATCTGCAACCAGATCAGGTTGCTCAAAGCCTCGTCCAACCTGACCTTGAATGTTTCCACAACTTCTCTGGGCAACCTCTGCCAGTGTTTCACTAGCCTCATCATAAAACATTTCTTCCTTACATGTAGTCTAAATCTACCTTCCTTTCACTTAAAACTAGTACTCCTTGTCCAATTGCCAGAGGCACTACTGAAGTCTGACCCCATCTGTCTTACCAGCTCCCTTCAGGTACCTGAAAGGCTGCTATAAGGTCTCTCTGGAGCCTTCCCTCCTCCAGGCTGAACAACCCCAGCCCCCTCACCCTTCTTCACAGAAGAGGTGCTCCAGTCCTCTAATCATTCTAGTGGCCCTTCTCTGTACTTGATCCAACAGGTCCACATCCTTCTTATGACGGGGGACCTAGAGCTCCAGGTGGGATTTCACCAGAGTAGAGGGGCAGAATCACCTCCCTTGCCCTGCTGGCCATGCCGCTTTTGACGCAGCCCAGGACACAGTCGGCCTTCTGGACTGCAAGTGCACGTTGCTGAGTCATGTCCAGCCCCTCATTCACCAACGTCCCAAAGTTCTTCTCCGTATGGCTGCTCTCAATCCCTTCATCCCTCAGCCTGTATTGATCCTGGGGATTGACCTGACCCAGGTGCAGGGCCTTGCACTTGGCCTTGTTGAACTTCATGAGGTTCACATGAGCCCACTTCCCAAGCAGTTATACATATACATATGTTCTAGTAGGGAGACAAAGGGCATAACAAAAATAAGGTTGGCATACAGTCCCAAATGAGGGAAAAATCTTATAATAACTTGAATCTCAAATACTATTATCCAATCGTGAAAGGCAGAAAAAGATCAGCATCATATTTTAAACTAAGTAGTTTCTATATTTTATGAGGTAAAGCTGTACTTTTAAATATTTATTAGAACTTATAATCTCTCCAGGAAAAAAAAAACATGAACCAAACAATCACAGTGATGAGAATTTAGAGAATTACAAGTTAGAGACCAAAAGGTGCCTCTGAAGAGAAGGCTTAGAGTTTGGAAATCTCAGAAATGCTGAGCAGCAGATCACAGCCCCACTCTACGAGATGTCAATTTTGCCAACAGCAGAACTACCTGAGGTAAATCTGCCTCCCATCACTCATTCCCACACCTCCACTGTATGGGGAAAAGTCTTTGTGCAGTTGGTCATTATACAGAAAACAGACCGATCTGGCTGGGAGTTGTGGGGGACTTCCATGTTTTAGCTGTGCTGATTTTGTATTTAGTGGGTGGAACAACCAAATGAGCTTCCCAACCCATTTTCCTAAACAGCTGCACAAATTAGAGGTCAGTGCAGGGACAGGAATAAGGAGGCCTGCTTAACGTGACACATCCAAGAATTAAAAGCTGTTCCAGTGATGTTAACTCACCTACACACAAATTCCTTCAGTTACAAAGATTTTGGTATCTGCAGCATCGATTGACCTGGGCTCATAATGGACAATAAAGGCCTCTGGGAAGCAGCGTGCTCTTCAGAACTTTGCAGCAATGTTCTTTACTGTACAGCAAAGTTTACTGTGGCTCACACAGTCCATAGCTACTGAAAACATCTGTGCTTACGTAGAAAAATGGTGTGAGGCACAGCCAATGAGAAACACACTAAGCTATGCCTGTGGCATTTTCTGTTTCAAGCAGTAAAGAGGCACTTTGAAGTCTGACTTTGGTCTTGCATAGAATAAAACTAAGCCAAGTTTCACAACAGAGCTGAGAAGGCAAAGATGATGTTCCAAGAACTTGTTGACAAAAAGAAACCTGCTAACTTCCTAAAGCTCAAATTAATTTAACAATAACTTTGCATTTACCTGTTCTTCAAAAACTCCAGAAGATATCCTGGAACTGGTGTTTAGCACTTTCCTTTAGTCTCACAGCACTCCATAAAGTACTGTGGAATAGCTAGAAAATCCAGATGTCCTCCAACTGTTCAGACTAACTGAATGTCAGTCCAGGTTCCCATAAAGTTCAGACACTGGGTCAGAAATAACACAAAAGCACAATAGAGACCCATGAACTGGCACTATCTATTAACATATATTTTTCCACAGTTTTCAAAGTAGTAATTTCCTACAGCAGATTCCATACCAGATCAGATATAATTCTCTTACTAAGACCAAGATAAATGCTATGACATGTGCTCCAGCTGACTCAATAGAAATATTATTATGTACTTGCACCTAACCTGTATTTAAGTTATACTGCCAGGTAATAAGGCAGACACACATTCAGTGTGAGTGCACAAGGAGTAAAGGACAGTCATGCTGTTAAAATCACTGACTTGCTATGTAATATATTCAGACAGGAAATTTATTCAGATTAAGAGGTGGCAGATCAATCATGCTTTTTTCAGTTGCAAGGGAAACAGCCTCAAAGAGTGCATTTGATCATCTTTCTGCTGGCCTACCTGCAATCAAGGGCTATGCACAGAAAGACAAAGGGTTATGAAGGACTGTGATCAAAGGATTACTTCTAGCTACCCACAGATGCTTCAGATAAAACCAGACAGTACTCACAAAACCACATAATAAACTCTGGAATACCACACTAATGACATGAACAATTACAGGAAAGATTAAATAAAGTCTTACACGCTGTAGATATCTTATTTTGCCCCTTTTTCCTAACTTCAGCATAATAAAAGTTTAACTTATGGAGAAGAGTGAGTTTTCAAACTCTTAACACTTCCTGAAAGAGCATATGGAAAACAAGAGCAACCTGCTTTTACAGAGCAGAATTTTCAAAGATCCCACAACAGGATTAAGGCTACTGAACGTTTTCAAGACAAGAGGCCTTTATTCTGAGGTTTGTTGGTAAGAATACTCTTCTCTCAAAAAAAATATACACTTTAATCACTAGAACAAATCTGATGTACTAAGGAGCATCACTTCAAGACCTCTTCACACTGCTGCTTTCCTCTTGCTACTCACATTGCACAAACACGCTCAGGCTCCAGTACACAATGCACCCTGCAGACAGTGTATGACATGAGGGCCACTGCTTCACACATCTTTCAGCTTATTCACAGCTTCCTATCCACCTTCAAGAGAAAACACAAAAGTAGCCCCTATCTGTAACAAACTACTTCCACTTTTCTGTAAGAAACTAAATTAACTCTTTCTCTGTATAGCAATCCATATGCACTGTGTACATCAGAAACTGAGTAAGGCTGCTGTCAGGTTCTATGTCTTAATTTTCCTTTGAACATACAAAAATAATTACACAAAGATATCATCTTTCTAACTATAGATAAGTGCAGCACATTAAATAAAAAAACCCTGACCAACACACAGGGAATAAAAAATTGACAATTCTACTGGCTAACACTAAATGGGCTTCACTTTACCACAAGCACATAACTAAAAGTTCTTATTGTATTTCTCTATATTGGCTTTCACTGGAAACACAGAAAAAAATCCAGTTGCTTTCTGGACTTGTACTAAAGCAACTCACTCTCTTTATGGTACCTCCTTTTACTGCTCATGTTTCTAAAACACTCATCAATGCATTTTTATTGCCTGTTAAGTAGTCTCCCTGGAATAATTCCCATGCTAGCACAATGCATGCTAAAAGGAAACCAAATAAGTCAGGTTTTTTATTCCATCAGAACTGATTGCTCCCTCCCTCAAAGGAAGAATAAATTCAGCCTCATTATCCCAGCTAGTGAAGACAGTACCTGTACTGTGCCTCTGAGTGTTTTAGAAGTCCTACTAACAAGGATGATTGTTTTGAAGTCCAAGTCTGAAGGAAATCAAAGGATAAAATCGTGCATGTCCCTTGTTATGGTCCATCAGTGTTAGCAACATTTTAATATTTTTTTATTATCACTGTTATACAGAAAGACAGACAAATTATAAGCTCAGAACACATACACAAAGGATTACATTAACACTTACTTGGAAGAGTAATCTTTAAGCGTTCGTTTTAGTCTCATTTTCTCATTAAACCAGGCAGCACTCTCTACTCACAGAGTGGCACCAACTGTAAGCAGGCACGTGCCTAAAAATTCCTGGCTTAAGAAACACCAAACTGTATCAAACTAGAGGACAAGCAAGTTTAGTGTCCTGTCTCCAAATGCAGCCAACAGTGGATACTTCAGGAAAAACAGGAGAAAATACGAAGAAAAGCTATTTCCCCAGCATGTTCTTCTAATTTCTAGGATGTTTTAGCAGACTTGGGTTATGGCAGCATATTTATTTTTAATCCCTCAATTCAATTTTCTTGCCTGAACTTGATTAATGGTGTTTGAGCTTCTGCAATTTTGAAATTCACAACTTCTTATTGCAACAAGTTCCAAAATTTAACTAGATATTGTGCAAAATGGTACCTGCTTTGTTTGCTCCAAACCGCACCAGTTGAATTAATCTGACACACCTCTAATTCTTGTGTTCAAAATGACTCTTTCCTATTCATTTTTGCCTATTCACTTCTTCCTTGTCCACACATGACATTACTTACTACTTCAGATCTCTATAAGATCTCCAAACTTGCCAACCTGAAAGGTAATAACATATTTAGGAGCTCCCTCCACAGCCATCATTCCTTGTTCCCAAGACCATCCCTGGTACTCTCCTCTGTACTGTTTCTAGGTCACTGTACACTTTCCACAGTGGGGAGGACGAGACCACAAATACACAGAGCATTCCAAATAGAGGCAACATGATGGTGCAATAATATTTTCTCTTTTGTTTTCTGTATCCTTTGTAATCACGTCCAGTGTTGACTCTGCTCATCTGACATGACATTCCTAGAATTACCCACATATACTGAAAACCTAAATTTCTTCTTGAATGACAACAACCAGCAGAGACCAAACTGCTGTGTATGTATAACTAGGATAATGTTTCTCTCTGCACGTCGGATTAGATTTTTCAACTCTATCTGCCATTTTATCATCCTGTCACTTGGTGTATCATGATATACTTCTGCAGCTTTCTCCTGTCAGCTTTCCTTGATACTGCCTTGGATAGCTATTACAATTATAGCACTATGCAGAATTTATTGTGGTTTCATGACACTCAGGTGGCAATACAAGACACACCAGAGACTCAAGTGTCATTACAAAAGAGGGAGATAGAGGCAGTGATCTGCCCACCAAAAATTCAGCAAATCAAATCTGAAATTCCCCACCATTTATAAGGGCCATAATAAGATGTTTTGGTAGCTGAAGTGTGATGATGTCATGCCCCCCTTACCACCCAGGACCAGTATTTGGGTACCACCCTGTCCCCACAGGTTCTTTGAAGTGGATGGTCTGAGCCTGTTCCTAAAGGAGGAAGGAGAGGAAGCGCCAGATGTGTGGCCCTGCATCAGACAGGTTTGATTTGATGATCTCAGTATCTTTTCATAGCCCCTTCACTACAGCTGTACTTCTCCAGCACCAAAGGGAGCTGTAGTGACAAGATGCTGACATTCACTTTCCTTACTGGTTTTTGGGTTTTTTTGGGGTTTTTTTGGGCGCACTCAAACTCTCCTCAAGCCTCAGAGCTTTGGGGAAATAAAGTTACGCTGCCATGTTTGTTACTTGTAACAAAGCACCAGCCAAGAACAAGGACGAAATTTTTTACTGTGACGGTGGTGACACACTGGCACAGGTTGCCCAGGAAGGTTTGTGGCTGTCCCATCCCTGGAAGTGTTCAAGGCCAGGCTCGATGTGGCCCTCAGCAACCGGGTCTAGAGACAGATGTTCCTGCCCATGGCGGGGGAACGGGGTGGGTTGGGCCAGATAACCGTTAAAGCCCATCCCAACCCTTTTACATTTCACGATTCTATGACGGCCCCCGGTACCCAACTTTCCCTGCGGTGCTTCCTTCACTGAGCACGTATCCGGGTCCAGTCCAGCGCTGCCCTCGAGAAAAGGCACCGGGGGGGGGCGGCTGCCCCGGGGCACAGGGCAAGCCTGACGCGGGCAGCCCCGGCCTAGGGCTGCGGGACCCGCCGGCAGCCACCCCGGGCACAGCGGGGCGGGGACGAACGGAGGGGCCCGGCCGTCACAGGCCGCGCTGGGCCGGGCCCGCGGGCGCGCCGGCGGCTCCTCACCTTCACCAGCCACATGCCCGTGTTCTGCTTGGCGCCGGTGAGGTCTAGCTCGGCCCTGTCGCTCATGGCGGGGCCGGGCGGGCACAGCGCGGGCCGATCCGGCAGCGAGAGAGGCGGCAGCAGAGCACACCCGGCACACGGCGGCCCGCGGCGGACAAACCTCCTCCTCTCGCACTGCGCGGCGGGGCGGGCCCTCACTGTGTCCGTTCGGACCACGGGTTCGAGTCCCCGCCCTGGCGGGACCGCGAGGAGGGGCCGGTTCCAGTGGCGGCCGCAGAAAGTTGCAGAATCACGCAATCACAGAATAATCTGAGTTGGGAGGGACCCACAAGGATCATCGAGTCCAACTCCTGGCCCTGCACAGGACATCCCCAAGAATCCCACCATGTGCCTGAGAGTGTTGTCCAAACACTTCTTGAACTCTGTCAGGCTTGGTGCTGTGACCACTTCCCTGGGGAGCCTGTTTCAGTGGCCAGACACCTTCTGGCTGAAAAACCTTGTCGCAGTATCCAACCTAAATCTCCACTAACTCAGCTTCAGGCCATTCCATCCAGTCCTATTAGACCTCACCACAGAGAAGAGATCAGTGCCTGCCCCTCCGCTTCCTCTCATGAGGAAGTTGTAGACTGCAATGAGGTCTCCCCTCAGTCTCTTCTTCTCCAGGCTGAACACACCAAGTGACCTCACCTGCTCCTTATACAGCTTCCCCTCTAGGCCCTGCACCACCTCCGTAGCCCTCCTTTGGACACTCCCGAGTAGCTTTATACCGTTATCTTGTGGTGCCCAAAACTCCACCCAGATTAAAGATGAGGCTGCACCAGTGCAGGGTAGAGTGGGAAGTTATTCTCTCCCTGTACAGGATAAGTTATCCAAGCACACTGAAGAACAACAGCAGCATGCAAAATGATCTAGGGGAACTGGAGGAGCAGCCTGGAGAGAGGAGGCATCGCCATGACAGTACTCTTCTATGTGAAAGGGAAATGGCTGGTAGAGGACCAGCTCCCAGGAAAGGGGTCAGAGCATCATGGTGTGCCCAAAGGTCACAAAAGTGAGGAAAACACAGTTGGTGAATTGCTTTCCATGGATAAAAAGTAAAGAATTAAGCTTAGCTTTCCACAAAGGGAACTCATGGTGTAGTGTTGGAACAGGGTGTTTGAAGGTTGGATAGTGTCTCGAACACTGAAAATGTTCTATATCAGGAGAGAGCAAGTGCCTGCCCATCCTGCTTTGAGGTGGGGCGTATTTGGCTTAGAAAAACTTCTCTAAGTCCTTACTTTATGACTGTCCCTATGCATGGGGAAGTTTTCCTCTTTGCAATTTGAACTTGTTATTTCTCTTCTATCCATTGTGTTCACAAGAAAGGCATGGACCTTGGTTGGTTCTCAGGTTGCCCAGAGAAGCTGTGGATGCCCCACCCCTGGCAGTGTTCAAGGCCAGATTGGACAGGGCCCTGAGCAACTTGGTCTAGTGTCTAGTCCCTTCCCATGTCAGAGAGGCTGGAACTAGATGATCTTTAAGGTCCCTTCCAACCAAAACCACTCTATGATCCTGTGATTCTATGGCATAGAAAGCATTTTATTGCCTTCCTCTCTGCAGTTTTACTTTATCCCTTCACTGAGATATTTCCCTTTGGTTTGCCTCCACTTATAGTAAATAAACCCAGTTCGTTCAGCTCTGCCTCATAGGTCATATTTTCTAGACCTCTGGTCATGCCCATTGTTCTCTGAAATCCCCCCCAGTACAAGTTTACATCCTCCTTGAAGTCTGGTTGCTCAATATGAAGATTTTACTCCATCTGAGTCTGTACCAGCAGCAAGCAGAGAGTACTTCTGGTACAATATGCAAGAAATTGCTCATCTAGCTTGCAGAAAACGATCTCAGTATTACATCTCAGATATGATAGTCTGCCTTTCTATTTATAAGCAAGCATCTAGGTAACCAAGGAGGGCAATGCTTTTATGTATATCCGAAGAAATAACAGCTAACATTGAACTATTCTGATTAAGATTAATTAAAATTAAAAATTACTTTTGCTTTTACATTGGAACTGTATTTGTCTGCAGAACTCACCTGGGCGGGTGGGTTGAGCTTAATATTATTAGTCAGCTTTCACTAGAAATTCAGATTTCATTAAGACAACCTTTCACAGACATACCAGATCATCTCCTTAAATGCTAACAAAAATGGAAGCAGATGCATCTCAACAGTTATAAAACCAGCCACGATTCCCAGGACTGTGCCACTTCCAAATGTTGTAGGTCTAAGACCCTTAGGTTTTGTTCACCAAAAAAAAGGATGGATCTACACAGACAAACACCATCATTTTGCAGTCTGCTTTGGGTCCTACTCATAGAATCATAGAATAGTTTGAGTTAGAAGCAACCTTAAAGATAATTTAGTTCAAAACTCCCTGCCCTACGCAGGGAAACCTTCCAGTAGACCAGGTTGCTCAGGGCTCCATCCAACCTGGCCTTGAACATTTCTAGGGATGGGGGATCCACAGCTTCTCTGGACAACTTGCTCCAAAGTCTGACTACCCTCATTTAAAAACATTTCTTTCTTATGTCCAGTCTAAACCTACCCTTTTTGCACCTTGTTCTTTCACTACAGGCCCTGGGTAAAAAGTTTTTCCATCTTTCTTGTAGGCCCCTTTTATGTACTAAAAGGTCACAATAAGGTCTCCCTAAAGCTTCTCCAGGCCCCCAGCTCCCTCAGCCTGTCTTCATAGAGGAGGTGCTCCAGCCCTCAAACCATTTTAGCATCCTTCCTCTGGACCAGCTCCAACAGGTCTGTGTCTGCCTTGTGCTGGGAACCGCAGAGCTCGGTGCGGTACCCCAGGTGGGATCTCAAATATTCCCCCAGGAAAAACACTGAATTAACAACAAAGTTGTCCCTCTGCCACCACTCCCAGCTCAATCTGTGTGCTCAGATCACACCTGCCACCACTTTTCAAAAAGAAAAAAACAGTGGAGTGGATGTTTCTAACAGGAGTGACATTTACAGCAAAGTGGAGTCACAGGGGTACAGATGAGCCTGTGCTCCACCAGATGGGCTGTGGAAGAAGAGGAGCTCCACTTGCAAGCAGCTCAGTGGCAGGTGACAGGAGCATGGCTGACCACCTCAGACTTCTTGGAGAAGGAATCAGTGAGGAGTCATCATTCATATTCCAGGCAGAAAAGACAATAGTAAAAACCTCTGTAAAAGCCTGGCAATTGGGGTGGCTCAGCTGGCAACCCAGAGGGGAAGGCAGCCAGGCAGAGATCTCTCCTGGCTTCCTCCAGGCAGCCTTTCCATACCTGTTTCCATGGAAACTGAATTTGAAGGGACAACAAGCAGGAAAAGAGTGCATTTTCATTAATTCATCATTTAAAATCTCAACCTTCTGTTTGCCAGGGACACATTTAGTGCCATGGAGGAGGATCCAGGGGCCAGCTGCTGAGCAGCAGAGTTGTGAGTTAATCAACCATTTTCTTTTTGCAGGCATTGAAACAGATGTTATGCCTGAGGAGAGAGGTGGCCAAATTCAGACTTGCACAACCTTTCTCTCTTTTTTTTCCCCTTGTCCAGTGAGGTGAGATAAAGAGTCTGCAACATTGTCAGCATTGCACAAAGTTTCTCTTTATCATTTTTAGGACCAGGCTAATCACTGCATTCTGATGGTGCTGGATGAAAACCAGCACAGCAGAAGAGGCGAAAGGCCTGATGCTGTCCTGTTGAAGCTGAGGGGAGTTTTGCCAGGGGAACTCAGGTGCTTTCTTCAAAAACTGGCAAGAATGAGGGGAGATGTGCTTCTGGAAGCTGGTGGTCCCATCTAAGATGTCAGTGATGGAGACCATCAAAGAAAACACTTCTTAGCAATAAAATGAAGCTCTTAGGGGGGGGCAAACCTACTGCGTTTTTCCATGAGAGAGTACTCGAACCATTCAGCTGTATCCTCTGTGGAGAAAGCCTGCTTTATAGCTAGGTAACACTAAAGCAGGACACCTGGGAAGTCTCTTCAGCTCATCTTCCCAAGGGTGTCACCAGGGACAACACTCATGCACACACTGGTCACTGCTTTGTGACTCACTGGTTCCCACTGGAGGAAAGGAGATCTGGATATACAGGTAGAGAACTGGCCAGCAACCCCTGGAGGCTTTCTTTTCCTGAGCCCCGCTAATAGCACCAAACAGCAAGAGGAACCCCCACAAAGACAGGTCTTGAAGATGTCAGGATTCCTTTGCTCCAGCTTCACTGGTTTTAGTTGCAAGATGATAAATAGAGTCATAGAATCATAGAAAATGCTGAGTTGGAAGGGACCCATCAGGATCATAAAGCCCAACTCCTGGCCCAGACTGGGACACCCCAAGAGTCACACCACGTGCCTGAGAGCATTGTCCAAACACTTCTTGAACTCAGGCTTGGTGGTGTGATCACTTTCCTGGGGAGCCTGTTCCTGTGCCCAACCATCTTCTGGGTGAAAAACTTTTTCCTGATATCCAACCTAAACCTCCTCCAACTCAGCTTCATGCTGTTTCCTCAAGTCTTGTCACTGGTCACCAGAGAGAAGAGATTGTTACTTACCCCTCTGCTTTCCCTTGTGACAATGTTGAAGACCGCAATGAGGTCTCCCCTCAGTCTCCTGCAGTCTGAACAGACCAAGTGACCTCAGCTACTGCTCATATGGCTTCCTCTCCGGACCTCTTCACCATCCTCATGACCTTCCTTTGGATGTGCTCTAAGAGCTTAATGTCTTTTTTATCTTGTGGTGCTCAAAACTGCACGTGGTACTTCAACACGGTTCTTATTCCCTGCCTGTCAGGAAGAAACTATGGGATGATGCTGTTTTAGAAACATCAGAGGTCTTGATGAAAACTACATTTTTAATATATTTTTCCTGGTGCAGAGAAAAACCTGGGGAAGTGAAGCAGTTGGTGTAGAAAAGAAAAAAAATAGAGCACAAAATAATTAACGTATTATAAGCTAATACAACACAGAGATCTGTTTTGCACTCTGTGCAGATGTCCCCAAGCATTCTAACTTGGATAGAGCAGCAGACGACAAACAGTTTTGTACACCAGATTAAACAAATCAACTCTAATCACACTAAACTACAAGCACTGAATTATATCAAGCAGGTGGATCCCAACTTGTGTTTCGGTTTCTAAGCAAGGCAGAGTGCATGGAATTTCAATGAGAGGAACAAAATTTCCCTACATGCATGACAACAGAGAAGATATTGCCCTGAGTGACAGAAAAACAGAATCACAGCTGACTTTGGCTCCTTTTCACTGCTCTGCCAGCAATGCATTTGCAGTCTTTATTACTTTCCACGTGGTGTATGAGGAGGTGAAGTGTGTCTGGGACAGGTAAAGAGGAAAGGGACTACAGCTCCTAGCTATGGTCCTGTGAAATCATATGAAACGCATGAAAGCCTCTTCCTACCTTGAATTGCTGCAACAGCTTTGCTACTCTGGAACTCAGAGTCCAGATGTGCCACAACAGTTGAGCCATGGGCTCTCCCAGCAAGATAAACCACACCACTGGGCCACAGTCTCCCCTTCCTGTGAAAGGCGTTGGAGCACGGCCAGCAAGCTTCCATCCCATCACAATGCTTGAGTGACTGGAGACACATAGGGATGGGAAGAGTTTGAGATGGGTAATGAGGCTGCCCAGGTCATGCTGGCCATCTGACTGGCCCAAAAAACTGGGCACCCTTAAAGCCAGAGGCCACAACTTCCTTGCTATGACCAGATGCAGCTTGGCCATCTCACAGCCCAGATGCTGTGCTTAGATACTCCAAAGTGTTCACTTAGATTCATGCGGCTAGAACACCTTACTTTGGTGATTTCTCACTCCTCCTCAGAGCAGGTCTCCTGGGGGACAGCTGGACCACTCATCTCCTTTTCTGGCTGCTGGCACTGAGCAAGTTGCAGGATCACCATCTCCTTGAGACACACTTCATATTTGATGGGAGCCCTTAGCATTTGCAAGTGATTCCTGGTAGGTGTGTGATCTTTCCTCATCTCTTGGTTCTCATGTTTTGAGAAGGCATTTCACAGGTAAAGACTGTGATGTTGCAGAAATCTGGTTTCACCTCTCCTCTTCTCTGTGGATGAGGTAACACCCCCAGTTAGTTTTCTAACATGTCTAGGTGCTGGAGGAGTTGAGTGCTGCCCACATCTGAAGGATTCCTGAGTTTAGCAGGTCAGCTGTGTTCACAGGAGCTATGCTAGGTGACCACAGGGTCAAATTATTTGAGTCTGGAGCTAGAGCTGAGATCTGCTGCCAGGCACAGAGGGAAGCTTCTGCAGAAGTTGACTTTGATTTGGGAGCACTGAGCCAGGAAAACTATTCTACCATCAGCTAATGCTCTGACTTCCTTCATTCCTGTCAGCCAGCCTTCTCATTAACAAATTAAGGTGAGCAGGGAACTCACTTTGGAAAAGGAAAATTAATGGAGTGAGATTGTTACAGGGCTGCTTGTCCTACTCCATTACAAGTTCCACACAGCATCAGCAGAGCTCTGCTGTCCAGTGAAGATCCTTCCTATAGCCTGAATATCTGATTTTTCGGCCAGCAAAGATGCAAGGGTGCAAGAATTAAATCTTGAAACTACCGTTAATGCTTGAAGTGCCAGGGTAAGCAGAAGGCAAACTTTTACCATCTTCACCCGTGATGTATCATTTGCTTGCCTGCGCTGTAAGTGGTCTAAGCTGGAAAAAAGAGAGGAAATAATTTACAGAGAGGCAAAAAACATCTGGGCGGGTCATGATCATTTATTTTGGAATAGGAGAAAAGAAAGTCTATGTTGTTTATTCCCAAAACAGGGCATGAGCCAATCTGCATATCTATTTCCTGAGGCAACAAAGGATTCTCAGTGTCTCTTTAAGGCGAAAATATATGTTGTAGCCATTGTGTTTTCAAACTGCTTTTGAGCAACACGTTAATAACAGACTTGTTCACCCCAAGCTGTTCTGTGGCGGAGGGTGCGAAAGCATCAAATCGTGGCAGAGCGCCCACTTCAATACAATGCTAGGCAGTATCAAATCTTAAACATGGCACTTCTGCCTGAAAACAGAACACAAACCCCCAGTTCTGAACACAGGACAATCTTCATTCATTAATTAATCATTTTTAATTCTTTCTATATGTTTACAGCCACAAATTTATCTTTGCTATGCATAGGAGAACACTTAATTTTCAGGGTAGTGGCACTGCAGCTTGCTTACAGTTTCACCCGTACTATGTCTTCCATCATGTTAACAGTGTGCAGTGAATTTGACTGTAGGCATCTTGGCCTCTAGTTTGTTTGGATTTTCACCATATCAAGGAAAGAAAGAAAAAAGAGGAGAGAATTGAAAGATGCAGCTGCATTTTTTTTTTAAAGGAAGAAAACACTTGTCAGAGAATTTAAGAGATACTTGTTGAACCTCATTTAAAATAATTTCTTTAAAAATGACCATAAAATTGACATTATCTCTTTAACTCAAGCTACGTTTTGCCTCTCTCTGCATAAAAAAAAGTATTATCTAGTATTTTTCACCGGTGTCTCTCAAGAAAGATTTTAAAGCATCAACATTTTCAACTCAGTAATTGTACGAAGGTAATATGAGCTCTGAGCAACTTGTTGCTTTCTAAAATGCCTTTTCACTGTAGGTGTGTAGCTGTTATATAGAACTGAGTGCTACCCGTTTTCCAGTTCTCCACTCCTTTACCTTTTTTTCTGAGCCTTTTTTCTGGTGACATACTACTTCAGCATGAAAGGTCAGTGGTATCTACATTCGTCTCCTGGACTTGCTGAATGCACAAATGACTCGTTGAAGAGCAAGGCATTTTCTGCTCAGCTACCAAAAAAAATTGTTTGCATTGGATTTATTTGTCTTGTGTTATAATTAAACAAACTTGATTATATGCCACTGATATTCCCATTATTATGTAGGTATAGACAATGCACAGTCACCAGAGTATGTTATTGTTATATTCTAACAGACTATTGTTTTGCAGAGGGAGCTTCCCAATGAGACTAGGAGAAGGCTGTGTGACTAAGCTGAGCAAAAACAACATTAGTGACCAGAAGAACAAATCTACATGGCTACTAAAGAAAAACAAGACATTGCTGTTGGGAAGCCAAGCCAGCCTGCTCTATAGGGGTCACACTGAGCTGGACTGACTGTCTGACAACCTCCTGCAGCTACCCACAGCTGAAAGCATAGGCAGGTGTATATAATTTTGAGATTATGTGTACATCCAACCTGGTATCCCACCCTTGCACCTGGTTGCAGCTAAGCCACAGCAGTGCCTCACAACAAGCTCTCAATGATATAATTAACTGGAGACATCAGACAGGTCTGCTTCATTACTGCTGTGTACTGCCTGCAGGTTCTTTCCAAAGCCTTTTCACCTAATGGCCTTTGCTGTCAGCTTTCTTTTTTCCCTATGTGCTGATTGTTGGCACTTCTCTAAAACAGTGCTAATGATCTAATAAATATGATTATGTAAGAGTGGTTTGTCTCCTCACTTCATAAGCTAACAGTGCTACTACAGACCAGAGCAAAATACATTCTCTTTACCAGAAAGAATGGCTTTCCCAGTAAATTGAAATTAATAAACTGGAATGAGTAGAAAGTGTTACAGACCTACAACTGGATCACATTTTACTGGATTTCTGTTGATGGATAAGGTTAAATAAGGTCTGAAATTTTGCCTTCTAGTTAATTATTATGAGTTAAACATCAAAAAAAAAAAAAAGAGAAAAAAATGGCATTTCAGTCAGTGGGAGGAAAATAAGCAGAAAAGGACTAAGGAAAACAGAAAATAAGACCAGTGAGGACAAGAAGATCCAATGTGTCAAACAGTATGAGAGGGGCAGAGACCACAGCCAACCCTGATGGCCTCATGTTGCTTCATTTTATCTTCTGGCAAATGACACATGGGGCTGGGAGAAAGAAATATGATGTTTCTGGGATTATTTATTATCAGAGGCCATTTCCTCAGTCTACTTCTTGCTGAAAACCTCAGGCTTATCACTGAGAACAATTTCTTCTGGAGATTGAGCATTTGGCAGCAGCAGCCCTCAAATTAGCACTTGCAGCTTGCAGGATACGTCCGCCTCCCTCCAGAAGCTCACACGCTGTTTCACATGCAAGTGTCATTTCTGGAGTCCTGACATGGTCAGGTCAACTCTTTGCTTCATGTACTCCTGAGGTTGAGTCACTGAAGCTTTATGTAACAAAGCTGAATGCTAAACTCTTTCTTAAAGTTACCAGAAGAAAAAAATAACAATAGGCCTTTTCTGTCTGCACTGAGATTTCCCTTCCAAGCCTGCAGTATTTTCACTAGCTTTGTAAACCTAATCCCATTACTTCTCCCTGCCCTTATGGCTCACAGGACCTTTCCTCCTTTCACCCTTTGGCTTACAGTGGCTATTATTGTTCTGTGAATTTAAGCTCTTGGCCTCATTTTACCATGTTACTTAGTTGCCCTTCTTTTTAGCAGGGATAGTTTTCCTCACTCAAATAACCTTTCTGGTTGTTACAGCTTTTTCAGGGCCTTACCATTATATTCTTATTCTTATCATACACCTTCTTAAAACCCTTTCCTGTATTGCAGCACCAGTGCTACACCAAACACGTGTAAGGTTATCCTTTCGGTTTCTTATTATCAGAGATTTGCCTAATTTGCCTGTCCTTAGTCTGGGGCTCAGAATCCCTCAGCAAATTACCAGTCTTGCTTTTCTACACTGTTCTTTGAGAAAGAGTATTTCCTCTCTGCCTGCCTTGCCTTGCCCCATGGATCTGGTTCATGTCTGCTTGGTACATTAGCTAGTTATTTCTTAGAGAACAAAAGGAACATAATCCTTTTAGAAACCCTTCAACATGAACCACCACGTTTCCTGCCTTCAACACCTCTGCCTCTAATTTACTGATTTGCTGTTATAGATTTGCTATCATTGCTGATCTGACTCAGCCATCTTATAAAAAAACACCAAAAAGAACTCCGGACCCAGCTGAGCTTCTCACTCATTTCACTGTCCCTGCTGTGCGTCACCGGCACCTCTGATGGCCCTGGCTACCACTGAAGATCCTAACCCTTTTGATCAGGAGTGGAGACAGCAATGACTTGAAGTCAGCCATAGACTTTATCCTCACTAGCTGGCATGTTATGCTAGGCAATAACAAGTCCCCAACAGCATGATGGTTGCGTTACCTGAACTTTCTTTGTTCATATGAAGAACATCTAGGATGAGAGAGAAGACATCTTTCTGACCGTGCTAGGAATAATGAAGTCTGATTTCTCTTCCACTTAAATCTCATTTGACTGACTTGGAGTCTTTCCTTTGGCTCAAACAGGCTTTTCTGTCATCATTAATCTTAAATATTAATACTACATTAACAACTGTGCAATACTTTTCAACATCTAGATAGTTGAAATTGAACAAGGGAAATATTTAAGGATTTCCTTACCGTATGGAGAGACGAGTACCAGACCCGAGATTAAATTTCTGTGACTTGCTTTCCTTGTCTTTTTGTTCTGATCTCAGTGACATACAGCCATGCTTTTGCTGAAGAAAACACAGACATAGAAAGTCACTTGTGCCTGCCAGCTCATCATGGGCTTTCCAGGCATACAGAATCCTTTAAAAAAAGGAGCCCACTGTTATATTAGAAAGGTGGACAACACAAAATCATTAAGATGACTGCTCAATAAAACTCAGCTTTTGAAGATCAAGGCAGATCACGTGAAATGCCCTCATGCTTTGATAAGTTGTAAGTTTGGCATGAACTCCATTTTGAGTACTTGTGGATCAAGTGATTTTCTCTCCTGTAAAACATTGTTGATTGAACCACCATTACGGTTTTGATGAGGGACTTTGAAATGGCTGTTGGAGTAGCAGGAGATTTCACACCAAGAGAAGCAAATGTAAAAAGAATGGGTAGCAACTTCCCTTGGGCCTGATGGGTGTTTAGCTGATATGTCTGTACAGAGCAAAAGGCCTGGATGTTAAACCATCCATTGCCTCTGCTGAGAGACAGTGCAAATTATATCTGATAGCCATTAAGAGGTGCTTCAGTTAAGCAGCCATAACTGTGCAGCTCTTCACTAGAAAATCTGCTGATATTTTGAAAACATGTGATACTTCCCTAGTCTCAGAAATCGTTGACAACCTGTCAAAGATAAGAGTCAGTGTCTAAGTCTCCACACCAATAATTACTGCTCTAACCTGCTAGAGAAAGTGCCAGATACTCACCTTCCTCTTAGGAAATGTGATATCTCTGGTAGCTAATTACATCTCTTTTTAAGGTATTTAAAGCAACTGTCCATTCTGACCAATAATGTAGCTTCTGTCAACTGCTTTTGAGAGCTCTGGGAGACCACTGGTTGGTAGCAGATTTCCATTCTTCCACAGTTGTTAGTCTGTACTTGTAAACAGTGACAGAAAATAGAAACATGAGTGTTGTTTGAACAGCCAGTATTTGCTATAGAATAGCAAATTTGCTAAGAAAGTGTCTCCACAACTAGGGGCAGATCCCACAACCTCTGCCCAAGTGAGTCATCTCTCTGCACACAAGTGGTGCTGTCAAGTTCAATAGGCCTGTCTGTGCAAGGATCAGACTCATTGGCCTCCCATCATCTGTGGCATGGGACAAAGATGTGGACAGCTTTTGCATTGCTGATCCTCTGTGTATTTTTGCATGAGTTTGAGAATCTACTCTTAGTGGGCAAGAGTGTGTGTGGGGAAAAATGCAAATAAGATGAAAATCACCAGAAATTTAACAGGGATCTTCCCTCACCTAAACACAGTCTATCAACGCTGCATTGCATATAAAAATGCTTCCTTAAAAGAGTAATTAAAACTGCAAAGTCAAGAAGCCAAACAAAAGAGGCCAAAATTTAGGCTGCTCACGCACCATTATTTCTGTATTTCTATGTTTCAGCTTTGCAATAGAGCCTTGAATGTCATGAATACATAGCATTTAGCTTGTTTTTCTATGGGAAGGAGGCCCCTGGGGTCATGCTGTCTGCGTAGGTGTGTGTCTACTTGACAGTCGTTCCCTCCGTAGCTTTTGAAACCACCTACCAGTTTCAGCTAAATCCTAAAGATACTGTACTGCCATAAATATATGGAAATTAAAGGTCCAATTGAGGAAAGACATCCTGCTAGAGATCTGGTAAGAGAGAGTAAGAGAAGTATAAACCCAGCCCTTCAGAGCTAACAGAGCAGCCTGAGGGAGAAGATGCTTAAAATACTCCAGGTATGAGAAAAGCCTCAGCTGATCTCCATGCTTTATTAAAAACTTGGGCACAGTCAAAGTTTACTCCTCTGATGGTTCTTTAAACGGGATAAATACATATCATGGTGACACTGAAGACTGGGTACCCGCTGGTCCCAGAGCTCCTTGCTTCTTTGCACAACCCAGACCCACACAGTCAGCGCTTCCCATGGTGGCAGTGCAACAACACTGGGTTGGCCCACGCTATGGGGAGTCCCTCAGCCTCTACCCTGCCCGCTGCCTTCCATGAGCAATACTCCTTCTCCATGGGATCTGCTGTGGCAGCTGCTGCCACAAAAGCATGAGGGCTTTGCAAACACGGGGTAAGCCATCTTTGAAGCTCCCAGTCAGGATGCCTGGCTTCAAGGGGAAGAGATTCAAGTCCTCTCCTGCTGTAGAAATGTGCAATAGACTTATGCAGCTGCCCTGGGAGGTATTGGTCCTTCTCATGCAGTAAGTTGACAGTGAGATGCTGTACAAACCTCTGGGGGACAGCAGTGCAGGTGGCTCTCTGGAGACAGAGTGGCCATGGTCAGGAGCAAACATGAGGAGCAATGGATAAGCAGGATGAAGGGACAGCAGCCTGGAGTGGCTAAGCCTGAACCCATCTTCCCAAGACTGAGGAAGACCATCACCTCTACAGATGGGAAACTGAGGATCAGTGAAAGGGCAACTTGGATGCTGCTTCCCTTATGGAGAGGGGCCTTATGAAGAAGTGAAGAGGTGTTTCTTCCAGGAAGGGGCTGAAGGAGTGAAGAGGAGGCTGAGCTGCACAGGGGTTTGTAGCCATGGATCAAGGTTGCTAGTCAAAGATGAACACCAATTTTAAACTTGTGCTCAAACCCCTCCGTGTCCTGTGAAACAGAATTTAAGATCCTCTGTAAAGCATGTCATAGTGTTACACCTTTATTTTTTATGAACTAGACCCAGTTGCATGTTGTCCCTTCTATTTGGAGTCTATGAAGCCTTTTGGTGTGGCAGTATTGTTAGAGCCAAAGGTTTAAAGTTAAAGATTTTTAGGTAGGTGCAATAACTTTTATGAGGCCAATTAATATAGCTGGAGAAAGGAGATGAGGTTTGGGGCATGTACGCTCCTCTGGAAAGGTGAGGTGAATTTCAAACCTAACTGCACATGGGGAACAATTGTTCTCAGTTTAATTAGACCTGTGTCTGAGCTAGACATCTGACAGCACCTGTGGAATATAAAGACAATATTGGTAGTTATCTCCTAAGGGGAAAAGAGATGCAGGTAATCTGTAGAATAATAGCAGCATGATGTAGAGCACTGAGAGATTGATTATTGGAAAAGGTGCAGAGAGGAGGATGGTAACTTATTCAAAAATGTTAGTATTCAGGGAAGTGGTGAGATAATACAGCTCCCATATTTACCTGAAAAATGTTTTATAGAATTTTCTTTGAGAATCAGGACTGGGAGATCAGAGGTAGAACAACTACACTGTAAGAAGTGTTGTCTGTTGGAAGCACTTCATCCCAGCTGACTCATACAAAGAGTTGAAGATTGTATCTTTTGACAGGCTGAGAAAGAAGCTTTCTTTTGCCTTTGCAAAGTTGTGCCTAGTGCATTTCAAACTCCCGATCATTTGGCAGATCTTTGCTGTCTCATATTAGCTGCTAAACCAAGAATTCCTCCTGGTGAAGAGTTTTTAATATGACTTTTTAATCAAGACTGCTCAGTTGCTAATTGAGGGTGTGCAGCAGTCAAAATAGGATAATGCCTCAGCTGCCTACGTCATGTCTCATCTAATTTGCTACTGATATTTGGATGCTGGTGGGGATCCCTGCTTTTCCTATGTGCCTAAAGCCAGATGAGAGGTTCCAAATTCACTTGTCCATGTTCCAGGAGATATCAATCTGTTAGGCTGTACCCATCTCCCAGTGTTAGTGAAAATTATACCCAACTGGTAGATGACTGAGTAGCTCCTTCCACACCCAGTTTTCCAGGACCTTGATGAGCAGAATTTGACAAATGGGGATGGGACAGAAATTTCACTGGTTACCTCAGCTGATGATGATTCATCATTTCATGCCAGGAATGGACAAGACCACCTGGTTCCTGCAGGCCAGCCCAGCCACATAAATGGAGAAGCCTGATCTTGTGGGGTGGACAGTCTCACTGCTCACAGATCCACTCACCCCAGCATTGCTGCAGCCCCTGGCTGGGGAAGCAGATCTCAGACAGCCCCCTTGTCTAGGGATACAGAATCACCTGAGGTCTCAGGGAGCTGCTCCTCAGGCTCCAGCCCATCTCTTCTCAGCATTTGGGACTCGAGATGGTCCAAGACTTGTAGGTGGGGTCAGTTTGCTAAAAAGTAAAAAAATGCTCCTGATTCTGGTGAGACTCCCAAATTTGCCTCTCCCAAATTTAAGTCCATATTCCAAACCAAAGCTTCTTAACAACACAGAGCTAGGAACGCTTTAATATTTGCAGTGCTACTGAAGTTTATGCTCTGAAATACTTGAAAAAGAAAAGTGATACGGAGTCTTGTGGGTGGTTCAGAGTGGACACCTGCAATAGGTAATGCCAGCTGACAGAACATTCCAGGAAAGCTGCAAATACCTGGAAAAGAGGGCTTCTCGCTGGCAGTTTTTCAGGCAACGTTTGCATTACATGTCATTGCTAGGTACCTTTCTGGTTCCTGGCCATGCACTTATTCCTGCCAGAGCATCAGTACTGAGCAGAAACCTCCTCAAGAGCATCCCCCATAACCCTCAGCACTGAGTTGGTGGTCTTGTGCTGGATTCTACCCTATTAGGCTCTGTCTGGCACCTCTATCCCTCTCTGAGGCAAGGTCTGTGTTGTGAAAAGGTGTTGGAGGGAAGCAACAGTATCACAATCCAGGAGTGTGTTCATGGGCTCTATGGAAAGCTGGCATTTTTGGTGTGAGTTCCCTGTCAGTGCACACCATGATAATGACAGGAAGAACTACCCAAAGTCTTTGGCGATGGCCTTGGTTTCTTTGCTCTTGGAAACTCTCTTTTTGTGGACAATAATGAGTACATCAAAGAATTAAGGTATGGCACATGGCTGTGACCGCATCCTCTCACTTCTCTTATTTTCCTCTCTCATGCTGAAGAGGCAATTAAAACCCACTTGCTTTTGTCACAGATGGTCCAGAGGTGAATAACAACTGACCTGTGTGACCGTATGCATGAGGAGCTACTCAGTTCTGTGACAGTAGCCCATGTCTCCCATGGTTGCCATGGAGATGAAGTCTGAGAGGCCTTCACTCTTTTATGTCCCTGGAAGATCCTGAGTTGGCCCTGAGGCAACAGTCAAGCCCAGCTAGTGCTAATGCCAGCTGGAGGACTCATTGATCCTCTCAGGTGAGCACATATGGAAGGTCAGATCCATGTGTTGTGGGCATCAAGGAGCTGTCCATTAATGAGGTCCCTGGGCTCTTGAGTCACAACTCCAGTTGGAAAGCCACCTAAGGTAATTTTGAATTACCTGACTTCCCTCTGGCAGCAAATGAATCATGGAGGTTCAGCTGCAGTAGACGGATTCCTTGTTCCTGGCACTTTGCCTCAGTGGACAGACGTGGAACAGTGGAAGATGAGAAACTACTAGCAGAGCAGCTGGGGTAACACATGACATTTTGTGTGCATTTTGTTTTCTACCTCAGACCCACTATTTGTATTCTGCTTGCATGATGATAAAAACTGAGCCTCACCTGGGTGGTGGAAGATGGAAGTTGCCTTGGAAACCGCAGCAAGACCTTGATGGCTTCTGGACAGCTTCTGCGAGGCTCTGGGCTTTGTACACACCAGCAGCAGGCTGGTCTCCTTTTTGTAAGTTGCTGTTTTTCCATCATGCCTTTTCTCCCCAGATGGGAACCCACCACTGTGGATTCTCCTGGTGCTGTGGGGCACTAGACGTGGGGTGGTGTGCTGCACTGGGAAGCAGCAGTGGGAAAGTGGGCTTGCTTGCTTTCACAGAGCTCAGATGTACCTCTAAGTCCAGCCAAACCTTCAAGAAGAGTTATAAAGCAGCTGAACAGAAAAAAGCAAACTCTAAAAAGTGGAAAGGATCATTAGTCTTCCGTGGCCTCAGTGTCAATTCTCTCAGCTTCTGTGTAAGGTGGAGAGTCCTCACTCCTCATCATGCTTCCTAAGCACTGTGCAGCAATTGTCCATGATGGCCACTAAGATGGAACCAGACCTCCCACTGCTGCAACAGGATTCTGCTCCCATGGCTTAGCATATGGCTCACGCATCTGACCTTGTTGTGTCCTTCTTGTCCATGAGGCCACTATGCCATCCACAATTCCATCATGTATTGTGCAATGGAAAGAGGGGAGAGTCAGGCAGAAGAGGAAGATGCCAACAAATATAACTCAAAATTACAGTAAATGGCAGACATGGGGTATGGAATGGCTAGGAGGGGAAGAATCAGCTTCTGTCCTGTCCTATGAAAATTGTTTCTTACAAGGAGCCTAGTTCCTTTTCCAACAGCAGCCTCTATTGGAGTTCTGGAGATCCTATTCCCAAACATATATATAACTCCCAAAAATTACACAATGAGAGTCCCCTTCTGAATGATGAATGGCATTCAGAATCTCCCACTATTATCATCTTTCTTGTTTCTGTGGACAACCCTGTGTGAGGCCCTGCAGATCAGACACGTGACTTTCTTGCGGGTCATGGAGAAACACCTAAAGGTACTTACAACAAGTAAGTACTTGTAAGTACAAGGACTTTTAGTTCCCTCCTCAGCCCCAAACTCCAATGTGTACAAGACTCATTGTGAGATGTTGTGGGAAAAGCATGTTTTGGGATGTTTTTTTGTGAGCTACGGGAACATACAGGACTTAGTTCAGGAGGTTGGGGAATGGATTAAAAGTGGGGAAAGGATGGAATTGAGGTGGATTGGAAAGGAGTGAGTGTCGGAAAAAAAAGAGTATAGAAAGGGCAGGTCAGCATGCTCTCCTGAGCCCTACCTGCACGTGATCACTCCAATCCATTCTGTATTCTCATTAAAACCTATTTTTGTCTGGTAAAACCAGAGTGTGCTTTCTGTCCAAATGGGTGTGTGTGAGCACAGCAAGCGTGATCCTGGACTGGTTGGTGAGCAGTGGCAGAGGGCTGAACACTGCAGCAGCAGGGCTGTGAGCCAGGGGCTTG
Source organism: Chiroxiphia lanceolata (assembly GCF_009829145.1). Lineage (NCBI taxonomy): Eukaryota > Metazoa > Chordata > Aves > Passeriformes > Pipridae > Chiroxiphia > Chiroxiphia lanceolata. The sequence continues at coordinate 58,970,415 of NC_045638.1, forward strand.
CACATCCAGGTACCAGCTAGGGGGTAGCAGAGCAGGGGGTCAGGAAGCAGCTACAGGATGCTGTGTCCAAGGACAGCTGCCTCTGTGTGTGAATGTACATGTCCACATACCATTAATGGTCTTCAACGCTAACCAGATGTCAGGGAAAAAGAGAATGGGGCAACAGGCTTCTCTGGCAGGTGGGGAGACCAGCCTGCTAGGAAGAAGCAATTGTCAGCACAGCAGGACAGATCTGGACCCTTAAATTCATCACAACTCCAAAGGCAAGAATTTTTCTTTTCAAAGCCCTTAGGCTTTTCTTGCTCTGGGCTCTTGAGTGCTCTGTGGAGACACAGGTTCGTCACAAAATGTATGGATTGCACTAATGTGAAAGAGGTACAATCAGATCTATAAGTTGGAACAGAGACACAAGAAGGCCATGCTTGTTTCCTGATAAAGATCATCCATCACTAGAAGGTAATGTTAATCAAAAGAGTGAACCAGGAGGGGACGTTAAAGCATGGGAATTCCACAAGGCTCAGAAGCAAACAGTCCACTGGGCTGCCAAGGGCTCCACCATTAACTGTCAGATAGAGGGGTGGCCATCCTCAATTTTTGAATTCCTTCTGCTATATTTGTAAGGAACACTTTCAAAGTAGTGCTGGATATCCTTCATATATTATCTTCCTCAATTAGAAACAATGTGATAGTTTTAGTTTCTGCAAAGTATCACCCAAAGAAAGCTTACCTATGTTTGATGCTCTGCCATGATCAGGTTCGAGATGAAGCCACATTGCAAAGCTTTACAAGACACCTCAAATGCAATCTTTAGAAGGCAGTCTTGCAGACTCATGTGAAATAAGTTTTAGACTAAACTGCAGAGAAGAGAAAACAGTGAAAATTTTTATATTTCTGAAGTAACCCTTTAGGGAATAGTTTTTAACTTTGTGCAGTATTAGAGCTACATATATTCCATGGAATATACCATACATGTTATATACAAACAGAAAATGTTTGACATCGCTGCAGAGAATTGCAAGTAGCTGCAGGTCTGGAGCAGCAGCAGCCCAAGTGTGGTCCCAGAGGCTGTCATTTCATTTAGAGGCTGGACTGGGGAGAATTACAATCACTATTTTCCTGTTCTGCAACAGCCTTTTTAGCTTCAGCCAAGGCCTGGCACTGCAGCTGCACTGTCATACTGCAGCTTATGGGAAGATGTGTTAAGCCCCCACAAACATTTTCTTGTCAAAAGGAAATGATTAAGTTACAGGAACTTTTTTTTTTTTTTGGGTCAAGTGAGCAGAAAAAAGGAAAAGGAAAACCTCTTCAGTTTCCAAGGGTATGCTTCTTAATAGCAAATAAATGCTTACAAGGACATCACTTCCAGGGCTGCAGGCCACAGGGTCTGTTTGTTTCTTCATGCTTACGTCTCTCCAGCTCCTTTAGGCTTCTGGCCTCTTCCAGGGACAATGACCTCTGGAAAACATTAATTAAAGTGTGTCGCCAGTGATGGAAATGAAAGCCATGCAGAGATGCACCTAACGGGCTTGAAATTTGATGTCCTAACCACATGTACAACCAGTGCAGTTTGGACAGCAGAGTTTTCTGATTTATTTATAACCAACCTGGACAAGAAAGAGGAGCCACACAAGAATTTCCTTTGAAGGCAGAGTTTATGATACCACATGATTGTGTCTGCAACATCTCCTAGTACTATTAGGAAGAGAAGGAGGTTGGCTCTGTGGGGCAGCTTGTGCTGTGGCAATTCAAGGTAGTGACTGGCAAGGCAGCACCATCAGATCACCCTGGGACCAATGGAGGGGACACAGCTGGGGGTGTCCCTTTGGTAGGGGAGGCCTAGGTTCCCCCAGGGACGTCCTCCCATCCGCAGTACTGATGTGCTAAGGGGGAGGGGAGGTGGTTGGTTTTTAGCAGTGGCTGGGTGGACACATGCGCTCGTGTGTCTCCCTTCATCCTCACCAGGGAGACAACCCAGGTGTCTTCAGAGGACTTTTAGTTCCCTCCTCAGCCCCAAACTCCAAGCCAAAGCAGTGTGGCTCTGTAACATAAACCAAGCCAGATTCAGAGCATTCACTTTGGAGACTCAAATGCTTAAAAAATTAATAAAAAGAAGTCGTGGTGGACCTAAGCCAACTTATGCTGTGTAGACTGTAGGATGCCACAGAGATATGAGCCAAGCATCCAGGATGGATCCAGCCCAATAGTGCTGTGTGAGCCCCCCTAGGCTGTCTGGCCAGACACTAAATAGAAGTGTCTTCAAGATGTTTATTTAGGAAGGGGCATGGCTAATGAAGAAATGGGTCCTGCTGAGCAATAGGGCTGCTGCTCAAGGTAAGGAAGGCAGACGTACCCATGGGGCTCTCCTGCTCCAGAATTTCTGCTGTTTGAACAAAAGTCTGGCTTGCAGGACTCAACCAGAGCAGCTGACAGGGTCAGGATTGTGCCACAGTTCTGCTGCTCTACCATAAACCCATCTATCAAGCTCCAGTGGGCAAAGGGTCTTCTCTTTCTTGAGCTGTAGCTGATGTAATAATGCTGCTCCTCTCCCCATCGTGTCTGGGCTCAGACAAATTCCTTCCTGATCTAAGCTGATGGGTGGCAAGCCTGTACAAACCCACAAGATCTAAAGGCATATCCTAGGAAACACAAAGCAGTAGCCACAAAACTCTGCAACTGGCTTGTTCCAGGACCAGTGATGGGGAGAGCTGCGAGGGCTCTTCCAGGGTTCACACAACTTAAGATGTAGCAAAAGTATTTGTTGATGTACACAAAGTGTTTTGCAGCAGCTCGGGTACTAGCAAAGGTAGGGAGAGAGGCTCTTCAAGAGAGTCAAACCCCTGGCCAGGTGTACATGTGCAAGGACAAGTGACTACAGCCCTATGAAGTGAAACAAGTGGTTGCTATGTTAAGCAGCCGAGAGCCTGGCCCAGCCACTTCTTTCCTTCCCCTTCCTCTAAAGTCTGCTTATGAGAATTCTTTCTGAATATTTATGTTTGGAATACTTATTTGGAAGAAGTCACAGCTGCAGCTGCTCCTGCTGAAATGATTGTGCTGCTGTCTCCTAGAGACTTAAGTTCCCACTCTAAAAGGAAGACTTTGTTTTTTAAAAATAAGGCTTGATTTGCCATGCTGATTCAAAATGGTATAATTTCTAAGAGCAATGGGATTTATTACTGGTTTAAAGACCAGTGTAAGGAAACAGACGACTGAAACCACAAGAAATGAAGATGGGATGATGAAGAAAGGGTTTTTGCCTGTTGCAGTGATGGTCACTTTGGGAGGACCCAGAAGTGGCTGCTATGAAAAAAATCAGCTCTGCACAGGTAATGCCTCAGCCTCCATGTCAAATTTGGAAAGGACAGAAATGCCACACTTGGGTGACTTACTGTTGAGGGTCACCACTTCCCATTCATCTGCCAGAGCTGGGAGCATAAGGAAGATGCTTTTCACAGATGCACGACGACTGGGAGCTGCCATTGCATTCCTTATGTAAAAAGACACCATTTCATTTGTAAGCACATGAGAAAAATCTGAAGATGTTGGCTGAAAGACACTGCATAACTTGTTGGGGTTTTTTTCCCTAGCATATAAGCCACTGCACACAATTCATAAGGACAGAAAATCACATGCATGTGTTTTATTTGAGAATTAGGTAATCACACAATTAGCAACTGTATGCACTGTATGCAGGTAGGGTGGCAGAAGTTAAGGATGCATGTTCACAGATTCTGATTTTTAATGCATATTACTCTTAAATAAACATATGATTCATAATTGGCTGGACAAAAATAACAATAGGTTTTCATTTCAGAAACAAAACAAGTCCCCAGGCTCAATTAGCTCTGAACTCTTGGAGTCCTCTGGAGCATTTAAAAACTTTTATCCATAAAACCCCCTTTCCTAGTGGACAGAAATATATCAGTGTTTCATCTCAATGTTTCTAGAAGAAAGCAATTTCACCAATGCCTCTTTGCTGCCAACAACATGATGCCATCAAAGCCATCAATAAAATGCATTGTTATTGCTGTTTATTATTTGGGAAATGCAGGTCATCCAGAAAAGCCAGCATGCACAGGGCATCCAGCAACACCAACAGCAGAAGCAAAAAATAACTCTCCACAAATAGGTGTTTACATCAAAAGAGCAGAGATAGGGATTTTACTCAGGTATTACTATATCATATTCTAACAAAATTTTCCAGCTCAAACATCATGGTAGATGTAAAGAAATCAGTAAATTTTTTTGAAATGCCTTTATTGCTTTTAATTGTTCCTTGGTAACAGCAGACTCAACAAGGGTTGGTTTTCTTTCTTTTCTTCCTTTTTTGTTATTAACAGATAATGTTCCTTAAAATTACTTTTAAACTTCCAATTTATCATACGCCTCCCACAAAAGCCTTCTTTTTATTGACCACACTATGAATTACACACCTATTTAACATTTCAGAAGGAGGGGGATCCTACTCTTGAGCAGAAATTTTCAACATCAGTATTAAAAAGGATGTCTATGGCAGCACAAACCAAAGGCAAGCACTTTAAAATCTAGGCTGGTAGACTCTTCACATCTCCCTGCCATTTTTTTTACAAAACAGGGTTTCCTGATATGCCTGGAGTCAATATGCTGAGACACAGGCTGACGCTGCAGAATAGCAATAGCATATATTAAATCTGTGTTGGGAGCTGGTTACCAGAGATGTTACATAGTAATTATGGAGAGGATTTTCTATGAAATAGATTCTGGTTTTTCAAATGAGATTCTGAAAAATCACCCCCTAACATTTCTGCCGAAATGCTTTACAACTTGTCTAAATTGTAGAGGATGCCTCATCTTTTCCCACAAAAGCTTATAAAGCTTGTAATTTACTGAGTTACTGCTTGTTCTAATGGCTATTTGAGGGAATGGCTTCACATGGGTAAGAGGAGATGAGTTTGTATATTAAGGCAATTCAAAGGTTCACTCAATTTACACAAAGTAATGAAAAGCTTAACTTGAGCTCTCAACAATTCCACTTTCTCCCAAGTTTGTAACATGGATTTCATCAAGTCTTTGAGAGGCTGCCTGAGAGCGGCGAAGAAAAGATTCAGCAGATGACTGAAAACAAGTTTCCAGTTCTCATCAAGGCTTCACTAATTAGAACCACACGTCCCACATACAAGAGGTATAATGTAGGACCGCAAAGGGCCTGCCTGCACTCCTGTTACAAGAGCTCTCCTCCTGAGCAACATTGCAGAGCCTCCACTCAAACATATCCCTGGAGAGGGCAGGAGGCCGTAATGGAGCTGGGGAGGGCAGAGAGCAAACAGCAGGAAGCCAGTTGGATGGCAAGGTCTAGCCACCTGTGACATCTGGTGACTGGTCCTCAGTTTGGAGGAGGAGGGACCAAGGAACAAAAATGAAAACAAAGCACATAACAACAACAAAATCTTCATACAAGCAGCCCTCATCCCTGCTCCAGACTTGTCTAAGTGAGGACTGCACGACGTGCTCATGAAATAATCTTCTGTCAACTGTGAAGATTTAGCTAGTCACATCATGCTTACCCTGTCATCGCTTCAGTTCCTGAGAAAACCCCAAACATTTCTAATACTGCTTTTCCAATTAAGAAATCTATATTTGCTCAGAAAGTAGAAATCTAATGAGGCCTTGCTGGCTGAGTTAAAAAAGTAGAGGCACTAAGAGAAGTCTGTATTAGGAGAGGAAAAATAAATAGCCCTTGTTTAAACCCTCCTCTCACCTCAAAACAAAAGGCTCAAAAACCGAAAATGGATTAAAGAAAAAGCAAATACAATACGAAATTAGTCTCTCTTCCTCCTGAAGGTAGCAGATTTTTCAGAGGCAAAATAAATTGTCTATTAAAAAAGAAAAAGCAGTATCTAAATACATTCTACGTAAGCATTCATTTGCAACACTGGAAACTCTCCAAGCCTTCTCAGCCCATAGAGCCTGTGGCTTGGGCTCAGGCCCATGTGCAATAAAATAAGACCAAGTTTTTAGCCATTCGTTTCTGGGGATTGTTAGGCCACTGCTCCATTAATGTGAACCAACCCAGGCATCATCTATCAGGGCAGCCTTTTTTAAATTACAGCAAACCCCACAGTATTCAATACTTCCAAACAAGTTACCAGCATCTCATATATAAAATTATTTCCACATATCAATACTTTCAGTAACTCCTTAAAAAGGACCCCAAGCATTGTTTGAATCAGAAAGGGTGAAAGTACAAGTCTAATTTTGAGTAACAAGAATCACAGAATCAATTGGGTTGGAAAAGACCTCTGAGATCATCAAGTCCAACCTTAGATTGATGATGTCAACTAAAGCATGGTACTAAGTGCCACATCCAGTCATTTCTTGAACACCTCCAGGGTAGTGACTCCACAACTTCCCTGGGCAGCCCTGTTCCAATGTTTAGCAACCCTTTCTGCTGCTCACACAGAGGAGGTAAAGAACTCTAAGCATGAATGTAAGCTTTTTTAAATGTCAGATTTATTTCCTTTTTGATACAGAAGAGCTGTTCTGCTCTGCAAATTAACTGGCAAAATCAGCTTAATTTTGATTTTCCTGTTGCATTTGCTTAAAAAAAGATGGATTTCTGCTGACAAGCCTTAAAAATTGGAACTCAAATTAGATTTTGTCTTCTCATATACTATTTTACAACTAAATCTGAAAACCTCAAGGTTCTACTACTTCTGCTACCACTAGCTCTTCCTGATATAGTACAGAAACTATACTGTATATATAAACCTGTATTTATGTACAGACAGACATTCACATAAATAAAAACACTGGGTAGATGTAAAAGCTGCCATTTGAGTTTATACTCCCCAGCAGGAACTCCAGGCAAGCAATGTTCTGCCCACAAGCCTAAGGGGAATTTTTCCATGGCCTCCAGGTCAGGTTCAACAAGAATATCTTAGGTGCGGAAGGAGAAAAGGCAAAACTGCCAATTGCATTTCAAGATCAAATCTAGCACTCCTTTTAATTAATTATGTATATACTAACAACAAAAAAATATACATATCAAAGTTTTAAAGTAGCAAATTTACATTATCTTTTTCTATACCAAGACTTTCCTTTACTAGGTTAGTTTTAGTACAGGTCATCCTCCCTAACAGCATATTTACAGACAAGGAAAAATAGTTAAACATCAGGATATTTATTTTGCATACAAATATTTACAGAAAAATACTTACAAAAATTAAGTATGCAAAGTTTAATTGACTTCAAAAAAGCTTTTATCTTATAAAAACATATTGCCTTTACTGTGCTCAAATTTACTATTCAGATCTCTGGATTTTCTTATAAGAGCTTTCTTCTGTGCTTCATCAAATCGATTGACTTTGAGATCCTGGTCTCGGTCAAATGGCCTTCTTTCTTGAGGTTTGGTCTTTTCTTCAGAAGCTTTGCTCTTCAGCTTTTTCTGATGTATGTCCATGAGAGATTCTGACCTCTTTGACTCCTGAAAATAATGAGAAGAAAGAAGAGGAGGTAAACTATTGCAGAATATGAACAACATATAGAAAACCTGAATGTAAAGATTGAAGTGAGGAAGACTAAAAATTCTAGAAAAAGAAGACAGCTTAGTAACTGGATATAGAATCATAAATTTAGCACACATGGAACAGAAAATATGAGCAATCTTGTCTAGGCTGAGTAAAATACTAATAATTCACTGATGTTAGATACCCAGAATGTTGTTGAATCTCCACGGACAATGGAGATAAATTATAAAAATAATGCAAAAGAAATAGAAGAGTTGCTCTGCCATTATTAGCAGAGAAAAATGAAGACATCAAGAGAAATATCTCAATGTACAGGCCTAGTTTCTTATATGCATCCCCTAAGCACCTGGTTTTGGTCACTGCTTGGGGCAGGAATAAGCTAGATACCCTTTTGATCTGACTTTCATGCACTACGGTGGTTTTTTTTAATGTATGCTCCTAAATTTGAATCATCTGTTGAAAGCCCACAGGACAAAGTCACAGGCTAGAGCCAGAGCATGTGTTTTGCCAAGCCAAGGGCTTATGTTCCATTTCTTAAAGAGCATGATCCAGCCCAAATACAACATAAAACTTTTGCTGATTTCACACAGCAGCAGGATTAGTCCTCACAACACCATATGGTCCATCCTGTACTCAGATACAGTGCATTTGTGTATCCAAACCAATTCTTTCATCAAAAAGTGCAAAAGATGAGCAGCTCTCTTTTCTCGTGATTTTTATTCCAAAGGTTCATTTTCCTTTACTTCCTGTGCAAACACTAACTTCATCACACGTACAAATAATGGTTCATACATGACATAAGAAATGATTCTCATGGAAAACAGAAAATGGGCAATACTTATTCAAGGTATAACCGTGTCAGTGTTGACAGAATCGCCCCAGAAAATGTATGTAACATCAGCATTGAGAGAATAAACTGTAAGAAACTATTCTAGGAATGAAAGCTCCTGTTCTAGGAAAGTAGCCTTGGTAAATGTCAGAAATAGGAAACAATAGAGGAAAAAACTGTAAAAGACAAAGCCCATAACAAACCACCTGAAAATCAGAAAAGAGTTAATTAGAAAAACAAAACCAAAACCAAAACAACCAAAGACAAACAAACAAACCCCCCCAACAAAACAACCCAAGAAACACTGTCCTTAAACAAGATGCCTTCCAGTTTTTTTGAGAGAATTCCATTAACCTTAGGGACAGTAAAGGCCTGTGTATGTTTTATTCTGCCAATGGTAGAGAGCAAACCCCAAGTTTTACACAAAAATTATTCTACTATATTCATAGTGACAGTAGAAACAAACAGTAAAGAAGAAATTTAAGGCAGAATGCTAATAGCACCCGATTTGCAAGTCTCTAAGTCGAGGGACATGTGATTTAATGAACTACAAATAAATTATTAGAAGAGCCAGATAAACATAATTCATGTAAAATACGCCAAGGCTGTAATTCTCAAGTTAATTATACTCTCAAGAGACCAGACTGCCTTCCATAAGAGTTCAGGCCGTACATCAGGGAAGAACTGCAACTAACAGCTGTAAGGCAGGCAACAGTCTATACACTCCAGTGGACAGGGCTGGTAGACAGAAAAGTGAGAGGAAATTTGACATGGAGTTCAGATTTCTAGTAATCAACATCTGTCTGTGAAAATTATCTGCTCATGTAGAGATTGAGGAAAACTACATGTAATGAAGTTGCTGTAATGAGCAGTTAATGTAATTAATGATGTAGTGTAATTGACACATTGATCTCCTTGGCCCACCAAGCCTCTTTTAGTTTGATGCATATTTGTCCTACAAGTTAAACCTCCACCATTGTTTTATTCTTGGGATGCTGGTAATGTGTTGAAGCAAGCTAATATTTAAATTAAGGTTGCCTATTCCCAGCAACCATGTCCTGACATGAGGGTGATTTAAGGAAAGCACCATCTAAAACTGAGACAATATATACAAACCCAAATTCTGTCACTTTGGAGAGGACTCAATCCTGCTCTAAGTCAATGGTAAATGTTCTAATGACTTAAAACAGCAGTAGGTTTGGGCACTAAAAGGGAACACTGTGGTGGCATCACCATGGGAACCAGCAGCACTAGAAATGAGAACCAGAAGAAAAGAGTAAAGAACTAAAGGAAATACATGAAGAGGAAGTATTTTGCGATTACACTTACATTGTATGAAGTCACTTGCTCAATGAGTCTCTTGTCCCTCCCAGATAACACTATTTCTTCCTTATCCTTACTGGTTGACTTTTTTGCCTCTTCTCTTTCCTGATGAGTAGAAGCAAATCACACACTATAATAATCAGAATGTCTGAAGTAAAAAGCAAGGAAGCCTATATCTACTTTAATCAATTCTGAAGGGTGGAGCTCAAGATAGAGCCCACTAGATATATTTTGCTCAGCTTGACAGAAGAAGAAACTGGACACGCTAATTGGAAATTCAATGAGTTGATACAGAGTATCTGACTACTCCAAAAGGAAGCAGGAATAAATGAATATCAATTATACTTAATACTGTTCTTTCAGTGCCTTTACCTTTCAGCCTAAATTAGTAAATTTTGATAACAAAGAAAAATCTGGGAAATAAAATTTCATGTAACAGCCCAGGGTATCTTTATTTGGTTTTCACAGAACATCAACAACATACATATTGCCTGCAGGTGTATTTGAGTAATGAAAAAATGCTCACCTTGGCTTTTCTCTCTCTGTCAGCTGGAGTATCTGTCCAAATAGATCTATCGCCTGATGTGTCATCAGCTCGTCTCTTGAATGTTCTTGGGCCAAATCCAAAACTTTTCAACTCAGGTGGAAGCTCTGTCATCCATGATTCCCTGGTAACTTGCTTAGGTTCATTCTTTGCAAAAGACATAGGGACAGGGGGAAATAAAAAAAGCAAAATCAAAAATTACTGTCTAAATCTCTTAGCTTCCAGCAGAAATCACGGATTTTTCTTTGTGTTAACAACTGCAAACACTCAGCATCTCCAGCAGAACTGCAACTGGGTTCACAGAGAAACAGGCAAAGAAAAAGACAAATACAATCCAGCAAATTATGAGACATTAAGAAATACAACTTACGCTGTCTGCTGAAGTAAGTTTTTCTTTCATTCTCTGAGCTCTGCGTTCAAATTCTTCAGTCACATCAGACTCCACCGGTCCTTTTGCAGGCATTGGGCCTATAAGATTGTCTTCTTCCTCGCTACTATCTGTTACCTTCCAAAAATAAAACATTTTTCTCAACCATAGTGCCGAGAGCATCAAGAAACACTTTAGCTTTACAGGATTAGAATGATTTTGTCTAGAAGAACATATAAACCTAATGCAATGCATCTGTCAGACAACAAAAATCTGGATTAAAACTCCAGATGAGACTTGTTCTAGCCCTTCAACGTGGATGCTTAGTCTCCATTTTGCCAAAAGCACCATCTCTTGTCTGAGACAAGACGGCTGGTAAGGACAGTGGCAGTACACCAAGTTCTGCTGCTTTACATTGCTCTGCATGCGGCCACACAGCCTCTGTGGCCGCAGGCAGATTTGAAACACACAAGGATACATCTTCGATACTTTGGGCTTTATCATCACTAGCGATATTTGGATGCATCTCCATAATAAGGGTAGCAATTTCACACTGTAAGAACTGTCTCGAGCTTAGATTCTGTAAGGATGATAGAAAGATTACCATGCAAGGTAGGGTAACAGTGGCGTGCACGGTACTACGCTCCTGGATGTGTAGCATCTGCCACTCTTATCTCTTGGTTCTGTCATTTGCTTCTTCAGTCCCTTCAGGATCCCTTCAGGAAGAATTTCTTCACTGAAAGGGTTGTCAAACATTGGAACGGGCTGCCCCAGGAGATGGTGGAGTCACCATTCCTGGAAGTGTTCAAGAAATGACTGAATGTGGCACTTAGTGCCATGGTCTAGTTGACAAGTGATCAGTCAGAGGTTGGATTTGATGATCTTGGAGGTCTTTTCCACCCTTAATGATTCCGTGATTCTGGCATTGCATTCTAAGCAATTATTTGGAGAAGGGCTCAAAAAACTAAGTTTGTAAGGGACTAGAGATTAATAAGAATCTTTGTAGTTGCCAGGGGTTGTACAGAAAGCTCACAGGTCCCTCCCTCCAAGTTCAAACAATACAGATGTGGATGGAGGCAAAACCAGACAGAAAATGGTGATGCCACAGTGTCCTGGAAGCAAAGCTCAGGTGCCCAATATCTACAAAAGAGCAAATATTTAGCCACAGTCGGAATGTGGGTGATAAAGCAATGGGAATAGGCATGACAAGGCTGAGCATTACTTGAGAATACATAAGTGGCAATTCATTATATTCACTAATACAAAGTGAAGAGTCAGCATGAAATAAGTTGCCTCTAAAGATGTACTACAATATAAAATAATTAAATAAATTAAAAAAAAATAAACAAAAATTGCTCAAATTGAAAAATTTTAGAAAGAGTATTATTAGGAAGAGGTAAGAAAAAGATCATTATTAGGAAGAGAAAAAAGGTGAGTTCTGTAATAGCTGTAAAAAAGCTGATGCTAGAGGATGTATTTATAAGAAAAGAGACTTTTTTGTTTGCAAAATATATAAGCAGACCAGTTTTGACATCCCTGCCTCAAGAGATTTGTCACTATGACAAATTGCTTAATTGTTATTTGGAGTTATAAGATGATGAGTATCTCAGAAATGTCAGATAATCTTTCTTCGTGATAGATTACGACAGCATTTGCTGTAGGAGGCTGGAAAATTATATGCTTTGCAACTACTAACCAAAAAAGTGAAGTTTCAGAGCAGCCTTTGCATCCTTGCTTCCTAGCATCTCCCACAGTGTCTGGGAGTTAAATGTAAAAATATAAGTATTTTGAAATGAAACAAAATAACGGTGAGTTCTCACAAGAAATTAATATTCACTTTATCATAGCATGAGAGAGATTCAATTGCCCAAGCACTGGTATCCAGCACCATTTTGGTGTCTTAGGGTATCCTGCCAGAGGTGCTGCTCAAGAAGGATGCAATCTTCTCTGAAGTGCTACTCCTGTCTGCCAGCCCCTTCCACAGACAATTTGGATTCCTCAGAATGGTACTGGAGGCCCACGTCCAGGGCGCTGAATTTTCCCCATACTTCTAGTTGCATTTTATCACATATCTTAGTCCTGAATGTTCTTTAGTAGCACATGCTTTATTTTGTAGTTAGGTATTAGACTACAAAACTTCTACCTAGGTTTTACCTAATCTGATGGAACAGTCAAAAAACACAAACCAAAAAGTTGTGTCAATGTCACTGTCCTGCACCACCTCACGCCCAGTTACAGGTATTATCTTGCTATTGATAAGAACAAATAGTGACACTATAACATAATTCTTGATTGTATTCTTCTAGATAAACTTACTTAATGAAGCTACTAATAAACATCCTTAAGGAGGTGAAGATTTGTGAAACATTCGATCATTTTGCTCTCCCATCAGCAAAGGAGTAGAAGCTGGAACTACAGGGAAATACTTTCATTCTAATAGGTTTCATTACTTCTTTAATGCCTTTAAAACTCTGAACTTTTCCAGGATGTTCACTTGTTAAGGATGGCAAAACAAAAGAAATAATGGAAAAATATTAGGAAGAATTATTGTGACTGCAGTTTAGGATGTCTAGATCGCTCGTGTTCAGTGAGTGCACCATTTATCTAACAGCAAAAGCACAACAAACCAGACCAGTCTTTTTGTTTTTAAGGCTTTGTTATGCTTCAGTATTTGACTCAGGCAAAAATATTCCAGACACTTCCTGGTCCAAAATTAAACTGTCATCCTGGTAAGTAAGTCTAGTAGTCTTTTTCAGGATGCAACTTGTTTAACCATTACTAAACAAAAGGCTTCTGTTTTTACAAACCTGAGGACTGAGTTCTGATGAAACACATGGTCCTATGAAACATTTGCTACTCCTGGTGTCCTCTGAAGGTCTCTTAAAGCCAGGTGGTAATGCAGGACCTATGATGGGTCTTGAAGGGGGAAAAAAATGTAGCAGATTAATATAGAAATATAAGTCAAATATTGATGCAAAGTGTGACTCTCCTTCCTCCCAATGTCAAGTGTGCCCACTATGCACACACCACAGAAATAACTAAGAGTGTCTCCAGTTTTTGGGAGGGTCTGTGCAGACAGCTGGGATGCAAAAAAATCCCAGGAAAGTTGCAGCATATAGTCAAGGAAATCCACTTTTTTCTTCCCTAGCTTCCTTCACCAGATTCAAGAGCAATGAAAGGTGTTAAGCCCAATATACAGTCCTCCTTCTCTAGCAACAAACCCAACTTTGTTCTTCTTGTCTTGCACCACAGTTTCAGTGCCCTTCAATAAACAGAAATAGTGAACTGCTCTGATTTTATTTTCCCTTGGAGTGGGGATCAGAGAAGGAAAGTTTTGTGATTACAGGTAATTTCACTGATTTGTTTTTACACAGCAGCTCTGCAAGCAATTTAATTCAGTTGTCTCCACAAACACGGGAATGTGAGAATCTCTTTTCAACGGTGAAAACAATTCAAAGAATAGTACAAGCTGTGTTTGCAGTATTGAAAGTCTTTTGTATGTGACTTCCTCTTAATAATCCACCATAATGTTCTTTAAAGCTAATAAAAGCTAATTAAAAACCCAAACAACTGTCACCTGAAGAAATATCCAGGTGACAGTATCCTCGCAATGTATCAGCAAAGACTTTTGTTTATGATCATCTTCAGTTCTGAGCTTCAGGGTGATCAAATGTAACAACGTGAATTTGCTAATTATGGTCTTCTTCTCGATCCCACATAAGCTAATCACTATAGCCCTGCTGTAGTGATATTATTGTTAGGATTTAAATTGGGGAAATAAAAATCAGAAAGTCTTGATGAAGAGCTAACAGATATACAAACAAGAGCAACAAATAAGAGCTCAGGCCAGGACAAGGGCACTGGTGAGGTTTCAAACCCAGGCAAGAAATCTTGGTTAAATATGAAGTTCCACCCCCACCTAGCTGCTGCAATTTTATCTTCCTCCCTTCCTTTCTGATTGCTTTGTTGTTAAAACCATGTTTTAAATTTCCAGTATAACTTAAAGAGGTTGAATTTAAACTGATAGAGATACAGCCAAAAAAAAAAATCTCTTATTTCAGTATATAAGTACCTTTATTTTGCATGAAGAGACAGTTAAATCAACCTATAAAAAAAAGCTTTCTACTAAAAGATATACGAACATCTATGTTGTGGGTTGTATCTGTGAAACCTATGAAAGACAATCAATCTCACATGCTCTGTCTTGATTCTGTTACAGCTCAAAGGATCTTCAAAGGAATAGAAAAATGGTTCCCATATTCATCCTTCCCACACTTTCCACTTCTTACGCTTCCCCCCCCATGAATAATGCTGCCTTGTCAGCAGTACACAGCTGACATGACTCTTGACAGCTTCCTGGATGTCCAAAAGGTCTCTCGATAGGTGAAGTCAATCTAAATAAAACGCCGTAAAACACATTTTACTGCTGTTACCAGCTTCAGTACCTATATATACATGTTCAAAAACGCCTCCCAAACTCATCATGGACTGAGCTTTAATTTAAGGAATATTGCATTTCATATATGGCAAAGAACGTTCTCCTGTTGTTGGACTTGGGAGTCCTTGTTAATGCATGTTTCAAGATGGGCATTTCAGCATACTTCTGATGTATAACATAATCTTTTTTAAGACAACCTTCTCTCTTTACCTTGATGTGTGAACGTTTCAGAAATATTTACGAGTGCTGCATTTCTGTCTAACATTGATAAACAGCAATATAATTTCCAAAGTTGAAGGAAATCTTTTCACATACATATTTTATGCTGGAATGATTCAAACCATTTTCAACAAGCTGCAAATTGCCACGTGAGCTGCCCCTAATCATGAATATATTGCTTTGACAAGTCTGGAAAAGATGTAACAGAACAAAAGCTTTTCTAGAAGAATGAGTATGTCACACAAAACTAATAAACAGTATGTCCATACACTGAAACAAACAGCCTGCATTTGTTTCAATTATTCATGGTCTGTTGTCAGCTTGCAATCTGCTCAAGGCTAAGGGCAATGCGGCAGGGACATAGTCAGCAGCAGTGTCTCTGCCCCGCAGAGCTTACACACCTCAGTGTGTCAGTGCAACCAGACTCCCAGGTGTACAGGGGTGGAAGACAGACAAGGCTCTTCCCATACATCACATCTTTCCCACCTATTTATGGAATCGGGCTGGGTGCAAAACAGCTCTGCTCAATCTGCTTTCTCAGCATGTGCTAGGAGCAGTTGTATGGTGAGGCAGGAAAAAAGATAGCAAGTGCCTTCTACTGCTTTAATCTCTCATACTCATAGACACAGAGCAGACTCTTGCCTCAATGTAAATGCAAGTTATCCAGCATTTTGGAAATAAAATAAATAAAAATAGAAGTTGGGTCAACATACAAAAGACAAAGGTTACATAACGGGTGTTAGTGCTCAACTCCCTAACCTTCAAACTACAAGGCTTCTTTTCTTCTTTTCCTACCACGAGTATTCATGTCAAAACTCAAGAAAGCAAGAAGGCTACTTCTGCTGATATTAAAAGTTAAAAGCATTTATTTGCTTTATTTGAGATCCCATTAGTTTTAGTGACCTCCAAAATTTTATAATTAAAATAACACACTGTGCATACGGAACACTAGAAAAAGGAAATCAAAGCACCAAACAAGCCCACTGAGCACGATACTCAAAATACAAAAGAGTTTGTTGGTTACAGCAAAGTATAACCAAATATATACAAAGAGGATACTTCCAAATAACCTTGGTCACATAAATCTTGTTTTTCTAACTGCTGCATCATAGCAGTTTAAGCAGTTTCTAACTGCTGCATCATAGCTGCATCAAGCATCATAAAAATTTATCAAAACTGAAAAAACATTTAACTTTGAAATTTCCTTTGAGATGGTATACTACATACACAGTTCAACAATAAACTGAGTCACCTTCCCAGAACTGAAAACTCACCGCTGACAAGCAGGTATTGCTTTATTTTATCTACCAGCTCCCCATTGCTCTGAGGAAGGTAACAGTGATCAAGAGACTTGTACTTTTCGTCCATAAGCATCCCCTTGGAAGCACCAATTTCACTAAGGATTATCATTTCAAATTACAGAAGGAAGTGCACAGGTTGATGTAAAGACTAAAAGGCTGTGAGACATGGCTGAGTTCTGCATAGAAAATCCATAAATAGGTATTTTTGGGAAGTATTTTATAATTGTGTGCAACCAAATGGAAAGCTTCCTCATAGAGACCATAAATAATGCTTATTTCCTTAGACCTGACAGCTTGTTTTCTAGAAACCTACACTGTTCAGAGGAGTTTTGTACCTGGAGACACATAAACAATAATCCTTGATGCATTAGCAAGTGACAGTTCTAATAGTCTGCACTGTGTTGCACCACACAAAAGCTAACTGCCCTAATCCCCCACAGACCAGAATGAACTACAGAACTGTGGATCCTCATACCTGTAATTTGGGTTTTTTTCTGCACTGATCTGAGACCTATCAAAAGAAATGGAAGAAATTTGACATTCAAAATACATCTGAGACAATTTACATTTGTTCTTTTTCTCTCCAACCAGGTCTAGGAGGGCTGTGTGTTCTGTTTCAAGGGAATGATGTTCCTGTTCTCAGAATGTGGAGGAAGAATTAGTTCTAATCATCTGAATCTGAAGTGCACAACTGAAGTGTTCTGTAATAGTGACACTAAATATTTTATCTAAAATAACTGTGTTTTAAGTAAAAGAATCTGAATATAATTCATTTTAATTACCTCTCTGGAGAATCATCCTGTTTTTTAAATCCAGGAGGAAGAGCAGGCCCAAAAAAGCCATCATCATCATCGTCTTCAAGAATTCTTTTTGGCTTTCTGCAAATACAGATTTCACTTCATAATTACCTTGACATACATAGCAATTATCTACATTTTAAAAAGGAAAAAAATACATAAAATTATTTCAGATGGTCTTATGTACTAAATATCCTACCGTTATCAAGGAAACAATGCAAAAGGATCCAAAATAATTTGAAGCAATTAAAAAATTGGGAGCTTAAGCTTCATTCCAAAAATGCTCTGACATTTAAAAATAAAATTTAAAAAAACAAAAACAAATCCAAAAAAACACATTATACTACTCTTCTTTCTACAGCAAAAGCATTCTTAATGTTAAAATGCCATTTTCTAGTCCCAAAGTAATTTCAAAATCAGCACACTTCTTTCTCCATTTTTATACACTGTCTGCATTTCGAGTAGTATTTTTCCCAGTAATTAACTGAAAAACTATTGAATAAGAAAACAAGAAAAAAGTGAGTAATAATTACTCTAACATTCATTAAGATGGCAAAATGACCTTCAAGTCTCTTATACAATGCCTAGAACAAACACACACAAATTCTAAACACGGCACTTGTGAGTAATCAACCCACCAAATGATTGTGTGTGCATACTCCCATTACTTGCTAAACAATTCAGGGTTTTTTTCCATTAGACTTGACTTAACTGAAGGCATAAATTCATGCCCATAAATAGTATTTATGGCCTCTCAATGCTAGCTAGTATACCAAAAACAGGGCAAAACAGTACCAAATATGTACATGATAAGTGGTGCCTGTCCTTAGTATAAACACCAAAATTACAAAACTAAAATAAGACATGTAAACACAGAGATCTGATTGCCCCAAATAACTTAATTCCACTGTAGGCTATCAAACTGGTCAGCTTAACATTCTGGACCACAAAGAACATGCAGAACATGTAATCAAAAGTCTTATACAGGTACAGAATTTACCTTTTTATTTTTTTACACACCGTTGTCCCTTTCTCATAAATTAGACAGACACATTTAATTTGCAATACAAGGTAAACATACAAATAAAGTAAGAACATACTTACTTGGATGCTGGATCTCCTTCTGTCTCCTCTTCAGAATCTCTGTTTGCATTTCTGGGTAGAGGAAGAGATTCCGAGTCGTCTTCACTGTCAGGAGTTTCTGAGCTACAGCTGCTTTTGTAGCCTGGAGGCAGTGCTGGTCCTGCAACTGAACATTCAGAGTTATTTGGGATCATAAAATCACAGAGTGCTTTGGATTGGAAGGGACCTTAAAGATCATCTAGTTCCAGCCCCCCTGCCATAGGCAGAGAACCTTCTACCAGACCAGGTTTAATAAGTATATTTATTAAACATTTCAAATGAGTATGATCTATCGTGGCATTCCCAAAATAGGTATCTACTTGGAATTAAGTTTATTCAATCACTGCTCTGTCTGGCATTTAGAGAAGATATCTAAACAAAATTCTACAAGTTACTTTTTTCAGCACCATATTTCAATGAACAACCTGCCCTGAATTATACTGATCCATTACTAAATGAGTGTCTTCTGGAACAGGACTAGAAAGACCTGATTTATATAACAACTGATTTACAAGGCACATGATATAAACCAATATATTTAAAAGAAACTACCCCCTTAATAAAGCATCTGAGGCTTACTGGTGAAGAAACACATAATTTGTGCATACACAGAGTGGGAGGCCATAGATTATTAAATGGGAGCATTGCAACCATAAAGTATTAAATTAATTGCCGGCCTGCTTTAGGAATAGTTTAACCATTAAGGTTACACCCAGTCTAGCTAAGTGTGAACAGACTTAAGCAGGCACAGACTTAAGTATTCTGCTGAAAAAGGGATGATTTAGGCATTCAGAGAATGAATTTTTTAAAGAATCGCTGCTGTCAGAAGGCCATGGTAGTGGATGGAGAGATCTTGTGCTCTGGTCAACTCTTCACCCTCTGGATTAACAACAAGGGGGGATATCCCAGAAAAAGAAAAATTCAGACTAACACTGCTAACAGGCCCAAGCTACTTCTGGCACTGTCCCCACCAGCAGGCACTGATCTTCATAGGTTTATTTGGATACAGTACCATGTACATGGATCCAGAAGGAGCTTAACCATTGTTCCTAAAAGCAAATGTCCCCCAAACAAGACACTTAACAGCGATACCCTCACAGACTCAATCAACAATGAGCCAACTGGAGTAAGCAAAGACTAGCAACGGCCCCAACAAAAGAGGCCTTCCCAGATACAGGACAACGTATGCAGGACCAGCATCCATTTACAGAGACACATTATGAACAGCCTACTGATGATTTAGCATCCTGAGGCACAGACATCATTCCTCCTTTTAATATTTCCAGCACTGAGTACAAGACTGACAGGACAGAGAGGTGTTTTGGTGAGAAGAAGACATTGTTCGCTTTATGAATAGTCAAGGGTTAGATGAAAAGATGAATGGTACCAGGAAATTGCATCTCCAGTTAAAGAACTAGGACTTTTTGATAGTGTAAAATATAAAACCTGATACAGATTATGGTTCCATTGTTAGCTGACAAAGGCCAGGCAGAAATCGAGTCCTTCGAGCAAGCTTAATAAAGCTTTTACTCATCTTGAGCATAAGACACAGAACAAGGACAGTCTACTAGTTACAAAGCATCCAGACAGATATACCACTTCTTTGTTTTCTGTTTTAATGGGAGAGACTTTAACTGGGACATAAAAATCCATTTCAGCACTAAGAAAGAAAAAAAAACAACAACAAACTGCCCCCTCACCCCCCAAAAAATCCAAACGACACAACACTCCAGCCTATAGAGGTAAAATAAGCTCAAGATGACAGAGAAACAACAGACAAATGCTAAATAGGAATAAAAACTGCTATCAAGAAGTCTCCTCTTTTGATATGAGAAGCACCACTACATAAAAAGCACTAAAACACCAGATAAAACCTGCACAACAGCTTTCTCCAGCTGCCTGGTGCCCTGACATCATGCAAGCAGATTTCATTTGCTCTGAACGCAGACAGGTAAGAGAAAGGATTTGGAGTGAAAGGAACAAACTCAGGTGCAGTTTGAGGAGTCTGATACTACAGAGAAAGAGAGAAATTGGGAGCAGCTTTGTGAGCTGGAAAGAACTCAGCTGGAGAGGATCAATGTCTACTACAAGGAAGCTGCTGGTAACAAGTATGTCCCACGTGCCATCCTCGTGGACCAGGAACCCGACACCA
The DNA here is from genome assembly GCF_009829145.1 of Chiroxiphia lanceolata. Taxonomy (NCBI): domain Eukaryota; kingdom Metazoa; phylum Chordata; class Aves; order Passeriformes; family Pipridae; genus Chiroxiphia; species Chiroxiphia lanceolata. The sequence continues at coordinate 58,991,009 of NC_045638.1, forward strand.
TGGACTCTGTGTGCTCCAGCCCCTTTGGACAGATCTTCCATCCTGACAAATTTGTCTTTGGTCAGAGCAGGGCCAGGGAGGTGGTGGATTCACTGTCCCTGGAGGTTTTTAAGATGAGACTGGATGTGGCACTTAGTGCCATGGTCTAGTAACCATGGCGGTGTTGGTTTAAGGGTTGGACTTGATGATCTCGGAGGTCTTTTCCAACCCAGTTGATTCTATGATTCTAAACTCAAAACTATTTATGGAGGGAGACTGGTCCCACTGACATGTTGTTCAAAATCAGGGCTAACATACGTACTTTCATCCCAATTCCTCTCTGTCATGTTGGCACAACTGTTTGCATGGGCTATGCAATAAACTGGATCAGGGAACTTGAGAGGCATAAAAATAACACTGCAAAACCCAGCACTCCTCTGAAAGAACTGTTTGTTCGTGAAATTGCAGCCCAAGAAGGACAACCAGGAATGAAATAGAGACGGAGACTGATTAATTAAGGGAAAATGGCATTTAAAGCCTAAGGAAGAAGAAGTCATTGCATGTGGTGAAAAGAAATGGAGGAGAAATAAACTTGGGATTAAATCTTAATATGGTCATGGTACTGACTGAGACTAACAACCTGCACAGGCAAAGATATAGGTACAGATAGGGTAGTTTGGGGAGCCACAGGAAAGAGTAGAAAGGTAGGAATGGGAATTGCTAAGCATAGATTCTGGGAGCAAAGAAAAGAAAGGACAAGAAGGGAGACCAAGACCTAATCAGAAGTCTGTGAATGAAAGCCAGGGAAAAGTGGAAAAATGCAGATGAAAGGAGGAACAGGGGAGAGCTCAAAGTGTCAGGAAACCAAAACCAATGAGGTGAGGAAGACAAATGGGTGTAGCAATAGTAGAGCAACAGAAAAGCGAAAAAGTAACCAGAGCTCAGAACAATTTGGAGCAGAAAAATGGCATAAAAAAGTATGAGAAGGAAATTTTAGGGATGGAGAGGAGAGAAACAGAACCAAGTCAGATTGAAGTGAATGTTTTAGGGCTGCTAGAAATGGCCATCCTACTAATGTTGCTCTGACTTGCCTTCTCCAATGAGCTGGCTCTGGTGACTCTCTGCCTGAAAATTAAGTCAATTCAATTCAATTCAGAAACCAAATTAAAACCTTTTTGTTTTACTAAGTTAATTTCTGCTGTATTTTGGGATTCTGAGCCATCTATCATACCATCAGGTATGCACTGGGAAGTTCTCAGGGACAGACAGGGCCTTTCACCTCCAGCAATAGTGGTAGATCAACTCAGACATATCACATCAACACATCAGTATTGAACAAATGTGGCCCCAATGCTGAAACAGACAAAACTCTCTTCTACATCTCTGATTATTTTTAGCCATTCTCTAGCATTTCTCTCCTGCTGGTACAAGGACAGTGCAGTGGCAGGGACAAACAGACCAAAGGAAGCATGATTCTTTCAGCAGGAGCACAATTCGGCCAGCTTCAAAGCACCACCATGAGGTGAAGAATCAGGAAACGAGTGTGTCCCATGGGTTGGACAGTGACAAGACGAAGAAGGTGAAGAATTTATGAGGGATGAGCTTTTGTGTATGTCCAACTACCATCTGCTCCCATCCTCTTCCTGATTAAGGATGACGGAATATTAGTAGCGTCACTTCTCTGACACCAGAGATAGTTGGGTCTTGGAGTGCGTTTCCCCACACATACACTCCCCCTCTCCCTTTTTGTCTGTCTCCAATGGGCAATGTGGTTTGTCCTATGGCAAGAATAACAAATGAGTATTGCTGGAGAAAGTGTCTGGATGATGCATCTGGAGTCGGGGGAGGGCAGAGGGGGAGGGAGGGCAGGGTGGGACTCAAGGGGGAGCTGAAAAGTTTGCTACTGACTGTGGTGCACATCAGCCTGCATAAGGATATCAAACGCCACTGGAGGCTGGGCCAACTGGTCCCCCAAGGTTGGTCCAGGTGGATCAGCCCCAGCAGGGATGACTGCAGGGTACATCCAGACCAAAGACAGGGAAAACTCACTTTTGGATGGGTGAGTGTAAAAAGCACTAAGATCTGGTCAAGCATGGAGACAAAATCCTGAAGTAACTACAAAGGTGCTTTGTAATTGTGAGTTCTGCATGGCTAAAGACTGTAAAGGTGTATGTTTCTAATCAAACTTGCTTATAACCCTTTAAACATAAACTGTTGGCCATATCTGAGACTAAGTGGACCCAGCCACACCCAGACTTCTCTGAGAAGCTTAGGAAGCACAGGGGTCTCACAGAAGTTCATGACTCACAGGAGGGACCACAATCTAATTATACAATAACCTATTGTAATAGATGATAGAGTTGCTGTTTAGATACTGCACTGGCAATATTTACATACTGTACCAGTAACAAACCTTATCATAATCATACATAACCACTGTGTTCTACTTCTTGCACCTGGCTGAGAGCCTTCTCTTGACTACACTGCCACAAGCTGCTCAAAGTCCTACTTTGTTGCTGTTGGAAGGCAGAAACTATGAAAGTAGAATAAAAAAAATAAGTGTTCTTAAAGAAAAGCAATGAGCAGGTCAGTGAGATCACAAGGAAAGAAAACATATTGGAAAAGCTGTTCAGCTTTAAAAGGTGAAGCATCTCTTAGAACAGCTAGAACACACATGGGAGATTGTTACAGAACAACTTCTAGGCCCATCTGACTCAAGATCCAGCAAGTGTTACAGCACAGAAGACTGCAGCAGTCCCACCAAATGATTTTTGTCACTCCAGACGCAGGGCTCCAGCTGGAGCTGTAGTTCTGTACAGCAAAGTGTATTATGCCAAAGTACTTGGTCTCCCTTCCTCCTCTGCACTGTAGCAGTATGCCTCATGTGGTGAGCAGGTACACTTAGTTTTTCTGAGAAGCTGTTTTAAGTTAGGAAAAGTTTGTAAAAATTATAAAAACAAATAAACAACCTCCCAGTAGTTGGGGTTTGGGCTTTTTAAAGCAAATAAATTCCTTCCCCCACTTCACACAGAAATCTTCAAGCAGATCTGCCAGTGCAACTGTAATACTACAGAACTAATGTACACTGGGACAAAAAGTGGACAAACTAGGCTGAGTAACCTAGACTAGATACTGCCAAAACACTCAATGTCAAAAAATCATGATAAGCCTAATGATAAGTTTAACTTGTGGATTCATACACGATATAGATACTTGCAACATGCATCAGTACGTTGATGGAAAGTGAATAAGCCATCAAGACAGATATGAAAAGGAAAGGCTTCAGGCGCTCAAACAAGCTTGTAGTCAGGGCTTCTGCACAAAGGCAAGCTAGGGACACAGAGCTTCATGTTGCCATGACTTCAGCTAATGCAGCATCTTTGCTCCCTCTTCCTATTGCTCCCTCTTCTGGATTAAGAAATTAGGAGAGCAGACGAGCACAGCAAACCTCTCCCATCAAAGCTCCTTTCTTTGGGATAACCGAACGATCACTGACACACTGACAGAAACTGAATACGTATACTAGTGACTTGAACCTGGATTAAAGACAAGGAGTGCTAACTAGCTCAAAGAGCTGATTCCAGAGATATTACTGACAGGGAACATGCAAGCGTTTAAGTGTGGGAAACCGAGCTCCACCGCAGAAAAGCCAGCCTCGCAGTTGGCTGGTCTCAGAGGGGTCCCCCTTCTGACACGACGGCTCTCAACATCAGAGACCCTGGCACCACAGCCCCACTCACTGCCAGTCTGTTCTGCAGTGGTGGATGGAAACTGCCTGGAAAACTACAGTTTGCTGAAGTGGTTTGGTTTGACAAAAGGCCCAGCCTCCGCCTCGCTCTCCTGCCCACTACGGACTCGGAGCTACTGAAGAGCACAGGCTTCAAAGCCCACGTGAGACCTGAGCAGGAAAAAATAAAGGACTCCATGCAGTATTTTTCTTAAACAAGTTTTAGACCGTTTCGTATCTGTAGTTTCCCATCACACAAGGCTTTTTTTTTTTTTTTTCTGAAAAAGTCACTGTAATAACCCCCCCGCGAAAATTAGCTCCATCCAGGTCCCACACTGGCGTATCCCGCGCTGTGGAACACGGGTTGCAGAGCCCCGTAATCCCACCCCCGGCGCATCCCGCGCTGTGGCACATGGACTGGGAGCCTCGTTATCCCACCCCCGGCGCATCCCTGTGCCCTCACCCTGGCTGAAGTCCTCGCCCGGGTCCGCCTCGGCGCGGCTCGGGAAGCCAGGCGGCAGCGCGGGGCCGATGAGCTGTCGGGCCATGGCACAGGCGGCTCCGACCCTTCGCCCCCGTCCCGCTCCGCTTCCCCGCTCCCTGGTCCCCGCCCCTCCGGCGCTTTCGGATGATGCAGCTCCCGCCTACCCAGGAGGATTTACCTTCCTCACCCCCGGACGTGACGCGTTTATCGGCGGCCGCCGGAGTGGCCCCACGTGGTGGCGGGAGCGCAGCGCGGGGCAGGGGCCGCGTCCGAGCGGCCGCTCCGGCCCGGCATGAACCCCTTCGCCTGGTACCCGCCGCCCCCGCCGGGGCTCCCTCCTCCAGGGATGCCCCCACCCTTCTTCTGCCCGCCGCCCTTCTGGGAGCCGAGTTTCTGGTCTGCCCCCGGGCCCTTCCCGCCGCCCGGGCGATACCCGCCTCCCGACAGCTTCCCGCCCAGCACCTACACGGCCGCCGAGAACTACCCGCCCGCTGGGAGCTACTCGCAACCTGCCCAGAGCGCCCCGCCCGCCGAGAACTACTCGCAGCCCAAGGGCTGTCCTCCTGCCAGGAGCTATTCTCAGCCTGCCGAGAGCTGCCCTCCCACCGACAGCTACTCCCAGCCTGCCAAGAGCTACTCGGAGGCTGGGAATTACCCAAAGCCCGAAGGGTACTCGCAGCCTGAGGGCTACTGCCAGCCCACCGAGAGCTACCCGCCTGCTCAGAACTACCCACAGCCTGAGCGGTACCCGCCTGCCGAGAGCTACTCACAGCCCAAGAGCTACCTGCCCCCTAATAACTACACATCCCCCGCTGCCTGGCACCCACCGGCCTTTGGAGTGCGACCGCAGGGCCCGCATGCAGGTGAGGGACATGGGAGAAGTCGTCCCGTGGGCCTCTGGACTCCTTCCCATCCCACATAGGCAGAGGAGCCCTGGGGCTGTCCTGAAGCCTTGGGGGGTGGAGGACCCTCCAAACATGCTAGTCGTGCAACCCTCTCTCGTCTCTTCCCTCTCTCTTCTATCGTCTCTAGACCCTTCAGTGGGCCCACCGAGGTAGTAGGAGGGAGGAGGGACGTTTTACCAACTGTATGTATAAATGGCTCTTTTTTTTTTCCCTGTTCCAAAGGTGGAAATGGTAATTTCTCCCAGAAATGGCAAGGCAAGCAAGTCCCTGCATTTGGTAAACGTCCAGAAGAAAATAATAAGCCAAAGGTATGGGTTGGGGTCCCCAGCACAAGGGAGAAGTGGACCTGTTGGAGCGGATCCAGGGGAGCGCCACAAAAATGATCAGAGGGCTGGAGCACCTCTCCTGTGAAGACGAGTGGAGAGTTGGGATTGTTCAGCCTGGAGAAGAGAAGGGTCCAGACAGACGTTATAGCAGCCTTTCAGTATTTCAAGGGGATTTACAAGAAAGATGGGAACAGACTTTGTAATAGGGCCTGTAGCGATAGAACACAGCGTAATGGTTTTAAACTGAAACAGAGTAGTTTTAGATTTGATGTAAGGAAGACTTTTTTTACCATGAAGGGGATGGGAGGCTAGCACAGATTGTGCAGAGAAGTTGTGGATGCCCTGTCCCTGGAAGTGTTCAAGGACAAGTTGGATGGGGCTTTGAGCAGCCTGATCTGGCGGAAGATTGCCCCTGCCTATGTCAGGGGGGTCGGAACCAGACAATTTTTGAAGATCCCTTCCAACCCAAACTATTTTGTCAGTCTGTGATGGTGACAGTGTTGGGGGTCTTGCCCCACGGTGCTGTAGAGATCCCATACTCTTGTCTAATATGCCAACCCTTACATATGACAGTCTGTTAATACTGAGCCTCTTGAAAGATACATTTCAAGCAAATTCTAACACAGGTTTGTGGTGATGCCTGAGTGCCTAAATTACATTAATGCTCTGTGATATTGTAAAGACCAGACAACCAGATGACACTGATGTGTGTAGTGGGAGAAGGAAAAATCTGTGCTACCCTCTGAACTAGTACATGTCACGTGGCGACAGTCATAGTCTGTCTTGATAGGGAAGAGACTCAGAGCTGTTGCCTAGTTTGCCTCACAACCCTCAGTAAGTCTGTGCTAGCCTGGTGCATTTGCAGAAGTACTTGATTGAAGGGTGGTAGTGGAAGAGACGAGTGCAGCACACTTTGTTTAGGAGATAAGTGATTTGAACTTAACTTTCACATTATGTTAGCTTATCTTTGAAACTTTTGAAATGTGTAACTGATGACTTTATTAACAAAAATATTCATGATAGTACTTCACAACTAATTAAAAATAGAAGTATCTTGTAACTGCAATTTTGAGATTATTTCTTTTTTTTTTCTCCAGACCAAAAAGAAAAAAGAGCCAGTTTTCTCTCATTATTGTGATACCTGTGATCGTGGCTATCAAAACCAGGAGAAGTATGATGAACATATTTCACAGCATAAACAGGTTGAAGAGTTTGGCTTCTTTCATTCACTTCTTTCATTCATTCATTTCATAAAATCATTTTGATTTTAAACTTTCTGCCTGATAAGTAGTTAACTGTAGTCACTCTGTGAGTGGAGGACTTAGCAAAGAGGTTCCAAAGCTGTGTGAAGTAGTAGTGGAGGACTTTTTTCTGAATGCTGTGTGTAAGGGAGGTTTTAGTTGTATTTTTGGTTTTATTACTGAAGTATTTTTAAATATTTTCTTCTGAAGTATTGCTAAGTGATAGGAATTAGTTCACTGATATCAGTATAGCATGTACAGTTTTTGTGTGGAAAACATTTTATCGCAAAGATTTAACATTTAACTTTATCGCAAAGAAGTATCAAAATTTGAAATTGGAGTGTCTTGCAAGTTTTTCCCTTAGGTAAACTTCACGTTATCTCCAGTTATCAGATGCGTTGGCTGCACTGGTTATTCTAAAATCAGATTATATTTAAAAGCATATTATCCCTTGTTACTGTTTTTACAGTTGCCTTTGTCTGGAACCTGAGTAGCTTAAACATTCTGTGTAATAAACCGTGCAGGTATCTGCCACTGAGTTTGTTTAAAGTGTGCTCAAATGCTTGTTCATAGTCTGTGTAATTTGGCGTGTTTTGAGTTCACCCTCTTATCTTGCAGTGCACAGAAGAAGGTTGCAATTTCAGTGCACATGAGAAGATAGTTCAGATACACTGGAAAAACGTAGGTATCCCTCTGGGCCCAAAACATGAGTCTATGCCATCTTTACCATAGTCCCTTTTCTCATTCTTCAGTGGTTTCTTTTTGTTCATCTGGAAAGAAAATATGTCACCTCGGAGTAGAATGTGTTTTAAGGCAAGAGGACGAAAATATGTTGAAAACTACGTTTTTTTTAAAATGGATTAATTTTGTCATCACTGTGTGCAGTCTCACCACTTTTGGAGGTGAAAACAGTGTGATACTGCTATAGCTGACATAATGATGCCTTTATTTTTCCTTTTTCCTGTTTTTTTCCTTCCCCTTTTAAACACCATTGAATACTTCTTCCTTAGGCACACGCACCGGGTGCTAAAAGAATAAAATTAGATAGTCCAGAAGAGATTGCTAGATGGAGAGAAGAAAGAAGAAGGTAAGACTTGTGGCCTATGAATTTGTTTTACTGGATTTTCTCCATGTGATCATTAGATGACAGATGAAGGGCAATAGCAGCATGTACTTGCTGCTGCTGTGCTGTTCCACTGACCCTGCAAAACTCCTGCGGTAGTAATCTGTGTCAGAATGCCTTAGGCAGGAGAGTGTGAGCTGCAGAGACTATAATAATTTGTAGTATTATAATAGAAGGTCAAATATCAGATGAGAAGGGGTAGCTTTCCCAGATGTTTGATCTGGTACCCCAGGTTAGGTAAATGTCTTATTCCTCTTAGCCTGATCACTGATCACATTTTAAGTCAAAATGTGTGTTTATGTGGTGTTTTTCTAATAGTTAAAAAATCTGGAACTGTTGTGCAGACTATAATTGTAATCTATCCTGCTGTGTGCAGATTTCCACAGCTTAAGTTGTCCCAGTAGACTGCAACAGGGAGTTTTCCTAATTTTTGAGGACTTTCTGCATTGCTTGACGCTTTTCTACTGAAAGAGAACAGCATCAATGAATGATATTGTCTCAGGTAGTGTAACTTACATTGTATATAGGGTGCAAGGTAAAGTTCTTCTGTATGCAGTATTTCTCATAATTTCTCATTCTCAGATGTAAAAGCTTGTAACTTTTTTCTGTTGAGCAGGACTGAAGTGTTTAAAAATTCGTACTGTACTTCCATAGACCTTATCTCACAAATTTTTTTTTCATCAGAATTGAACAAATTAAAATCTGCCCTTTTCCATCAGGTGAAAGATACTGTAGGCTTTCCTCACTTCTGTTAGTGATTTAGAATATAGTCTTGCAAGTGATCAGTGCATGGGTTTTGTTTCTCTGAGCAGGAGTCCTATATGCAGAGTAGGTTGTGATACAAATTTAATTTCTAGACCATTGGTGATGAGCTAGGGCAGCGTACTGGTAATCTTTTTTTAGTGAAAATAAATCTAGTTGTCTGATGCAGTCTTACTGATGAATCCAGCTTGTGTTCATGTCAGAAAGTAATGCTACATTCTTGCTATGTACTTGACTTCCATTAATACATTTTTACATAGTGCTTTTGTTAAAAAAGAGAAATGAGTGGAATGTATGGTAGAATATTTTGTTTTGTTTTCTCACCACTTTTTTCGTAATTTCTACCATATGTCATCTTTTTTAGCAAATGAAGATAATCCATAGGTTCATATTGTTTTTTAAATATACTTTTGTTGATATATAAACAAATTATTTTCTCTCATGTTTAAAATACCATAGTTAACCAGACAAAAATTGGTTGTGATCTGTGCAAATACAAGCACAAATGTTAGATTAGGCAAGTTTAGTGTTAGGTTATTTTTCATTCCAGGTTTTCCTTTTATTCAAAAGATACTTGAGGGCTTGTTTTTTATTTGCTTTCAGTCTGCATATTACTGTCGTGTTTTTCAGGGGCCTGCATCTAATTTTCTAATAGTAGCTCCAAGGAAAAAGGTCAATACTCATGTACAGTTTTTGAGTGAGTCTTTGCTACTCATCTTTAACTTTTGATACACTTTTCTGTGTTGTGAGGTGTTCAGAAGAGTTCCTGTCTGGTGGTTGATTCTAAGGTTTAAGTGTGATGTTTAAGGTGTATGTGTCAGTATGTGCTCTACTGTTTACTAGAACATTAGCAAAGTGGGAATTTAGTGTACAATCGTGATTAAGATACTGTTTATGTAGAGAGTGGGTGCTGTGAGTCACAGCAGCCTTTATCTACAATTAATTATAAGGGTGATGCTCTGCTTGAGATGGTTTTGCTGATATTCTAAAGAATCTCATGGTAGATACTGTTGCTTTTTTACAAATTAATATAATTTGGCTGTGATACAATGTTGCTGAAAGCCTTTGCTTGCAGCACTGCAGTAAAATCAAAGGAAATAAAGTCCTGTGGTCACAACCACCCGAAAAAGGCAAAATGGGATTAGGACTAAGCCAAACCACTAGATGGAGTAGTGCTGTGCCTTATTTTGGTACTTCAAGCCTTCTGTGGGCATCTTATTTAGCCGTGACGGATGGGTATAGAATGACTACCTGGGTGGCTTTTGTTACTCTTTGTACAGCAAGGAAGCTGTATGAGCATCCTTCCTTTTTTAATTAAAAAAAAGGGGGATGGGGGCAGGCAGAGAGAGAAAGCCATCTGGAACTTTTGTGAAGCTTTAATTGGGTCGCCAGCAAAGCATCAGTTTAGTACTGAAAGTCTGTTGTTGACGTGCAGTAAACATTGCATTGTACAAAAAAAAAGGACACCAGAGGGAGTCTGAGCTATTAAGCAGTCTTGGCTTATGGTGACAGGAAAAAAATCTTTTTCTTTTTAGAAGCCCCAGTCAGAGCTAAGAATGAATCTTTTTAGGTCATTAGTAGTTTGTTTCTAATTAGGTTGCAGTGATTTAACATGTATGTTTCCATGTTGCATCCTGTCTTGCTTGTTCTTTTGGTCGTTGTAAATAATTACTTACAGAGTTGAGATTTTTCTTCTTAGTTAGCTGCTGTGTTGCTCAGTTGTGTATCCTGCTTAAAATCTTCTAGATAGAGCCTGTGTTTAAAGTGCAGCCTTACTCGTGTAGCGGAAGGAGAAGAGATGGTAAGGAGTCTCTCTCAATGAAGTATGCTGGGCTGGAATGCTGTTTCCCTGTTGAACCTGCTGAACCAAGCAATCTAATTAAGCAAACAGTAATAAAGTTCCATGGGATCTTAGGGTTTCCCTGTGTTTTGCAGACAGATGGTTGCGAAGTCTGACATCAGCTTTTCTTGTTTTGATTTGTCCTGTCCTTTACAAATGTTGAGAAATGTGCTGTTTTCAGCATATTTTTTCTTAAACGTGAGCTTAAAGGGAATTATCTGCAGTACATTTCCTTAATGTGTCAGAATGGGATAGTGCTGTCTTCCCTTCTTCCCAAGTGAGATCTGGGTCTGCTAGCCCATCTGTTTCTCACCAACTCTTCTCGAGCAAAGGTTATTAGTAAGAATGCGGCAAGGCTGCTCTAGTGTTACAGCAAATCATTAAATGTGCTGTTGCTTAGGTTTTAATACAACACTGGAAGATTTTTGTCGTCTTGTGTGTTGCTTGTAAATTCTTCCCCTCCTCCCCCGCTTTCTTTAATCTGATGGGATTGGTTTGTTCAGATAGGGATTGTCTGCTGTATTTCCTTGCAATATATCTCATAGGCTGAGCAATGAATGAAGTCCAGTACCATTAACCACATCACTTTTAATTAATTTGTGGTTCTCTAGTTGAATAATGATAATTCTAGAGTAGCTTGGAATCCTTCCTGGTGTTGCATTCATAGTAGTTAAATATGTAATATGAAAAATAATTTCTTAGCACTGGTGAATTGGAGAAGGCAAAGCAAAGTAGAAGGAATGTGTTGGTAGATCAAGGTAACCATAGATACGATAAAGTTTACTCTGATCTGCAGGGATGGATTAGCAATCTGTCTCAGCTAACATGGTAAAATCCGATGTGGGACAGTGAAACCAAGATTTTTTCAACTTTCTGTTGTGTCTCTTTGTCCCCTTTGGGCTATCCATGTCCCCTTTGCTATCTGTGTCCCCCTTTGGTTGTGCGTATGCAATTAAGATAAACTCAGATTATTGAGGCATTTTGATCACAGTGCTGTTCCTATTAAGTTAAACTTGTGTAACTCTTGACTCAGAAATTCATTGTGTAAACTGCTATAGAAACAGGTCTCTTTTCTGTTAGACATTGGCAAAGCTCTGGGTTTTTTCACTGCTTGCTAAGAGCTAGTTTACTCTGATGTTTATGTGAGCAAGATACAGTATGCTGGTCTATAAAAAGAATGTATGGCTCTGGCTAGTGCACTCACTTATTGAAATAAAAAATCTATTCACTAAAACACATTAGTGATTATGTTCAATGTCACCATTCCCTGTCTCTGGAAGCTTAGGGTAACCTTTACCTGCATGTCTCACTTTGTTGGTATATATCTAATATACTCAGCTTGAAAACGAGTTTTCTAGTGTTATCTTGACAATTTATGCTGAAAAACTTCCAATTTGGATTATAGAAGTGTCTATGGTTGGAAACTGCAGCTGCTCTGAAATAGGGCTGACCTCTCAGGCAGTTCTGGTTTCATGAAATCTGCTGTGCCAGAACATCGCTTCCTGATTTAACTCTCTTTTACAGTAAGTTGCTTAGGTTTGTAAAGCCTTTGTGGGGACTGATGAAGCTGTTTGTATTCAAGCTCTGACAAGCTGTTTGCAGGACATCAGCGCTGGGCTAGTTTTTCTACTTCAGTCATGTTTGTAGGTAGCATTTTAAGAACCTCATTTCGTTAGGGAAGGAGGAGGGCATGCCATCTTTGAAGGGTTCAAACCCTAGTCAGCTCATTGTGTTTAAACACATGGCCTTTTATGTGGAGAGATTCAGTCAGTATAGGTTCTTCCTTCTGCATTGTCATACCTATGTTCAGAAGCAGTCTTCCTAAATTTAACCTTCCAGAATAAGAATTTTCTATATAAAAAGATTAAATTCCTCTCTTTTTGATTTTTGATCTCGCTTGAGTACTTTGTGGCTGTCCTTTAGATAGTGAAGTTTACAAAGTCTACCATAAACCTTTACCTCAAGACCATAATGTTTCCATTGTAGGCATCTGCCTCCACATGGGGTCCAGTTGAATTTCCCTGCCTCCATGAGTAGATCTAGCCAGTGCTAGGAGGTGCACAGACCTCTTTGTATGGGAGCTGCAGTACCTGATGAGTTCTGGAATTGCACTGGGGCTGGTACGTTGGAGTGGGTGGGTAACTTTGGTCTAGGCCTCTTTGGACTGTTTGATCTTTGCAAGGTCAACTGGAGTTGACTTGGCCCACTAGGTCCCGCTATGACCCACTGGTGGGCTTAACCCAGCCTTGTAACACAGAGCACCTGGGGAGGAGTAAACCCAGTCTACCACAGACCTAGGCTGATGACCTGCGGATTCGAACGTCTAGAGCTTACTGCCCACCACGTCCTTAGATGGAAGAATAAAGTCGCTCATTGTGAATGAAATGAAACATTGCACGTGTGCTCTCAGAATAGGTACATTTTCTGCACGAGTGAGTAAAAAGAGTTGGAGAAAATAGACAGGTGCCTTCAGATGTACTCCTGCGGGTGTACTTGGACTTGTGACTTGAGCTCTCGCCAGCTGTTAGTTACTGCCTGTGTCAACTGGAAGGGTGGTTTGGGAGAAATCTGTCGATCTTGGCAATGAATCGCACTGAAAGCCTTCATGCAGTCCATAACGGTGGCTTGGTGGAGGGAGTGGTAACTCATAGGAATGAAAGTGGGAGGCATTCATGTCTCAAATCATGTTGCAAGAGCATGTCTGAATATGTCCTTAATCAGCATAAGTACTGGAGCACTTTGATGACTCCTTTGTTCTAGGATTTAGGGTCTTCCCTTATATTTGAAAAAAAACCAATTTTTACGACAGGCTTGGGGGGTTTTTGAGCACAACTACTTATTTTATAACTCACTCTTCTCCTGTGAGCCTTTATATGTGTGAAGGAAAGCACCTTATTCCAAAACCGTGGAGAGGTGCCAAGCACAGAGGTCTTTGTCAATGCGAAGCTCTTGAGATTAAAGAGTTCACTGCGTATTTGTTGTGTGCTGCGAGTGTTATAACAGGGATGAACAAATGTAACTAACAGGGAAGAGCAGAGATAAAGCATCACATCCCTGTGCTCACTTGAGCTGTATGGCGGATTTCTGGGAGAAATCCAATGAAAATAGATGTTGACAGCTCGTGTTCAAATCCTCTTCAAGGAGACAAGTTCTGTAGTGTGTTTAGGTTTGTCTCATAGAAAATGCTTCTCTTTTTCCCTTGGTATGTGGTTGAAGCTGTCTTGAATCAATGTGACACTTAACATTCATGCTGTAAAATGGGGAAAATGTGTGTGATATGATTAAATATTTTAAGAAAGATATGTGTCTTTTTTGATAGCTATATACAGTGAGAGGCTGTTCTGAGTTTCTCTTTACTCCATTTTAATAGACATCAAATATTTATACTTTGTGTTTCCATCCAGAAGCTGGGGGACTATGTGCATGTGTTTCTCATTTACCATCTTTATCTCAAAGCACTGGGATTTAGCTAACGAATGTTTGCAGAGCAACTACTGTAGACATTTTTGGGCTTTGGTGGTAAAAAGCCTGCTCTATGGTCTTTGCATGTTAAAACCAAGTGTGGCATTTTTCTGTAGGAAAGGATTTTAAGGGAGGTGGGGAACGGAAGAGACGGATGTTTTGGGAGATGGTTATAACAGTAGATTTCTTTTGATCTGCATGACTTAGCAATTTTTCTTGAAGCTGGAATTAAAAAGAGGCAGTAATTTTGGTAAACTAGAGGTCAGTGTGCAGGCACGATGCTGAATATTGCTTGAGAGGAAACTTGTGTGCTTTTCCCAAACTGTCACATTAAAGGAAACTTGTGCACCCAGAAGCTGTTCCTATAACTTTTTTTTTTAGTATTACAAGAATGTGGCAGTTAGTTTGCTAAAAGCACGTTGTGCCTTTTAGTGTCATTCAAATAATCCAGTTGAAGCTCTGTAAAAATAAAATTGGAGGACCAAATGATGCTGTTATGTACTGGAACAAGCAGAGGGTCCATGACTGTAACCAAACTGTTTGTCTGTAGCTCGTTTGATGGGTATCTAAGCATGATAATTTGGTAGATTTTTTTTTTCTTTTTTAATCTGGATGTGTTCTTTTCCCCACCAGTACCTTTTTAAGAGAGGAACAGTCTGTTAAAGTTCCATGAAAGGTTTAAAAAATCTGTAATGTTTATAGAGGAAGCTGGTTTGGTAAAGGGGGAATTGAGAAAGTACAGTGAATCCTTTAAAAGCCAGTGACATTTTTTTTTCTTCTAGGAATTTTCCTACATTGGCCAATATTGAAAAGAAGAAGGCGATGCAGGCGCAGAAGGAGGAAAGGGGAGAAGTGCTGACTACGCAGCAGTTTGGGTAAGTGTTTTGAACCAAGCTTGTTGCTTTCTTCCTTCACGAGTGCACTCTCTTACTGTGGGCTCCCAGAATTTACTGCTTCCACTGTATACACAGTCTAGCTGCCCTTTAACAGAGGACAAGTCATGTGACAAACTACAGATGTAATATTCTTTTGTTTATTTCATAGTGCTTCAAAGTCCACTTCAGTTAAATGAAACAATAACTGTATTAAAAATCTGATAGTCTTGCTTAATTCTGTACTCAGGTTTGAGAAAACCACATTCTAGTGGCCATTCATTAGATCATCATAACCTTGGTCTCTGAAATAGTAGTAATGGGGACAAAATTCATGCAGCATAATAAATCCACGCGGTCTAATCCTTTAATGCCTGAAAATGGCCAGGAGAGATTTTATGGGCAGATTTGGCTTCTTAATCTCTCCTTTCAGACGATAAATCAATAATCAAGTGAAAAGGGGAGAAAGATTTAACTTTATTTTCATAAATTTTTCATTATTAATTAAATAATGCTGCTTCTTTCTTCTTATCTGTCTGCTACCATTGTTCTTGACATGGATTTTTATCCATTCTCTCCCTTATAAATTACTTTCCAGTGTGGTTTTGTTCTTCTCTCTTCCCTCAATATCATTGTTAGGTGGAACCAACTAGCTTCATTAGCTCTCATTTAGTACCTAAAATATCACTTGTTTAAACTAGAATGACTGTGCTGGAAGGCAGGAGCAGACTCAGTCCTAAGGGACTCTTGCTAAGTACCATTTGCTGCTGCGTGGAAGTGAAGCTGGGGCTTGCCTAGGTTTTTCTTTTTTTATGGGTGATGGTGCCAAACAAAACAAAACTTGCACTGTGGTAAAGTGGTTGAACTAGTGCAGAATAAGAAGCTAGTTTAATTTGTTAAATGTTGACAGTGCAAATTACCTTGGTGCAGCATGGGCTTCAGAAGATCCAGCACTTACCTGCCCCCTCCAACTGGTTGCCTTTCATAACTTTGGAAGGAAAGACTTACAGGAGACTGAAGTAAAACTTCTTTCAAAGAATATAAAGTTGCAGAAGTGCTTTAGACCCAGGAAACCAAACCTAGGCCTTGAGACTAAAGCTGCAAATATATGTAATATTACGTTTGGAGATTCTTATGAGCAAACATGAGTTTTCCTTGTCACAATAACAAACTGTTTGATGTCTACAGGTTTGTTTGCTAACTCCTGTGGCTCTGAGTCAGATGCATTATGTAGTCTTAAATGTCTGTCAGCAATTCCATGCTATTACATTTGCTAGTAGCTTTATATCGGGAAAATTGTTTGGGAAAAAAAAAAAAAGCCCTCAAAATTATAGGTTGTTTGCTTTCACTTAGTGACCTTTTACTCTGGTTGATTCTAGAAATCTCCTCTTTTTTTCCCCTCCCTCCCCTGAGCTGCTAGCAGTATAGACTTGATGAACTGTCCAAAAGTTGTCATTTCTGCTTTGTATATCAACAGTAAAGATTCTAGAATTACTGCTTATCTGGCAAATTTACTGATGCAGAAGGCAATAAACAGAATACAGCTTGTTCTGTGCAAGCTGTACTATTAAAGCAAATAGCTAAGTAAGATTTAGAAGAGATTAGATGCTTAACACTTCTATGGCGCTTTCCATTTTGGTCCTCTGAAGTGCTTTACAACTGCCAGTTCTCAGTATCCTTGTGTGTAAGATTAGAGATGCAGAAGGACCACTTTGAAAGTCTGTCTGGTGTCTTGCAACAGCAGAGTAATAGCACATGGCTCTCTGTCCCCTCTGAATGGGAAGCGAAGAGCAGTATATCTTTTATGAGCGAACGGTAGAAGACAGATGCCAGGCTGATGTTTGTGACTTTCGGGTTTCTTTCTAGGTGTTTGACGCCCCAGGGAACTTTAAACAACTAGAAATGTTGTTTTTAATCCTTGGTCAAGGACAACACCTATATTTGCTCAATATCTTTTAGGTTATGCAACAACATGCTGAATTTAGAGCCTGGTTGTACAAATTCAGAAATGCAGTTTTCTCTCTAGATGGAGTTGATTACGGGAGCTAATATTAGCCATCTTTTGTGGATGAGAGACTGATGCACAGGAAGGCAGTGGCTTGCTACTTGTGCCACAGGAGCACTGTACTGTGGTGGGTGACACTATCAGGGCTGAGCAATCAGTGTTAGATGCTGTCATGAAATGACTGGAGAGTGAAAATAAATAGGTTTTGGTGTGATATAAAGTCATATTGACTGCTATGACAGGCCGTGTTCTCTTCTCAAGAAGGACTTAATTGATTTGGAAAAGCATAGAAGTGAGCAATGCTGGTAATGGGAACATTTCTGTACAAGCAAAGTAGTGGATGGCTTGGAAGGGCTGTATGATGGAAGCCTAGAAAAATTGCATAGGAGGAAGATGTGAATGAAGTGTGGCTATACATTGTTTCTTGTAACTCAGTAAGGATGGGGGTACCAAATGACTGTTTTAGATGTCAGAACAAAGACAAAACAAAAGAATTCCTTTGTCAATACAGCATCCCACAGCATGAGGTGCATGGTTGACTAGGGATAATAGGACCTCTGCCATGCTGCAGGTCAGGCTAAGGCAAGTAGTACTGGTCAGAATGAACCATGGGGCTCATTCAGGAAAGTAGATCTTGTGTTTTTTGCTGTTGTAATGTAGTGATATTAGTTCCAATCTTGTTTTGGTGAATTAAGTTTCTGTTGCTTGAAAACAACTGTTTTCAGGAAATTTAGGTTGTCTTTTCTGTCTTCGTCTCACTTATTCTTGTATCTACAGACTTTGACCAGAGTTTGTTAAGCTTTCCATGTATCTTCCTATAAACGTTTTGTGTTTATAGGATAACCTGGAAGATTATGAAACCATGGAAGATAAGTGGAACCAGCATGCTGTGCTTTTCCTATATTTTAGGACTTGTTCCTTTGCTTCAGGTTTTTTAAAAATTCATTACCTTGATGGACATTTCTTTTATTCCTTTTCCTTGGAATGGAAAAGATGAATGGCATATTAGTTGCAGGCAAGAGTAGGTAATCATTGCAGCTGATGGTGTCAGATGGCTGAATGGATTTGGTACAGCAAGATGCTTCTCTGAGCTGTAACCAGAAAAAGGAGACTTCAGCAGTGGAAGTATGCTTAGAGTGGATGCTTTCTTTTTCGTTTCATGTTCCTGCTGTTTTGAATTACTTAAATGCTTAAGTCAGGGGAATACTTGTCGTCTTTGTTCTCTGAAATGAAAACACCACTGCAGATGATCAAGGAACTTGCTTAGCCCATGTACCCTTAGCCTTGTTAAAAACTAAAAGTCACGAACTTCAAACTGTTCATTCAGGTTCCAGCATCGTCACATTACCCAACCAATGAGATGAGCTGTGACTGCCTGTCTGGTCTGTCACCATATGTTAGCAGAGCTGGTGTAAGTCCTACCATCATTGCGTGTTGCTAAACCTTAAATGTGGGCCTGAGCCATTTGGTTACATCAACTGATTTTATTCTCATAGCTTATCATTTGTGTTGAGATTTGTGTTTCTGTTCTCCAGCAAAATGAAGGGGATGTGGAAACCTCCAGGAAATGGAGAGGCTCATGGGCATCACGGAAGACACAGGAGAAGACAATGGCGCCCGTTCTGGAAGAAATTTAGGAAAAATGGTGGGGATTATCATGTACATAGAACTCAAAATGAAACTAATGGACCAGAAAACAGCACGTATGAAAAGGAACATGAAAAACAAGAGACTTTGGCGGGTCAAGCATATGAGAAGGACGTGGACCCTCTCGGTCTTCTGGCAAATGGTGAAGTTGGTAAGATAAAGGAACTCGGAGAACTTTTATTTTAAATAGTTGTTTTAAGTTTAAATGCTAAAACTTTTACTTGCTAGTTGCCGTTTTGGAAGTCTGACATAAAGTTTGTGTGCAACATTACGCATTCTGTTGTAAATACCGTATAATATTGTAAAAGACATACACCAACGTAAGTTGCTAAACTAACATGTAAAATAAGAAAATATTTAGAAAGCTAGAAGAAGATTAAAGTTTCAACAGTCAAATTATTTTTTAAAGACTATTAAATATTCCTTTGTGGTTTTGAAAATAACAGTATTTAGAATGTGAAAGCAAATAGATTTCCTTGTATGAGTTAAATTAATTACTTAAAATGTCAGTATTTTTCTTATAGTTCTGTTCTTTGTCGTATTATTACTCTTGATATTCTCCATATGTGTGTTCTCTGAAGTATTGCTGCTTAGTTTTTGGGAGGTTTTTTTGGTGAGCACGTCTTGTTTCCACATGCTGGCAGCAACATAAATTCTTCAGATATAATTATTTATAATATAATCAGCAGTGGTGCAGTACTCTTAGAATATGGCATGTAAGCTGACTTATAGTCTAGCTATTTTTAGCAACAAGTGTAGAATATATCTCCTGGAAAGATGTTTGATGCTGAGTTTTTCCTCTTGAAAACATAATATTCAGTTAGTGGGAAAAAGAACTCAGCATCCCCATGCAAATTGTTTATTGCACTAATTTCTGCATGTTGGGAAACTTAAGTATGCTTAAATATATCTGTATTTCCCCGCAGCATCTGTGTTTTACTTAATGATAAAAGGTCTAATTATACCAAAGTACAGCTAGTAACTTCTGTTACTATAGGCAGAAAAGGAATGTAGTACTTGCTTGTTACACATTATTAAAGCCGGTTTGCAGCTTTTTAGACTACTGAGAAATGTAGCCAGAACAGATAATAAAAACTGCAATATAACTAAGTAGAATTTTAAAAAAAATAATACAACTGAAATCCATGACTTTACTGTAAAGGTACATTTTTCTGGAGTATTTAAACCTTGTATTTTTTAATTAATGAATTTACTTAAGTTCTGTTTAGTCACTAGTATCTTCAAAGCTAAGGAATTGAATAGAAGATGAGAAAACAGAATTTTCCTTTTGATTTATAAGCAGAAACAAGGTAAGGTGATGAACCTGTCAGGTGTAAAACTTGGAGGAATCTGCTGACCAGAAACAGGCAGTTGTACTCAGTAGTGCCTAATGCTTCCTCCAAATATGTTACTCTCAAAGAGAAAATGTAGTCCAGTAAGTGTGTTTTCTTAATTTTATAAAAAGCAAAATAAGGGTAAATATTTAAAATTTAACAAAAATAAAATGAAAAGGCATCCAACCACAGTATACACTCAACTTTTTGGATGAGATAGAAAAAAATCAGCAATGAATCAAAATAAGTGGAAGTAAAAGGTACTTTATAATTGCATAAGTATATACAGGTGCTGTATGTTCTCCATTAGAAAAATGCACTGAATTTGGCATGAGCTGCGAATGTAATTGCAAACTGGCATGATTACTAAATCAGAGAGAATTGACCTTTCTCAAAAAGTAAAAAGAAGCAGGTAAGTAGTTTAGATAAATTACCTGAGTATTTATCAAAAAGTTGTTTTACCCATCATGAGTTCCAATTAATCAAATTACCAATTTCTAATGTTATATTAAAAGAGAATAGAGAAATTTGTGATTTCAAAATAATGATCTCAGAAGTGTTAATTTCAGTAAAATCTTCTTAAGAAGTATGAGGCAGCTTTCCCGCAGGGCAGGCTTAGACATACAGGGGATGGGAAAGGGCACAGCTCTTTTCCTTTGTGAAAATAAGGTTGCAACCAGTTTTTTTCTAGAAGTACCAACAAGCTAGTTTTTCAAAAGGTTTTTAGTAATGGGAGGGATGTGTCTGTGTATATACATACATTTAAAAAAAATACAAAATTTGTATGCAGGTGTATTACTAAAAAGCATTTCTTAGTTTTCCTGCTAGTTGTGGCAGTGTTTACCTGAGAGTCTTTCCAACATTTTACTTCATATAGATCCTTTGTTTCAAACTAAAGCCATCACAATTTTGCATTTTTATTTTTAGGGATCTTTTTCTTCTAGGCCTCTGTTTTCCTAGTATCCTTAAATTTAGTATTCTTGGTCTGCTTGCCTCTTGTCTTCCTAGTATTCTCTTTTGGGGTGGTTCAAGAGTATAATACTTTGCTTACATGTGCATCCATAACGCTCTGCAGGGATTTAAGTATCAAGTGGTCTGAAGTACTGCTGAAAACAGATTGTCTAATTTGTAGGCTTGGTTCTCAATGTCCCTTATGAACTTCTAGTACTGTCCAAAAATGTCTTTGCTCTTCAGTTCTCACTATGAATGATTTGAATTCTCCTTTTTTTTTTCTTTTTTAATTCCCCCTAACTGGCTTTTAAAACCTTCTCCACACCCCTCTGTCTGCAGGACTAAATCCAGCAGGACTAAATCCAGCAAGACTTCAAAACGTATTATGAAATCCTCTCTCTCTCTTTACCTACATTTGATAATAAAACCTATAATTACGTTTGGTATGTGAAGAAAGAAGCAGAAAGCTCAAGCTTGTGTTCTGGAGACTTTTTGTTTCAGTAACGTTGCTGGCAGGACTGTAAAGCAGTGGAGACACAAGTTTGCCAGCAAATGTCCGAAGAGGGTAGACAAATGTGGGGTTTTTCTCTCAGTCCGTGGTGTTGAGCAATGGTACCCAACATCAGGCTTGTGTGGTGGCAAGACGGGGGTTTAGCAGCAAGGCTGGCTGTTGGCATACAGGATTATTAGGAAAAAAATCCTTCTTGCCTTTTCTTTCCCTGCAGAATCCGACAAGGACGAAACAGCTGATGAAGATGGGAGGCTGGGACTGGCAGTTGTTCCCAAGCAGGTGACCTCTGCCCTTAGTGCCTTGTCGGTCAACTATGGCAGTGCATCCGACAGCGAGCCCGAAGGTTCGTAGAATCACATCCTTGCCCTTTCTACCCTGTGTCACACCGCAGTGATGTGGACTTGCGCAAGCAGGACATGTGGGTTTTTTGCTTGCTTTTTCTCAGCAGCATGTCCTGGGTTGAGAGGGGAGGCATAAAATGTCTTTGGTTAGGTTGCATGTCATTGAATTTCCCAAACCTTTTTTTCCCCTAGTTGGGGAGAAAAAAGCAACCTGTTTTCAGTCTTGCTTCAAATCATATTTGAATAGTCCCAGGAAAAAGCTGTTATGCTCACCCTGTGAACTAATTTCCCTGTCCCTAAGGGCTTTTTCCATAGAAGGCTGCTGGGTGTTGCAGTAAGACTACGAACTCTAGTACTTGTATTTTGTGCTTCTCTGACTGTATGCATCAGTGTATGGTGAAGAATTGCTGCTGCTGCTTGTTTTTGCAGATAGTTACTGTGCCTTACTTGCCCAGGATGGCCTACCCAAAGTTAGAGAGCATCTAGCAGGCCATGAGTTGAACTTGGGCATCCTCTGTCCTAATTGTATTATGATTTTCTCAGCAGCCAAATTTGCAACAAGCTATAATGTGAAGCAGAAGTAATGTACTTCATAAGTTATAAGGAGGCAGAGGTTTGAAAATCTCATTCAGCTCTTACTCCTTCTATTTTTCTTTTTACATTGCTGAATTTAAATATCTTGTTTTCATTTCTGTAAATGTTTAGAGATTATTCTTTGTATTTAAAAAGAAAACCCCAACCAAATAAACCCCTCCTTTCCTCCAAGTAAACCTTGAACACCTTCACATGAGGTTATGTGAGCAAGAATAGTACTAACGAACTGCCAATGTGTGGGGATATAAGCATGTTAAAGAGGCTTTTAAGTTTGAGATGAAAGTGTGTTCTTTTTCTTTAAGAAATCCCTGTCAAGACTGCAACAAAAGCTGAGAAGAACCAGGCTGTGCTCAGAAATATGCCTCAAACTACTTATGTTCCTCAGAGTCAAAACCCAAATCAAAAACGTCCGGAATATGCAGGCACGAAGTTAAGAAGCTCAAATTCAAATGCACGTCCCCCCAGAGGGCCTGATAACTGGGGCAAGAAAACATTACCTCTCCTTCCAAAGCGCCGTCCAACTCTGCTGGAAATGGTAATAGTCTTAGTGCTAAAATAATGCCCCCTGTGCAAGAGTAGAACTATTTGTGAGTGGTTCTTCCCTGTGGGAAGTTAGAGCAGTCTGTTAGCAGAGGGTCTGTCTTAAAAATAGTGAATGTTTCACTTGAAGGTATAGATGCTTAAATAGACAAATAGAAATACCCTGGTGTGCATTCAGGTAATGACTGGTGAGCATGAGATGACCATCATGTGCCTTACATGTGCTGCACAAAGAACGAAACCTTTATTCCTCTCTCTTCCCTTCCCTGTGGTAGTATCCAGTGGGTTTTGTTTGTGTGTAATCCCGTCAGCCTTGTTCTGATCTTCTTCCCTTTGCTCTCAGCTTTGCTATTCAGCTGCCTTCCTCTGGTCAAGGAGTAGACACAATTTTTTTTTTCCACATGCAAAGAGACCTTGTTGATAAATATGTTGGTGACTTAAACTACAGAGTGGTGTTGAGCTCCAACCTGCACGCACAGGGGTTTCTTCTCTGTAGGTGTGTTTAGTTCAATCTGAGGAAAGGACACCACTGGTACCTTGAAGAGCGACAGGTTGGTGTCTCAGAAGGGTAAAAAGAGGTTTGTAGGGGTAGCACAAAGCAACCTATTTGGCCACAAACCTCGGTGGCTTTCTTTAGAAAGCTCCAACAAAATTTTGGAGCTTTTATTGCGTTTATTACTCAAAACCAGTATGAGATAGGTAGACCGCCTTTGTGATTCTGTAAATAGTCAGCATAAAGCTCTCCCATCAAGGGAAAACTTGCTATTGGCAAAACACAGGAGAAAGCAGAGTGGCACTGACATCAGGGCTCTGAAATAGCACAGGATGTTTAGGCAAGAGATACCTGATAAGGTACATCCCAAGCCGCAGATGTGGGAGAAATCCCTTGGTAGTTTTTTTAACACATAGTACCACCGCTGCCAAGAATTAAAGTTCCTAATGACTGAAAAGGAAGTGTTTGTCCTTTGTGTAGCTCCCTAAGCATGCAGTTGCCTTTATCTCTCGCTCTTCAAAGTTACTGGTGATCAAAGCAGTGACAACTCTGGAAGAAAGTCAGATGAAGTCCCACATGCTGAGAGAAGCTGGCAAAACAAGAAAGCCTGAGCTGAAGCTTGCCAGTGTAGTCCATTTTTAAAGTTGCGTTTTAGTGAGGGCTTTTTGCCCTTTAATGTTGCTCAAAGCTGTTGCTAACGGAAGTGTACAGTGGCTGTGAATCATAGAGGAGTGCCTGAGGCTTGCAGGTAGGCTTCCAGTGTCATCAGAAATGGTCAGTGTGTAAAAACCTTGAGAGGGAGCAAGGCTGAAATTCTACAAAATGCATCCAAATAAAAGGGGGGGTGGTAGGAGAATAGCTGCAGATATCTATTGGCAGTCATTTGCAGTGAGTTGGAGCATTACTAAAATATGTTTACTGTAGCCATGCAAATAGTAATGTGTATTTAGTCATTCTCTATGCTGACAAAGTAAAAAGCTTGTGTAGTATCACTCCACTGATACTCATCCCTACATTAAAAAATAAAATACAAAGATACAGTCTTTGATAGGGTGATGGTGCATCCCATCTGTGCCTTAATTTGTCCATTTGGGAATTCAGCAGTTTCTCCCAGTCAGACAAAGAGAGCATCAGTACACTGTCCCTTCTCTGCCCTAAAGGACATCTCTTAGTTCAGATGGAAGGTTCCCGAAGGCTCATTTTAGTTGTCAGCTGCTTGTAACACCTCTCAACAGCTAGTCTAAGTAGAAATATGCAGACTTAAAAGTGGCTGGTTAAACACTGTTGAAACTTATAACAACAAAAAAAGCTACTTTGTGACGTTTCAAGCCAAACTAAGCCAGATCTCCTGCAATGTGTAATACAGCTCTCCTGCAAATGGTTAGGAAGTTATAGATTTAGCCACTTGCTTCAAATTTTTTGTTTGTTCAGAGTATTAATTCTGCTGACACTTGCAATGACAAAAGTTCCTTCAGCTCCCTGGCTGATAGCTTTTTTTTTTCCCCCTACAACCAAAATGAACTTCAATGAGGTTAAAGGAGGTGAGGGAGGCCTCTAGCACTTTAAGCTCCTAGATTTAGGTTGGTGTATTATAGCCCAAACCAGTTACTGCTGTTTAAATCCACAGTACATCTGGTACCTGATGAAACATGCCCTTTCCTTGTATTTATCTTTTACTCATAGGGGATTTAAGTTAAAAATGTGTCGGATATTAAATTGCAGATACAGCATAACTTAGAAAGTGTAATAGATGCTTATAGACTTGCTAACCTGATGTACTGGAATGCATAGCCTAGTATTATAGTCCATGATATGAGAACATTGTCATCTCAATCTACAGTCAGATAATTGGGAAGGAAATCCCTCATATTTTAGTATATTCGGTGATGTTCTCTGCCACCTGAGCACACTGAGATGACAGGTTAATCCAAAGATACCACCACATATGTCAGCTTGTTCTAGCTACGTTATTGCTTCGATGGTGCTAAAAGAACAATGCTTAAACATGTGTACTTTGGGCATGTGACTATTTTTCATCCTCTTTCATCTAGTTGTGGCATTATGAGCCTCTATCACTAGAGCAAACCAGCCTTCACTGCTCTAACAGCCTGCTGCTGCCCAGAGGGGCAGCTCTCTGCCTGCTGCCTCCTCTCTGGGTGCCTGAGCCCACCTCTTCTCTGCTGTGCTGTGCCCTTTGCTGAGCCTGCTCGGTTTTTGACACACACACCACTAAAAAAACAGACAGTAGAAAATCCTGGAATACCCCACTACTTGCTGCTAATTGTCAGGTTCGTTTTCTTCTGGCTGCTGAGTTGAACTGGGGCAGTAAGAGGTCTGATCAGCTTGTGCTGATTTGAGGGAGGGGACAGCAAGCCCGTAGATGGCCCAGCCCAGCAGGCTGAGTGGTAGTGCTATCAAATGTGCTTGCTGACTCTCTCAAAGCCCCAGTCAGGTGGTGAGAAAGCACCAAAGGAGAGAATACCCGGCCTTCTTTTGCTGTGTCTCTATGGCAGTCTCCAGCCCCGTGTGTCCAGGACTTGTGTGTGAGAGCCAGCTATTTAAATTCAGAGATGTAGGAAATCACTGAGTAGAGCCACACATCTTGTGTCAGCTACAGAGCAATAGATCATCTTCTCTTTTTTTTATTTCCAGTTACTGGCCCAGGACATCCGACATGAAAGGAATGTGATTTTGCAGTGCGTTCGATACCTCATCAGAAATAACATGTTTGGACTTCATTTTAAAACAGAACCACAAGCTGAAACAGAAACTGAACAGTCCTCTACAACTACAATCTCTTCAGTGGACAAACTCGATGAATCTAATTGTTCTCGTAGCTCTGACCTTCAGGTAGCAGGAGGACAAGAAGATGAATTATTAATAGCCCAGGATGAGAAAGAACTTATGGATCAGACTTCACAGATGGTTCACCTGGCAGATGAGGACACATGGGAAACCCCATCAGTTCAGTGTGAAGGAACACCGTAGAGGATGTCTGTTGTGGACAGTAAAGCAAAGGCTTACATTTTCTACCCAACTGATGCTTTTTGAAAGACATCAGTATAACAAAAAATCATTAAAGTACACAGTGAGAGCTGTTAAAATCACTTTCCTGATCTGTTCTGCCTAAGGTGGCCGTTTCCTTGGAAAAACAGCATCCATGTTCAGTAATTCCATTTCCCCATGGCACAAAGGCAGCAGTGGCACAGAATATGACCTTCCCTAGAGTAGGTGCAGAAAGCCCCACTTCTGAGCCTCAGAGCTCTGAATGTTTTACCTTCTTATGAAATGTGTGTCAGTCCATCACCAGAGCCAAGTAGTGTTGTGGTAGGATGGATCTTCATATGAAATCATGGCCTGGTGTGTCTGGTGTATCTTGAGCGTCCAGAAGTATTTCAGTGTAGTTTTGAAATGACGATTCAGTGCACATATTTTTTTTACTTCAGCTGTTAAAAGATATATCCAGTATAATTCTAATATATCCAATGTTAAATAAAGAAATTAAATGTAACATATAACTGACCTCTAAAAGTACTATTTGTACCATGCATCTCCTCCTTTCTGAATTATTTATTAATTGAGCCAAGAAATTGAAATAAGGGTGCAGGCTGCTGTAAGAAGCCTTTTTTACAAAATTAATAAATAAATATACTGTAACTGCTTGCATCAGTGCTAGGTTGCTGGTTTACATCAGGTACCCAGTGTTAAGCCGTAGGCCTTAATTGCTGTTAAGGTTATTGCCTGACAAATCTAACTCTTGAAGCAAATCCTTAATACTGAGTTTAGAAAGCTTACCAAGAGTTACTGGCTTGTCCTTTTTAATGTGCACTGGGAATTTATTAGTTGGCCTTCTGGAAGAATATCTCCCTTGGTACATTGATGTGATGCTCCTACAGCACCCAGCGATTGTTTTTTTCATGGGTTTGTGAGTACAGCCATAGTGTTGTGAGCACTAAAAAAAAAGCATCAGCCAAGGTTTAGAAACAAGCTTAGTCTTTTGATTACATTGTGCATTTGTTTGCCAAAATGCTTCTTGTCGAAGGCAGGTGTTAGTTTGTCACATTGACACCAAAAACATGCCATGAAAATAATCTGTTCTCAAAACCTCCACTTCAGAATCTGCTCTTTGTCTTTTAGTCATGGTAATGTTACAGTTAAATGTTGGGAGCTGGTTTTATTTTTTTTTTTTTTTTGTTCTTTGGTAGATGTTTAGCCTTCCATCCCACCATCTAAAATATGGAGACTCACGTGGGTTTTTTATTGCCTAATAGCTGTATTTTCTTTTCTTTGGTTCCTTAACTTGTGCCACACATCCCATTTGTGGAGTATAGAAAACAAGAAAGAGTTGAAAATTCAGTCCTGCTGCTCTGCTATTTATAGCTACAACTGCATATTGTGTTTGTAATGCACTGTCTAAATTTATGGAATTATATAAATATCAACACCCTTGTAAAATTGTGTATCTTGAGAATATATGTGCAGAATAGAAGCAGTGATCATAAACATTTATATTTCCAAGGCAGATGATTCATTCCTCCCATGATGATCTCACAAGCTGTCTCAATCTCACTGACTTGCCTCTGGCTCTTACAGTTCTTACTGCAATGAATATACCAGCAAAGGACCCTCAGCCATGGAGATCTGGCACTTGGGCAGAACCTGATTTCAGTGGAGTGGTACCAGTGCTGTTGAAAGCAGGGGTAACAGCTGCAGGAAAAGAAATAGATGTCTTAAAATTGCTACTAAATTGCACTTTAAACAACACTGTCTGTATTGAGGTGATGGCATAGCTTTCTTTTGACTGTACACTCTGACCTTATGTTTAAAAAGACAAAACCTTTACCCTGACTTCTTTATACTATGTCATTACAACTTGAGAATATTAAACTTTCACACAAAACCAAAAACTTTGTCAGACAAAAATCTTTTGAAAGTCTGTTTCATGTAGACGGGAAGAAGTAAGTTTCTTCGGAGGGAGATCTGTATGTGGCATAAATCAGGAGTTTTAATCTAGGACTTGTTGTATACGTGAGGAATTGCTATTTTTCTCATAACAGGCTGTTTCCACCAACTCATACAGCAGACACGTGGAGACATACTCTGCAGTGATGTTAAACCCTGAATTGCAGTCTTGGTCTGTGAGTAGAAGGTCTCTGTCCCTTCCTCTTCCGTACTTCTCTTTTCCTGTTCTTCCAGACCATGTTCATACTTCACATACCCTTTCCTACTAATCAAGAATGTGCTTTCTTAGTACTTTGGTTTCAGCCTTTGTATAGGAAAGCTACCATAATGACCTTTTCTGGTACTGTCAAATGCCTGCAGGCTTCTCTTGTCCCTGCAGCTTTTCTGTTAAGGGTTAGGAGAGGTGCGTTTTGTTCACTCTAATAAAATAGCTCTCTTTGTTTGTGTAAGAAGAGCCTGTTGTTTCTGACATGCTGCAGGAGCCAGTGTCTTTATTAGGCTTTGTGTAGCTTTTAGCTTTCTCATTGTCTTGGTTTGGGGTATGATAGTTTCTTATGGGGTTTTTTGCAGTATTAGTAGGACAAAAAGAATCCTACTGCTCAGTCTTTGTGACTCACTTTAGATAAAAATATTCCAGTGACAACCTTCACACTTCTGAAATTTTATTTTTTATCTTTCTTCTTTTATAACTTAGCTACTGAAAATGTAATTGTGGGTGTCTAGTTTAAATTCAGTACCCTTGGGCTTTGGGTTTCTTTTTGTTAGTTTTAAATCCCTCTCACCTACTGAGCTAGAAGAGTTGAGAGAGGGAAGAAAAAAATCAGACTTTACTCAGTTGTGGTGGTGCAGCTTGGGCAATTTAGGCTTGGCTGTGAACAAAATCACTTCTACTACAGCACAGCTGCTCCTGAGAGGGTAAGGGAAACAAATGGTGTGCATTTCTACTCTGTAGGATTTCTTGGTCAGTGAGGGTCTTTGCAACTGATTTTACATGTTGATGTTGCAGTCTTTGCATCGAAAGCACTAGAGATGGGGTAGTTTCGTTAGCCCTGCTTAAAAGGGAGAGAGATGTCCCTGCTGCCAGTGCTCTGATTCTCTGTGTCATAACTGGGTGTCCCTCATATTTCCCCTTGTTCCTGTGACTGCTAATCCAAGTCATATGGTGCAATAATTTTTTTGAATAACAGTCATACAGTCCTAGCAGGTCTTAGATATTTAAAAAATGTTGAGGAACAAATACAGACTCTTTGGGCAGATTGTTCTGTCAAAGGCAGAAGCCTGTGCTGGAATACTGTATTCCCTAAGCTGTTTATCTGGCATACTGTGTCATTGTGAGGTTACTCTTGAATACTCGTAAAAGCAAATGCAATTGGAGCAAGTTTCTGAGGACTGGTAGGAAAACAAATAGCAGTTAAGGAGGATCTTGGGACCTATGGACTCATCAGCTTCACCTTGACTCCAGAGAAGGTGAAACAGATGAGCTTGAAAACCATTTCCAGACATAATAAATACAATCCTAGAATCATAGAATGGTTTGTCTGGGAAGGGACCTTAAAGATCACCCAGTTCCAACCCCAATGCCATGGGCAGGGACACCTTCCACTAGACGAGGTTGCTCAAAGCCCAGTCCAACCTGGCCTTGAAGACTTCCAGGGATGGGGCATCTAACAGCTTCTCTGTGCAACCTGTTCTAGTTCTCACCACCCTCACAGTAAAGAATTTCTAATAATCTAACATGGAAGAAGGTGTTTGGGTTTAGTCAGCATGGCTTGATCAACTGGATGGTCATTTACAGAGAGATTACTTCCTTGATTGCCTGAGGGGGTGCAATAGGTATTGCTTATTGTAGATTTAGCAAGGCTTTTTATGCTGTGTCCTATAAAATCCTCATTGGGGAGGCTAGGTAGGTGGATGATGAGGTAGATGGAACACTAGCTGAACTGCCAGGCTCAAAGTGTTTTGATCAGTCACCAGCAGGTCGACAGAAGTGGTCCTTTCTCTGTGTTCAGCATTGGTAATGTGTATCTGGAGTGCTGGGTTGAGTGCTGGGCTGCCCAGTATGGGAAAGACATGGACATACTGCAAGTCCAGTGCATGGCACAAAGATAATGAAGAGACTGGAGCATCTTTTTTATGGGGAGAAGCTGAGGGAGCCTGCAGAAGAGAAGGCTTGATGGGTACCATGTGGATAGGTAACTGATGGGCAAAGTAAAGAAGATGTAGCAAGGATTTTCTCAGGGGTGTCCGTGGATGAGACTTGAGAAAAGCAACACTAACCAAAATACAGGAAATTTCTTTTAAGTATAGGATGAAACATTTTTACTATGAGAGAGGTCAAGCACTGGCACAAAGCTGTGCTTTTGTGCTAGTTAACTTGCCCAGAGAAGTCATGGCATCTCCATCCCTGGGGATATTCAAAACCCAGTGTTGCAGCCTGCTGTGCCAGAACCTGCTCTGAGTGAGAGTTGGGATGGACGATCTCCAGAGGTGCTCGCCAGCGTCAGCAGCACTGGGATTCCGTGGGCTGAAATGGATGTGCTGCTGAAAATTACTTCTTGGTGTAGAACACTTGCTTTGAAAGCACTACCCCTAATGAAATGGCAAGAACAGGCAGACCCCATGGGCTGCCCTGTCTGCACAAGGTTGATGGGCTGCATCAAGGATTGAATGGAAAGTCCAAACTCAGCATCTGCAAAAACAGGTACAACTCCATGGCCTACATTTGTCCCTAGTGTTTGCCTTTGTTCAACCTTGGACTTCAGCTCTGTGCATCAAGTTGCAGAGGGGGATGCTAAATTCAAAGCTTTAACTCTCCTTGCAATGCAATTTGAGATGGATGAATGAAAAGTGCTGTGTAAGTGTTGGGCTTTGCTGTTACTTGGTGAGGTGAAAAAGAGTTGTGTCGGTCTGGGTATTCACTGGTGCAGTCTGAGAGTGCTCAATACCTGAAAGAAACTCCCACTCTTCCTACTTTTCATTACTCTTCTGGCTTATGTTGTGTGACTCTCTTCTTAAGTTGTCCTCTGATTTCTAAATATACCCTTCAGGGGGTGGTTCTTGTTTGGCAAGACAGCTTTCTTGGCATGGTATAATTTTTCCATCTTTATTGTATACATGAAGGAAGCTGTATAGATTGAGAGTGAGTATGGGCTCTTGTATAAAAGCAAGAAGAGCTCAGTAAAATAAAGCTTTTGCTGAGGAGTTTCTGACACATCGAAGTGGTCATAGGAGCAGTTGTTTTGGGGGAGGGGAAATGTGGATTTAATTCTCTTTCAGATTGACTAAAATCATCGTGAAAACACTGATCTGTGTTCTTGTTGTGGAAAAGGAGACAAGAAATCGGAACAAATGCAATATGTAGTTGGAGGAAAACAGCAAACTCATTTTCTATTTGTCACTGCAAGCCGGGTACAGAGTTGTTAAACCTGCTTCCCCCCCTCCAGTCGCACCACTTTACTTTCTAAACACAGATTGATCTGCTTGAACAGTGGAAGTGTATCCTTGGCTTTGAGGAGGCTGAAAGAAAATTGGCACCAATATTTGTCTGTGCTGATCCACTGCTCTCTCTTGACTAGCAGGCATCTGTTCAGAACTGGGTGTCTTTTAAACTCTGCTTCCTTGGCAAACAGTTGGGGTGAAGTAACTAGATTTCCCAAAGGACTGACTTACGGATGGATCTGGGCAAGGAGGATATTTTTTCAGCTCCAGAAATGACCCAAAGCATCCCAAAGTACACCAGTTTGTAATGATTTCAGAAGAGATGTCTTTCTTATGTTTGACCAGAGTATAGCATTTTTGGAACATTGGTTTTAGATTGGTGAAACCTTGCATTTCACTTAGGACAAAAACGTTTAGTTTCTGTTAAAACAGAAAAGAGGAAGCCAGAGCAGTTTCTCAGCATGAGAAAAGGTGACCCCCATTCCCAGGTTCCCAAGAGAGAGCTGTTTGGAGTGGCCCCCTTGGGGCATGTGGGGCTGGCCGGCCCCATCTCCTGCCTCTCCTTGATTCCACGTGACCCAATGTGCTTCCCTCCTGGCAGAGGAAGAACCAGGCTGCTTTGCCGAGGGGCTGCATCTCTTACCTGGGAGGATGAACCTCTGCAAAATGGAATTTAAAAAAAAAACAAAACAAAACCAGAAGATGCTGGAGAGAGGCAATGTGTTTCTTGGAGGATTCCTGGTCAGGGAGACATGGGGGGTCCACGTCCTCGGGATGATCCTCTCCTGAGCAAGTGGTTTTGCTGACTTTCTTGCTAATTAAAGCTGTCTGCTTCCCTCCTCCTCCCACTCTGCTGGGGCTGGGGAGTCTGGGCTCAGGCTCTCATTTGCTGGAGCTATTAAGTAAATTCAACCTGAATTTGAAAATAGCAGTGGGATTACTTAAACCACATTTCTCAGCAAGTTCGCTGTTTGTAAAAGTCTTCATTCTACTGTACTTGAATTTAAACCCTCTTTATTTTCTTTTGGTCTCTTAGCCAAGAGATTTTGACTTTCAGGGGCAAGATGTCAGTATTGTACCAGCCAACAGGTACTGGAGGGAAGGTGATTGCATCATATAGTGGCAAAATGTTATTGCAGATTTTCAAAAGTAGAGGTATTTCCCCACCTTTTTGTTAAAACAAATTCATTCTGAATTTTGGAGGCGGTCTTGTCTTTTGTGCTATATTAGGTGATACAATTGATACAAATTTTCTCATAAGAGAGAATGAAATTCATCTGCCCTTGCGCTGTGGAGGGAAAATACCATTAACCTGGTTTTCTGTTGTTGCCCTTTGGTTTCACAGCCAGAAGCATCTTTTCCATCTGAGTTTCAAATGACTCTTTTGGGGGACCTGATATCTGTTAGCCCATGACCTCCATCCACACATGGGAGCTCATAGCTGGTGTCTGACTGTGACATCCTATGAGAGAACCCCAAGATGACCAGAATCAACATGTCTGGTGCTTTCCAAGAACAAGGATGTTGTGCAGGGAGCAGTGTTTCACTTCATGTATGTATTTATTTTTTAAAGCGTATTTCAAAAATGCTTGGGCATTGTATTTGAGCATTGATATTGGTAAAATAATGTAAATTTGCAATATTTAGGAGATCAATATCCTCATATTGGTGGTTCCAAGGCCATGCCAGGCAGGTACCCCATCCCTCTTGCCTGTGGGAATGCTCCCCACCTTCTGGCATGGAAGGTATTGGGGAAATCATGGCATAAGCATGATGTGGCATAAAAAAAGCAGTAATGTGAAAAGTGATTCTTCTCTTTGGGAAACAACTGATTCATTGTCATCATTAAAGTTAGAGTCGGTGTGGAGCACAGGCTGTTCCCAGTGGAGGATTACAAGATTCAGTTGGGATTTAGGGACGGAAATGCATGCAGGATTTCCTTTAAAAAGCCCTGTGCTTAAGTAGCTATTTTGTTAATACACTAAAAACTAAAAAACTCAGGCTAGTGGGCTGCTTTCTGAATTTTTGGGGTGTTTTGGCCCACCCTGCGGCATGCCACTGGCAGTGTGATGCACTGGCATGCCACGTCATGTGCCAGAAATGCAGCTCTGTAGTGGAGTTTCTTGATAAGGGTGCTGCGATGATCTACTCAGTTGAAATACCAGAGCACGCACAAATAAAAAGGTGGAGCCAGATCACCTGTGGAGCAAAACACAGGGTCCTGGCACCTGCCTCCTACTCCTCTGGCCCAAGGCAAGGGGGGGACTGGCTGGGTGCAGGTCAAGGTTTTGGTGCGAGTGTGGATGATGCTGCTCCATCCCATTAAGCCAAAGAGACCAGGATATCAGCCCACTGACACGTCTGGGTCTCAAGGCCAAGTAACATCCCTCTGACCCACTTTGAATTTACCACTTAATTCATCTTCT
The DNA here is from genome assembly GCF_009829145.1 of Chiroxiphia lanceolata. Taxonomy (NCBI): domain Eukaryota; kingdom Metazoa; phylum Chordata; class Aves; order Passeriformes; family Pipridae; genus Chiroxiphia; species Chiroxiphia lanceolata. The sequence continues at coordinate 59,024,972 of NC_045638.1, forward strand.
CCAGTGCTATAAATAATTCAGCCTGAGGCAGTTCAATGGTGATAAATAGGACAATAAATGTAGTACTGCAGTGAAGGCTACAAAGAGAGCAGTGCTTTTAATTGACTGTTGCATGGTGACTGGGAAAAGCAGAGAAAACTCACTCAAAGCACTGCACACAAACGTCACCAAGCACAAGTTCTTTGATGGCTTTGAAGTTTCCTAGAGTAATTCAGCCCTTATCAAAGCGCCATGACTCACATAATGTTGGAGGTTTGAACCAGAAGATTGCTTGTGACTCCAAAGTCTTTACACAAACTAATTTAACCTCATGGGACAACTGTGAAGGTCTTGTTTTATTTCTGGTAGGGCCTTTCTCAGTCTACTTCATTCATTCTGCCTCCTGAGAGCCTGATAAAACCTGAAGGCTGTAGGTGGAGACGTCCACAGCTCTTACTGCCAAGCCCTGTGCTTAGACCACTGTGCAACACCCATTTCTCAGTTAAAAGATGTCTTTTGCACTTGACACCCAACACTGCTAATCAGGTGTCCTTACTGCTCAAGTGTGAGCCAAAAGCAGGAGTGACAGCAGTGGCTTTGCAGGGTTAGACCAGGAGGTTGTCCCAGTGACATCAGCTGTTTAAAAGCCAACCAATTGTCACCAACACTCCCAGTCTCCAGGGAAATAAACTGTTCTGTCCTTTGGGCTACCAAGCTAGCCTTGAAAGCAGCAGCAAGCCTCTGGAGGCTGGAAAGGGTAGCACATCCATTGTATTCTGTGTGAACTCACATCTGAGTGTGGAAAATAACCAGGCATGCAGGAAGCTGGGTCTTTTTGGCAGCAGAGCAGAGGCACAGCATTCCTTCCTGTGGTTCTGGGGAGACCTGCTTAAAGCTTTTTGGCTCACTAGAGCTGCAGTTGCATCGTCTGAAGAACATCCCAAGTGTTATGATTTTCTGCTCCCTGATGAATTAGGCACAGAGCTTTAGAGTCACAGGGGTTTTTTTATGTGTGCCTATTTTTAGCTTAATTTTTAATGGTCTGCTAGACTTCTCTGTAGTTAGCTAACAAAATCTGGTTCAATAGGTTACTGTGCTATATCTGTGTCCGTCTGACCTGCAGCTATGAGAAAAGCTGGGGCCAGGGAGTCTTGGAGCCTGCATTTGTACACTGCCTATTCTGCACTGCTCAGGGAGCAGACGTGCCTCTGCTCTTTCCCCTGATCCCACCCAAGCATGGAGTCCCAGAATGACTCATGGGAAAGGCCTGTTTAATTTTATAAGCCTGGGATTTCTGCTTAGGGTCACAGTGGTGGGGATGTAACTTGACAGGAGCTGAGATCTGGCAAAACCACTTCTTGGCTGTTAACAGCTCCAAGGAGTAACGATAGAAAAGGCTTCTCCAGCCTGGATCTCATGCTCCCCTGGGAGCTGGAATTGCTGAGTAGTCTGAAATTTGGTCATCTTCAGCAGGATCTTGGCTACCACTAAGAGAAGCATTATGGGGCATGATGTGGGAGAGGAGGGGAGGGAGGATAAGTACAGTCTCCATAGCCAGCCGAGCTCTGATAGGTGGCTTTGAGAATGTGATGCCCTATTAAGGGCAAGTGAATGAGAGAGTGACGACTTATAAATACCCACTATATCTGGGGAGAAAAGAATCAAGAGACAGATGGGCAACCAGCCATCAGTTTCTGGACTTGAGAAGATGCTGTTTACACCAGGAGACACTGACAGTACCTAAACCTAATATGCATCTGAATTCATAACTCCAATAGTAAGCATTAAAAGGGTTAACCATAATAAAACCCTAGCTTGGCATTGTATCTTTTCACTGAGAATCACTGAAGTAGAGTTTCCCTCTGACCCACGTAGCTGATCTCAAACCACTTGGAGGCCTCTTTAAATTCAGGTAAGCATCCTCCTGAGCTGTTTTCTTATAGCTCTTTCAAATTTGTATTAAGAATGCTGTACTTGAAGCCATTTTGATCAACTGATATTTGCTACATTCCCAACAAGAGAGTAAGGTTGAATTCCACCTGATCTTGGTAAGGTGAGACAGTTTTGCTCATGGACTTTTCTTTTTCTTCATGGTTTTAACTGCACCACCTTCATCATTGCCTTCAGCTTCATGTAGCAATGCATGAGAGGAGGAGCATAAAATCAGCAGGCTAAGAGGGACAAAGGGTCATGGAAGTAGACCTTGGCAGATAAGCTGATGCGAGGAGCCTGGTCAGTTCCTGGGTGGGTAATACATCACTGCTGCGGCAGAGCAAGAGGCCACCATCTCTTGCAGCTGAAATGGAAAACCCTGCAGTATCAGAGGTGGGGTTTTTCAGACGGATGGTGGTGGGGTGAGGTAGATACAGGAGGGTGAATTGTAGGTACTTGCAAGTGCATGGCTGGGAGAGGCAGTGCCTGAGAGTTTTTTTCACTCAGGTGAGTCTCCTGATCTCAACTAGAGATGCTAAATTCAATATTGATCTTCAAATAATTTGCTGTCCTCAATGGATAAGGTTTGGCCTCCAGAAGTAGGACCTGTTTCTCTTTGGGGCAGGAAGCTCCAGTATAAGAAGCCAAACCTCTGAAAGAAACCATTACCCTGGTCTTTCCCTGACAAAGCAAGCATCTCACACTTTGTGTTTTCTGTGGGAGATATGCTCAACCTGGATACATGTTTAGGGGACAGTGTGTGCCCCTTTGAGTACCTTGACCTCAAATTTCTGACAGAGCTACTTTGGCTTTCAAAACAAGGGGCCCTTCTTTTGCCAGTGAGGATGATGACCTTACAGCCCTTACATTTATGGGTTCTCAGAAATGAAGCTGATGAGTGCTCTGTCAGCGCTACTGTAGGAAAGAAGGTCTGATAGGATGGCGTTGATGTAATTTGTAATCAATTACATCATTTTCGAGTGACTGTGTAGTGTTTAGAGGGGTTACGGTACCAAAACATTGCTTGAAAACTCTAGGCTTTTGTGTTCTCTCTACGGTACTGTCTGTTGGCCAAGCTCATACCAGCCTCCACAGATCTTCAAGGCTAGAAGTGTGTGCTGGGTCTGGTTTGCAGGTAGAAGGATCCTAGCAGCTCAAGGAATTGTCTTGGAGGCCTTGATCAATGCTGGTGTGAGGTTTTTGTCTCAGTGTGCTTGGAGAGCAGAGCAAATGCTAGCAAGGTAGCCAGGTTTAGAGGGGAAGGGGATTCAGGTCAGGGTAAGACACTCCTGGCTTAGAATGCACTAAACCAGCAAAGCAGTCCTCTAGCACCAGCAGGACCACAGCAGGACTTCTGCACCAACACCTTTCCCTAGCAGGTCCCAAAAGCAGAACTGGTTTGAGATATTGCTGAAAGCTCTGAAAAACTCACCCCTGAGTGCTAAACTAGAAAATTACTCCTCACAGCCCAAGTCAAAGGTAGCTTTATAAGTAGGAAGGAGTCTTGGAAAGATCCTATGAGGGCTGTGGCTTCCTCCTCCATTCCCTCTGTGTAGGGAGGGACTACACTGCCCAGTGCAGCAAGTGTTCATGGAAGAGCTGCCATGTGCCATCTTCCTGCTTCCTTCCCCCATCAACACTGTGGTTGTGTCCAACGTCGTACCTTCCTGTAATAGCAGCTATAACCAACCCTGTAAATCACACTCTGTAATCATGGGACTCAACATGGAATAACAGGATGAATATATTTCCTCACTTTGAGGAAAACAAGCAGATACACCAAGGGACCCCACAGGTGCTGAAAACAGTTCATACCAAAATCCAAACTGTCCTAATTGTTTGTCTTAGTGGTGATTTGTGCTTTTGCTGTCTCTCTAGCTGAGCATCACCTCTGTCCTTCTCACTCTCCTCTGTTACCTTCTGAAAGGGCAATGGCAACTGCAAATGCACAGTAAGCCATGTCTCTTTGCAAAAGAGTTTGGAAAGGAAAACAGTTGGCCAGGCTTCACTTTCCCTCTCCATCCTATATGACAGACATTTACGAAAGTGTCCTGATAAAGGCCCTAGTCGTCTGCAGAGCACTGGTGTTGCACCTGAGAGCTCAAACTTTGTGTTTTCAGGCCTTTAGTCATCAATAAACAGAGCAATTGCATTCTCATCCTGGATGTGCTCTCTCCTCTGCAGTGAAAGTGTTACCATGGATATCGCTTTGTCTTGAGAGACACATAACCAAAATGAATTTAAACAGATGCTTGTGGGTCAATATTTCTATAGGAGCAAATGCACCTCTTGAGGCTTCCTAGAGTTATTTTACTTGTCCCTGATGCAAGGAGCATGAAGCACCCAGAGCTTCAGCTGAAGAGGTAAAGGGTACTCCTTAGTTGTAAAGAAAGAGGAATAAATTTTGTAAATTATTTTGCCCAAACCCAGAAAGATAAAGGAACTTCTCTAATAGCAGCAGCCGGAAAGATCAGGTAGAAGTTTCTCTATTGTTTCTTCTTGACAATTTGAAACTACTTTTTCTTGCCAGTCCTAATTTATTTACTTTTTTTTTCAGAAGTGTCTTTCAGTCTGGGGTTTCTAAGATGTGTCATATTGCAGCTCATAAATGGACCTGTGTTCTGAGAGAACAATAGTTGTTACTGTTTAATGCAGAGATTTGATAAAATTTGCTAATGACTGCTGCAGAAAATGGGCAGATAGAGTGGAGAGAAGTTTTCAGTTTCTACCCAGGAGCAAAACTCCCACTCCCTGACTTATGAATTTCATTAGGTGGAACTAATTAAAGGGATGTTTCTTATTACCAAGATGAGAAGCAGTCCAAGAGGAATCCAGGGAGGTTTGTACTCTGCAACACAATTGCTCCGCTTTTGAATCCTGTGGAAGCGTTGCGTCCTATTTAATTTGACATTCCTTGTGTTTGTTTCTCTTCGTGACTCATCGCACAACACTGGCAGCAGGCCTAGGAAGTAGGTTTTGGGATCTGGCGTGGGGACACTGGTGGATTGTATTCCAAGTGTTGTGCTTACATTGCACCACCAGCCATGAGATCAGCCAGCGAACTGTGTTCATACTGCCCAGCAAGCTGGTGGCTTAAAAAATCAGATTAACAGCTGCTGTGGCGAGTCAAGGCAGACTTGACTTAGCATTTAATTTGCCACATCTATTAACCTAGCTTGTTTAATATAAAACAACTTTAGCATTTCAATAAAAAAAGCTCTGCAAAACCACAGTTCTTCTAGCTGTTGCATTCTGCTTTTAAGCAATAGGTCGATCCCTTCCAGCCTCTCATCCATCCCCTGACAGAGATGCTGCACTGTAATCATCAGACCTGCACAAAAATAGGGTGATCAAGTAATTGTTGGCAGAAATTGCACTAGGGCTCTGATTTCACCCACTGATGGGAAGTAAACACATTGATTTTCACACTGATGGGGAGTTGATGGTGAGGGAGGGTTATGGCAGGTGGCAGCAACTCTGTCTCAGCTTTTCAGCTCTCAGTCTCTTTGGTACAAGAGACTGAGATCTTTGCTCCCTCTGGCTTAAGCTAATTACAAGGCAAGGGCATCGTGCTGCTCTTGTGGACTCTGAAAGTGAAAATGCTAGTAGTATGTCTTGGGAAAGACTGAGTAGCTTATCTAGCACTGCTCTTCATTTGGTCTTCTGCAGAATAAAGAACTCACAGCAAAGCAAATAAAGTGTTTGTGAGGGTCTTTTGGCTTTGCATGGACATTTCACAATAAAGCCAGCAAGGCATAAAATACAGCTGGACAGTAGGCAATGTCAAACCCCACTTCTTTAACTTGACCACTCTTTGTGGGAGGACTTGTCTTTCTTCACTCATTTCTTCTGAAAGAAGACAGGTGACTTCTTGCAGCTTGATAACAGGAAATGAGTAACATTTGCAGAAAGCACCATGAGAAGGGATCATTTGCAAGCAGAAGAAGTAGATGCGTCATCAAAAGATATTTGCCTGCAGTGCCTATCATAATAGTGTTAGTGGTTTCTTGTGTCACTTAAAATGCTGTGTTTGTGCATGTATGTGTTCTGCCGGACACAAAGGTAAGACCTCAATTAAATTAAATCTAGCTTAGTTTTGTAAATTTATGGGGAATTTACAAAGTGTCAGGTCAAGGGCAAGATGCAACATTCATGCTGTCTTATGAAAATCTGAATAGCAACATTAATTTTGAGTGATTCTGGATTGATCTTTTTAAATGTTAACCAGAATTCAGCTAAGCAATGAAGCAAACAAAAAACTACTCGCTGTTGCCTTTCTTGGTACATGCTTTCTTAAGAAAATAGTTCCTCAAAATAGGCTTAGCCTTCAGAATGACCATTGTGAGGTCAGCAGGAACAAATCCAGCTCTTTCGCTACTGTGCAGCATTCAGGGCTGTGAAGGAACAAGAATGTCCTCGGGAATCCAAGGCAGCATGTACCCAGCTTCTCAGGTGTTCCTGAAAATGCTTGTTTGCATTTTATTGTGCTCTCAGGCAGTCAGGAAAAAAGTTCAGAGAGCACATAATTCTCCCTGAACTGAAACATCTCCTTTTTTATTTTTTTTGCAAGCACTAGGTGTGGAACAGCAGAGTGTTATTTGCTGTTGTGAACTCACACCAGCTCTTCTGTCCTCTTTCACAGTTAGAGAACTCCTTGTTGTTACACAGTGAAACAACTCTGGGGCTGTACAGGTACTAGAATACATGAACAAAAGTTGAATTAATCAAGCCATTAATACATTATTTAGATTTTTTTTTATTATGACTATTTTGCAGCTTGGAAACAAAGAAGAAAGCCAAAGCCATACCATCAGCTAGATGGAGATAGGCCAAAACCTGGACATACAAACACGCTCTTTCACCATCTCCTTCTTTTAAATTCTTGATGAGTGAGCTTTTTCAAAGCTTCCTAAACAGCTGTCTGTCTTCCCTTTTGGAGAATAGGAAATGGAAAATGGGAGCCATGACTGAGGCTGTCAGGAGCAGTTGCAGACCAGCCTCTTCAAGCTCTTGCCTTCACAGTGGGCTTTCATTCTGGGTGATAGAAGAAAACAAGACTTAGGAATGGCCTCATCTGGTGTCAGTGACTGATCTTTCTTATCTGGGGGAGAGATGATGGAAAACGTGATTATTGGAGTCTTCCTCCAAGTTTATGTTTTTATATATATTACATGTGGTGTGGTGAAAGGACACCACATGTAACTTCTTGTAACTTCTCGTAGGGCAGATCGAGCTCCATAGATGTTGTTACTTTGATTGTCATACAGTCCAAATCAGTTTAGCACTGGTAAAACCTTGTGTTTTCCATGAAAAGAAATATCTGTCTCCAGACTGGGCTGTCAGCTCTTCAGTGCTCACTCTGACTTTCTCTGCAATAAAGTGTTCTTCTCCAAGGCTGTAATTTTCTATGAAGAGAAACATTAGATAGAGGTCTGTTTTATCAATTATCCTCATAAAAATTATGTGGCTTCTCATGGTAGGTTAATATTATATTTAGAATGACATTTTGCCACTCACTGGAATAATAAACACATTACCGTGATGACTTCCATTTTTTTTTAATCCTCTTTCTAGTCTTCCCTCCTCAAGGACTGCTTATCCCACAGGGAAAGGTGGTGCGTCAGCAGGATGCGTATTAAAAATGTAAGTGCACTTTCTTCTTGAAATCTTGCAACATCCCAGAAATATCCTAATGGAATAACCTGACTGCAGGGTTAACAACTGCAACCTGTTGAAACATCAACCTAAATCCAGCACTGGTCACTTGAGACCATATAAGAAACACATCTTGATAATAACTTGTGCTTCCCTGCTGAATATCCTGTTTTAAAAGTTTATCTGTAGGACCATCTAATGCCCCATGCATAATTTTCCCCACCTCAGCACTGGATGGCTACATGGGAATAACAATGATTGGTATTTCCTGAGCTAGATGATTTATCTGAAGATCTACCCATCTCCAGTCTTGCTGCTCCATCTTAAATAATGCACATGTCCTTATGTCCGAGTAGCTTCTGCATGAGAACAGGATTTATAATAGCTACTCAGTAAGCTCATAAGAAGCTCTGCCTCACCTGAAGGTATAATCCTTTATTTGTAACATCCCAACTAGTTACCACTGGAAAGGATTATGGCTCCATGTGAGAAATGAACAGGACCAGTGGAACCTAAGAGGTTAAGAGGTTGTTTTTTTCCACACATTAAAATGTCGCTAAGATATATTTACTTAAAATCAAAGGAGACACTTGGGTACACTTTGCCAACAGGAATGCTCCTGAGTAAGTTTGCTCCTCGTATGTCTTGCTGATGTCTGCCTGTGTTTTACTTGGACTTTATTGCCAATGAGAAATGCATAAACTATACAGATTTTAATGTGGGGAAAATCTGAAACAGCAAATGGTACCCATGCTTTAATCCTGTAGAAGTAACAATGATGAATGTTATCTGACATGCTTTTACCAGTATAATTAAATGGGGATATTTCCACTAAAACCAAAACAGGTGAAACAGCAGAGATTCAAGATTTGACCTGAATTTAACAGTGGGTAGTTTTGCCTGTCCTTTACTGAGCCCTGCTGAGATGTGCAGGCTTGCTGGAGGAGGGGGTGAAGTGTGTCCAGTAGCAGTGAGGCAACGTGACTCCCCATCTAGCCCTTCTGCGAGGTGCAAATCTGCAGACCCAACCCCACAGGACTGTCCTGGCAATTCCTGATCATCCTTGGGATCCCTGGAGTATCTTTTAATTTTCCAGGAAAGTGCAGCCTGCTCCAGTGACCTGATCTCCTGCACATCTCGTATTATAAGTACAAGCTTGAACTTACAGCCTGACTGTTCTCCAAGTTTGTACCTGAAGGGTTGGAGTAGAAATAGGATAGGGGGAGATTGCTTGCTAGGACAGGCACCAAAAATAAAAGGCATCTGAGCAACAAGTGGAATCGCACAGCCACAGTGCTGCTCTTCTGATTGACAGTTTTATGTGATCTTTTCCTCTTCAGGACATTTGTGGGAGGCTGTAAATATATAGTCTGTGCAATTGTTACTGTGGAAATGAGGGGTCCAATGTCCCTGTGCTTGGGACTGGGCACTCTGGTGTGCACTGAGTGTTGATGCCATCATGGAGGGTTCTACTGCTGGGCTGCCTCTTCCAGCAGCCTAGGGAAGGGAGAAAAGCTTGATGTTTTGACATTGGTGCTGCTTATGCGGCACGAGTGAAGGCACACATATAATGGCTGTGGCAATTTGTCCTAATTTGGGATTGTAATATAGGACTATTCTGTCTCTCTTCATCCTTGCCCCATCATGGCTTGCACAGAAAGCCCAGTGTGCCATGGTAATAAGTGCCAGCGACATGGCTTGTTCTAAAACATGCAGTGAAACATCACTGCAAGGCCTGAATTGCCCCAAAATACTCAAGCCTCAAAAGGTTTCTTCCCAGAGACACTCCCATGCAGCTGCATGAAGATCACACAAAAATTCACCTGCGCCTCTTTCACTGGGAACACTACTTGTAGCTGTGAGAAGAATCACTGGATTAGTGATGAAATGTGACCTCCACTGCTTTTCACAGCAGGGTGCTTCAGTGTTAGGTGGTTTCACTTACAGTACTGGGACCTGGATGGCCTGGGCATACCAGGGATGTTCTTCACTGTGAATACCATGCGGCAGGTCATAAGGCAGAGTAGGCTCTTTTCCTCCAAATGTCAAAGCCTAAATTCTGCCTGAAGCTGGTGCATGGTTGTGAAATGAATTTTACCACTCCAGAATATCTTCGCTGCTTAGTTTCTGGTTACGGAGACAGGGAGAAGCAAACAAAGCCAGAAGGGTGACCCAGCCCTCTGCCTGCTAACTCTGAGCCTGGAATCTGATACTACAGAGCAGTGGTTATTTACAGGATGCTGTGACTTTGTGCAACACCGGTAAAGTCCACTGAATCTAGGGAGTGAGGACAGGGAGGTTTTGCTTCATGAGTAACTCCTCTGCTCAGCAGAATAGGCCAGGCAGTAAAACAAGGCTAAATGAAAAATTACAGGGTGAATTTGGCCTCATAATCACACACAGATAATTTGGTGCTTGAACAGAGTCAGTTGAATATAAACAAGTCTACAATGTGCCTCATTAATTGGAGCTATTTTTCTGGAAAGCCCCATGGAAATATGAAGTGGCTTTACTCTGCAATTTGCAATAGTTTGCTATTAAATGCGTTCAGTTTAATTGTGGCAATGCATCTCATTTTGGAAGCTTTCACAGCCACCATGTAAAAATAGCAGAAAATGGCAGAAACCAATTCCCCGGCACAGATGTCCTCCTCCATTTGCTGCGTGCAGTTGTAGCAGACAGGTGTGCTGGGTGAATCTAAGCTGTGAGGCACAATAATGCTGATGGCAGTGAGAAGCATTCTGGGACAAGTGACTTTCCTCTGCCAGTAGCACCACATAGAGTAGGATGTCACAGGTTTTGACTGTCTAAACAGTCTGACCTTCATCCAACTTTGGCTTTCTATCTGTAGTCAAAGCAAGAGACCAGTACATCTTCACACAGATATGGTACCTAATGTTAATCATATTGACTGTTTTATGCTCTAATCCCGTGACCTCCCTAAGATGAGATCATGCTGGGCTGCCGTACATCAAATGCTCGCATCAGCCTCTCATTGCCTTTGGCCATATGTTGTCAGAGAAATTAAAGAACATTTCTAACCTTAACATGCTGATGTTTAAGACACTAACGTAAAACGTTTTTCCATAATTGGGGGTCTAAAGCCCTCTCTTTAAATGTATGGTTTATTTTAACCTGTACGCTTTAGTCTGAACAGAAATGTATGAGTAGGTGAAGCCCAAAGCTGATTAAGAGCCAGGTGAGCACGCCCAGCCCAGAGCTCCTTTTTTTGATGACAGAATACACTCATTACATCAACAGCCATTAAAGTCTATTACCTGACACAACCAAAAAAGAGACCTGCAGACTGTTTAAGTGATTTGGTTTGTCAATCACACTGCATGGATATGGACTTTCAGCAAGCTGAATATGACCAAAACTGGATCATCCAACCTTTTCAAAGAGCTCCGGACTCACTGCAACATGTGGCCAAAAGGGGTTAAGAGGAATGTGGGCTTGGAAGAATGAAAATAGCTGTCAAATATTTATCCAGCATCTCTCTTTCACCCTTACAGCAATTGCTGGTGGTACATAATCACTGTGCTGTGCCTGATGCAGCTTCTGTATATTAAGGAACCTGTGATAGATGATGAAGTTGTGGCTTTACTCACTGCCATGAGGACAGGTCTCATTCATGGGGGAAGCAGCAGAGAAGTAATATCTTGAGTAGGAGGTTCCCAGAGGTCTTATCTACACAAGTACAGCTTAATGATGATCCGTGAACTCGGTGACATTTGCAGCACGGATCTTATCCAGTCCGTAGTCCAGCTTTGCCATAGTGGGACAGATGAGTAGTCTCTTGACCAAGACCTTCCAACTCCTTTCTCTGCACACGTGAGCAGCCTGTCTTGGAGAATGTCAGTGCAATTTCACAGCGCATATTTTTCAGGGGCATGTACTGTGATGACACATGTCACCCAGTGTCATCTGTGCCTGAAAAAATATGGCATTCAAGAGTAAACACTTGGCAGAAGCAACAGCACAGGCTCAAATGTAGACAGTAATAATTTATGCTGTGCAGACTCTGGCTTGCTGGAAGGGGGCATGCTCTCTGGAAGGCAGGGAGGAAAATGTGCTCCTAATTTTACTAGACAACTTCTGCCCTCCCCTCCTTTTCCTTTTGTAGTTGCCAGTCTCCCTGGTTATTCTTAAAATAGAAACATCTGACGTCTTGTTTAACTTATTCTGGGGCCTGCAGGGAGGAGGAGATAAATCCCCTCTCTGCACTGGTCAGACTCTTCCAGGAAGCCCTGCTGGGAATTACATCCCAGTTTGCCACCTGCCTCCAGTTTCACACTCCCTCCCTGCTCTCCTTTTCCTGCCCCAACTTCGTGATGGGTTAGGGACTTCCCTGCCATTATCCCACTGTCTCACATCACTTTCTGACACTTTCTGGGAGTGCTGCTGTCAGGCATAATGCTGGTGACAACTGCCACAAAAAGGTGGGACTACTCTGTGCCATGCAGGCAGGACACCTACTCCTGTAGCAGGGAGAGAAGCTCAAAATGGAGAAGGGATATTTCAGTGTGGTTGAAGTAGAGCTCTCCTTGAATTTCAATGAGCCTATTATTGTTGCCTGCTTGCTTGCAGTTAATCCCCCCATGTGGTATTAGCTTCAAGAAAGATGGCTCAGTCATGTTGCCATGCTACTGAACACACTGAGCCAGCCGCGAGAGGGGCAGATTGTGCTTCCAAATAGTTTGTGCCTCCCAATCCTCATACAATGATCCTCTTGTAAAGATTGGGGTTCTCCCCATTCCTCCCTCCCGTGGGGGATTGCCTTTCCCCTTACTGCTGATGAGAAACCCAGTCCGATCTTTGTTTTTCTGAAAGAAAAACATAGGGAAAGCCTGCAGGACGCTCCATGAGACATCCTCATGGGGCAGATTTTTTTGGCTCCTTTCTCAGGGGAAAATGCAGGCAACACTCAGAGTCATGGAGCCTTCAGTGGTGAAGTGCATGTGTGCTCTTTATGAACCCAAAGCAGCAGAACATCCCTCCCTGGAGGAGACAGGTGTACAGCTGAGCACAGTGGAGGTGTTCCAGCCCATGGGACTGTAGGTAAGTATGTGCCTACATCCCCTGTAATCACATTGCAGCAGCGACTGCCCCATCCCATTTGTCCCAGGGACAACCATGGGACAGTTCTCCAGAGAGGATGTCCTGCTCCATATGTGATCTGGAGGCTGGTTTTTTTTTTTTTTTGGTGGGGGTTGTAATGCAGCCAGGATGCCATTGGGCTAAATTCCATCCAAGCCACATCCTATATAATTTTCTAGTCCTTGTTATCCTGCCAGCTCAAAAGTTGTCCTATCTTCTAAAAAACCTCAATTACAAAGCAGTGGGGAATGTCATGGAGGATAGAAAATAGCAGTGAGAAATACATACAGATGAAAAAAATAAAAACTTTCCTGGCAGAAATCCCCTGAACCCTGGAGATATAAGAAACTTCTCTCCTTGACTTCTCTCTTTTTATTGTTTAATGAGCGCTCTCACTCTCATGATCAGTCTCGAGCTGAAAAGTCTGGTCAGGCCTTGGAAATGCAGTCTCTTTGTGCATGTTGCATCTCTGTGTTCTCATAGCTTTTCAATGAGAACAGAGGAACAAGATACAAATATGAAGGTCTAGCACAATATACAAATTAATTTTAATATACACCATTGGCTAAGGAGAACCTCAGTTTTTCAAAGGTAAGCAGGAACTCAGGAATGTTTGTGCATCATGATGGAGAGCAGTAAGGCACTTACATGTGCTAAAGCCAAATTGATCAATAGGCTTCCAACTATTTAAAAAACGAAGTGACATTAGAAATTTCTATTTAGATGGATGTGACAACAGCAGTAGTATGTGACAAGCCCATCCTAGTTCTCTTCCAGCACTGCAAATATTGTTTGGCCATCTGGCACCTGAGAGTAGGAAGTTTAAATTGGATTTTAATAATACATTGCACTGTCTGGAAAGTCAAAGGAAACCCACTCTACTTACACCTTAGAGACTGCAGTCTGTGCTGAATCCCAAAGCGTGGAGGAAATCTGCTATGTCTTTTCAAAAGGGTGTCAAGCATTTTGTTATAAAGGAAAAAAAAATACAATGAAAGCAAATGACTTGGGTTTGTCATTTTCTGTTTTACAAAGGAAGCAGCAATGAGGTGACAGGTGTGTAAATTCCCCAGCAATACTGCTGAACACAAAGCGCACTCTGACTTGAGTCTGTTCTTGAAAATCATTTGCCAACCCATCTTCTAGAAAGAAATGATCACGCTAAACCCATCATTTCCTCCTGAGCTCTGAAAAGTTGGGGTTTTTTTCCACATTTGTTTCTCCACAGAAACTGAAATGTTTGTAGATTGAAAACATAATGATGGCTCTTAAAAGAAACGGACTTCTAAAATTAGAGACTAACCCAAGAGACAGGAGAGATGAATGATGGTAGCTAGCAAGGTTTGCCACTCCCTCCAAACTTTGTGGTATTCCAGTTTGAAACAGCTGTAAATCATTTCCCTCTCTGACCTAGGCAAAGTGTTATCAGTGGGTCCCAGCACAGCATGCATGGATTTCATGGCTCCCTTTTGCTCCTTCCTGCTATTACCCAAGTAAAGTCTTCAAGTCCTAAATCACTGGGGTAAATTATTAATCACATGTGCTGTTTAACTAGCTACCACATGGTTTTCACCTTTCAAACTGGAACCAAATAATTTTTTTTCTTCAGGATGAAAAATACTTCTGCATGCAAACACATGGGTTTCTCTGTAGCTTTTATAATATTTGTTAAAGAAGGCTAAAAAAATGTTTCTGTCCATCTCTGCCCATCTCTGTCCTCTGTACGTGTTGCAGCTTGAATTGCAAAATACACAATGGTGCACATTATTTTGAAGAGGTCTAACCAGGGCTCCCTGCAAGGGCAGGAGCCATGCCCGGCCATCACCACCTCATGTGAGCTGCGATCCTCAAACTATCTTTTGGGGGCAAGATGGGCCTGGGCTGAAACCTGAGCCAACAAATACATCTGCCTAACAGGAGGGATGGAGATCGATGGTCTGTGAAACAAAGATCATGTTCTCTGAGCATAGAGGCAGCTGCAGGTGACCATTCCCAGTCCAGATGTATGGACAATCCCATCTTCACTGGCAGAGGTTTTCCACTGGGTGCTGAGAAGTTGTGAAATGCAGTGATTAGCTGCAGGGTTAAAACCTTCTCATGGTGACAATCACTGCCCAGAAGGTCTGTAGCTGAGGCGAAGAGTCATTAACCCTTACTTTATCCCTGCCTGGGGAACCTCAACCCTTTTCTGCACTGTCAGATTTGGCATCACCAATCTGCTGGTGCATCTGGTCTGTAAGTGAACCAGCCAGCCTCTACACTGCCAGGCTGAAGTTCTTCCTGGTCAGAGAAAAGGTTACAATTAAAACTAGAGGTATTGTTTGATGTTCCTTGTCTGGTTGTGCATCAGCTGCACTGGCATAAGCCTCTGAGCCATAGCACAGCCAGAGCATACGAACGAGCAGAGGAGAGTGAAAATGGAGCTACCTCTGCTGCCGTTCATATCTCCTCTCAAAGTCCTTGGCAGTCAATAGTTCCGGAGAACACCAGGCCTTGGAGGATACAGGACATGCAAAATATACCTTGCACATGCTGTATTTCTGTGTTGGGTGGGGGTTTTTTTGGTTGGTTTTGTTTGGGGTTTTTTTGGGGGTTGTGGTTTGGCTTTTTTTAGGGGAAGAGAAGTATTTTCCTTCTTTTAGAAACTTCCTGTTATTTTGGCTTTTCCTCCCTTGAGCTCTTCAACTTAGCAATGATTGAGATATATGTGTATATATGTATTTATTTGTACATTTTAAGTGCCTCAATCAGCATTTCAATCAGCTGAGTATGAAGCCTGAGATGACAGCTCTCCTGCTATGGCTGGAAAGTGGAATTGGAGTCTGCTTTGGCATTAATTTTTGTCTGAATATGAAGAGGTGAAATAATATTTATATTTAAATATATATTTAACTTTATGAGGGCTCAGAGGCTACACCATTTTGGCTGCATGATCTGGCTGCACTGTGTCCTTACAGATATTTATGGAAAGTGACAAAAGGGAGTACTGAATTTAGGAACAATCAAGTTGATAAACTTGGTATCATTAGGATTTAAAAAATCCCAAACCCAATAGTGTATTAAGTATGTACATAAGGGTGTTGTATAAAATGTGCTATGGTCTTAAACTACATCAGTGAAAATATGGGTTAGGTGTTAGGAAATGCTGTTGGCAGGAAAGGATAATGAAGCATCCAAACAAACTGTCTAGGAAATATGCAGGATCTCCATTGCTGCATATTTCTAAGATCATTTGAGAAGGGCATTCACCAGAAATGAGATAAATATGTTTAATCTTTCCATGGACAAAAGGATCCATCCAGTCCATTTTTCCATATATAATTCCCTGCATTGTTGCATAAAACAGAAATTATTTTTTTCCAAGTCAAGATGTTAAGGTAATGGTTAGATACACACAGTACCTTCTGTAAGACAAACTGTTTTATTTGCAAAAAAGTGTTTAAAGAATTCAGGCTCAGAAATTCTTCTTCAGGTGTGAAACACAGACAGCTTACTTCAGAGCTGGGAGTCTTACACACATCCACAAACTTAAACCTGCATCTTTCCTGGGGAGCAAGAACTACAGATCACTGTTGACACAGTTCTATTGTTCAGTACAATCCTCCCCAGCTTTACATTCCAGGAGAGGTAAATCAATTATCTGCTTCCCTGGAGATTACCTACTGCTTTTCTTTTTTCTGCTAACAGCTCTTCTTCTCCATCAGTATTAGCTATGTTATCTTTCAGAGGTGGTCCATCTGCTACGACTCTGGCACACAGCTGCAGCAACCTACATCTGCAACCCATCCAAAGTTAAGGATGGAGTGCTTCTACCACATTTTTAAGACTAGTGTTCTGGTTCCCTTGAGCCAAGACTCTGGCTTCATGCCCTGATCTCTCTGAAATGCTACCTGTCCCAGGGTATGCACCTATTCTGCAGTAGAAGGGTCTCTGATCTATCTGCTGCACAAGGGCAACATCACTCCTGACAGGTGTCTGCCCACCTGTCAGTGGTGGAGACCTTCAGGGGTGGAGAAACCACAGCTTTCTTGGTCTTCTCCAGTGCTTCCTTATATTCAGTTTTAAAAGCATTCCATGCCCTAAGGTCTAATTCCTCACTTTACCATTAAATAATTTTGTAATTGACCTGACTGCCCTTCTCTGACTGCCCTCTTTGGTCCACCCCTGACAGAGCTTGTGTTTGAAGTACTGTTGCCCAAAATCTGCAGTTCAGTCCCACTGAGGGCTTTGAGAGAAGATCATCCAGTGGAGCAGAATTACCTTGTGTTTTCATGTTGGAACACATTTATACATCCAGTACAAGACTTACATTTTTTACAGCAACAAGATATCATCGAGTTATGCTCAGCCTGTAGCCAACTTCCCCAAAACTCCTCCTGACCTCATAATTCCCTGGTGTGATTGTGTGAAGGTGTTTTATACTGCGCAATACAGAACATTGTATTTGACTAGTGAAATCTAAGTCATATCGTTTTGCAGTGTGCTTCTTAAATTACTATTTTTTTTAATTCTCAGTCAATGTACTAACATACATGTAATCTCTTCCATCTTCACATCGCTAGCAAAAGTCTCTTCCATTCTGTTCCCAGGTTGTTATGGAAAACGTGAAGTGCCATCAGACTTGGGACAGAGTACACAGACCACTGCTTGAGCATCCTTTCAGTCTGTGACATGAGACTATGGCTATGATTTTAAAGCCACTCTTGCAACCACCTCAAATAATTTAACCTAGACAATACTTTCTGAGCTGTAAAAAGTCAAGATTCACTGATTCTCCCACCATCTTGTAAAGAAAAAAAAACTTTCAGATTGGTCTGATATAACTCGATACAATTAGATCTGTTTGATGCATGGTGGCTGTTATTAATCTCCTTGTTTTCTCCTGTGAACTTAGAAAACTGTGTGTGATTTGTTCCAAGAGGGTTTATAGAAGTGAAGTTGAGCAGTTGTTAACTACCAGAGGTAATCCTGGAGTCCTGAAGTCCACAGAGCCAACCCAACCACTATCAGGAATACCATGGGCTGCTTTAGGTACATGCTTTAGGTCCTGGATATTTTGAATTTTCTCTGCATTGCAAAATAATGGTAACTTTGATATTTAATTAAAGCAGTTATCTTTCCTATCCATGCAGAAATGTGCTGTAAGTATTTTATAGGTAGAATAGGAGTGTTCAACAGAAAATGCTCAAGCAGCTCTGGAAGATGATGACAAAGCTGAATTCCCCTCCTGCTTAGGTGAATCCAGCCCTTGACTGTGGGGCTCCTTGGAACAGCATGGAAGAGAATAAGAACACCAGACTTCTTGGAGGGCAAACAGTGGGATGGTGGGTGCTCTTGAATTCAGGCAGCAACTGCTTTTGGTTTGGTCTAATGAGGGTTTGGGTGTCCAGGGCCATATTTCTAGGGTCAGACTCAGACTTTTCTTGCCTACCTTGCACACAGTTGTCATTTACTCCTAAAGGGCTGCAGTTGTTCATGAAAAAGATGGGCAGATCTGGGCCTTGAGAGAGAAAAAAACCCTGGATGTCTGAATAATTACTGTAAATGGAGAAGCTATGTATCTTTTCAGATGTGTGGGTAAGGAGGAATCTCATGACTGCCTCCCGCACAGTAGTATGCACCGAGGGGCTTTTAACCCCAGCAGTTTGATCTGGAAAAATATCAGTCCTCCCATAAGTACTGCTTTCACTGTTTCCCTTATTGTTGATCTAAGAATATGTTTCAGGTCCTCAAACATGACAGAAAGTACTCCAGATGAGTAAATTGCTCCTCAGCTCCAATAAGCACGTTGCTCCTTTTACTGCACTCACAAACATCCAGTGTGTTTTGGCTTTTCATTCCTGATGTTTTCCCACATCAAGCCTAGACGCCCTTAACTTTTCTTATCTTTTTTTCTGTGACATGGTGTGTTTATTCCTATATATTTTTCTCTGAAGGTGACTGCAACCCTGTGAAAGGGTCTGTCCAACTCCAGCCATGACAGGTGCCTTCAGCTGCTGCTGAAACTGCATAAGACATCTAAATACAAGTAAAACTGCCAAGTTCCAGGGAAAATCTAGTTTATTGGGGTTTATTGCAGCCATGAAGGAGGAGGGGGCAGTCTCGACCTGAACCTCCCCCAGACTCCTGTCTTGTAGTAGCATGTGGTGAGCTGTGCCCTTCCCACATCAGTCCAAGGGGAGCTGTCTCCTGCACTGGAAATTCTGTGGCTGGGTTGGTGTTTTCAGAGGAAGATCTGGTTTCTGCTTTGCCAAATGCCAGGTTTTGACAACCCAGCCAATGTCCTCTGCAGATGCCCTCTGGTTGTGATCTGGGGGACGTGTAGAGGTCACACCTTAACTATGAAAACAGTTCTGTTCTCACATCAGAGCTTCCAGTATACCACCATGTAGAAGTGCTTGTTCCCTTTAAGCAGAACCAGTTTGTATTAAAAAAACCAACCAACCAACCAAAAAAACAAAAAAAAAGGGGAATAAAAGAGAAGGCAAGTGAGCCACAGTTTTGATTCTGTTGTTGCTTAAGCCGCTCAAGCTGAAGCCAAGTTGCTGTATTTCCAAACACTTTTCATAGGTAATTTCCCTTCCCATTTTCACATTCTCAAGAAAAGTCTGATTTTCATAACCACTGTGTTTGGGGGTCTGCTCACTCTGGTTTTTTTTTTTTTACCATGACAAATATCTTAGGTCAGGCTTATACAAAAAGACTATGACTCTATTAATCCCAAAATGATTATGCTTATGTGATAATTTGACTAATGAAAATTTAGTTGTATTTCAGGGAACTGTATGCCATTGTGGTGCATTATTTTTGTACCTCACGGCTTGTGCTATTAAAAGATTGCAGCTGATGCAGAGTGATATGGGAGCATGCCAGCTGAATTCAGAGAATTTAGTCAAATTACTTTGGCTTCAAAATCTCTTTATTGGTTAGTCATAAATTTTCCTATTAATTTTAGGGCATTCCTGCTTACTTTTAAGGCTCTAATAGCGCTAGCTTGAAACCTCAGAAATTATTCGGAAAGAAGAGATATTTTAGGTTCCTGTTCTTATTCTGTTTTCCTCTAGTCATTTTTTATTGAAGTTTCAGCTTGTGTAACTTTGGGATGGTTGTTGAATATCTTCTGAAAATATGCAAGAGCAGTTTATTTTAAAAGCTGTTGTCTGCATATCCAAAATCACCTGCTTTCACAGATTTGAAAGACTTAACTCCATTTTCATACGCAGCCCTTTTTACAGTCTTGAAATTTTGAAGTTTCTTGTTCAAATAAAAAATATGCATGTGCAAAAGGCTACAAAACATTAGTTACAAATTCAGTCTTTCCCCTGCACTGATACACTGAGGTGGAACAAAACAGCTGCTGGGTGGGTAACAAGTGGAAGAAAAAAGCAACTACTAATGCCGGATACTGCGAGCAGAAAGAGGAATAAATAACTGACGCTTAACAGAAGCCCAATAAACTTCACATCTCTGGAAAAAAGTGCCCACCAGAAGGACATCAGATAACAGATTACTTTTCCTAGCGAGGTAATTATGATTCAAACAGTAGATGTATTCAAGGCAAGATGAGATAAACTCTCCCAAAGTACGATGTTGGCAGCATGGTGGTGCAGGGGGAAGGCCCGAGGGCCTCAACCTGGTGTCTGGTGACCTGCTCCCCTTCCCTACCACTTCTCCATTGCCTTCAGCCTCTCCTGTTCACAGGGGATACATGGGCAGGAGGCTGGCAGAGCGCCCATTGCATTTCACAGGAAGGAGCTGGAGCCAAGATAATCACCTCATAAACTCAAAATCAACCATGTTTTGGACATGGGATGGACCGATGCACCAAATAAGGACAGCCAGGGTCTGACTCCCAAGGGTTTGGGCTTATCTGAGCCTGCTTGCTTGCTTCTTATCGAGTAGGAATGTATCTGGTGCCGGTGCTGGTGCCAGTCCTAGATGGGGTTTTTTTCAGCTTCTCATTACAGAGAAAAGGGAACTTCTGCTATGTTTAAAGAGCAGGGGTGGGAAGAAAACCCCACTGACAGCATATGCCTTATGACAGCACTAGCACATTCATTGTGAAAGTGATGGACAGCTAATGATGTCAGCATAGGAAAAAACCCAAACCGTGTTTGTTTTCTTTTTTTCTCTCAAAAGCTCTGGCCTGAGAGGGGCTGCAGAAACAATGACTGCCAGGGAAATCAGGGCACTATTTAAAAAAATAGATAGTTGGGGGAGAAAGGAGGATATATAAGTGGTGCCAGCTGGATGTAAAATCAATCTGACATTTCAAAATAATGAAAATATTTCTTTCCCATTCATTTGCTCTGGCATGCAACACCGATGCTGCTGCCACACCATTATTCAGAGTTAGCATGCAGGAAAGGAGACAGCAGAGACTCAATTGCTGCTCAGCTCCTCCAGAAAAGGACACTACTGTGGGACAGTGCCACAGATACAGCACCACCAGGAAGGATGCTCCAAACAGGATCACTCCCTGGATCCAAGGCAGCAGATAGAAAGGGGTCCTCATAAAAAAAAAAAAAAAAAAAAAATTGCAATTTGCAGGAGCAGCCTCTGAAAAAGGGAGGGGTAGCTGCAGCTGAGATAAAAGGGGGCTGATGGCAATGGCACAACCTTTCCTTTGTAAAATCTTGCATTGTTTGAGTCAGGCCTCATTCATTCAGTAGGCATTTTAAGTTTGAGCCTCCCATACACACAAGATGAGAAAAATCTTCCCAAAATATACAGCACAGCCTTGAGTCAGGCTCTGTTGGATGTTTTGAGGATCCCAGTTTCCAAGAGAATTGAACTTCTTCAGTCTTCTTTAGTTTGACCCTTTTCCCAGCCACCTCTCTCTTTTGGAGTTTCACTACCACCAGTAAGTGTTGTCAAAGCAGTGAGAAAAGCAACTTCCACTTCTCTGTGCTTTGAACACAAACAACTGTGCCCTTTTCTTTAGCCAAAGCTGGAGCTGTGGGGATGAAGAGCCATTTCAATGAATGAGGCACCCTGTTGAGCAAGTAAACCTGGAAGTGTTGAGCAGGGAGATATGTTCCACACTTTGTTTTAATTTCTGCTCAGGTTTTAATTCTTGTGGTTAAGACGAGCCACAGATGCTGGAGAGCCAGAAAAGCCCATTTGGGGGAGCACAGAGGTGCAGGCTGTTCCCATGCTGGGATAGGTGTCACAGAGGTGTTCAGGAGGAGGTGGCACCTCCCCACCTGGGGAAATGGCATGTGCTCAGGCTCTGGGACACTCACTCCGCCCTGGTCTAGATTTGACACCACTTTTCGTAAAACAATAGATGCCAAAAGTTGAGTGTCACTTTCGAACTGGAATGGACTTTGCAAGGGAAGACACCAGATCAACTTGGACAAGTGACTGAGGGACACTGATGAAGAAGGGAGATGAAAAACAAATTGGGAAAAGCAAAGGAGTCTACATGGGTTGATATAAAAAGGAATTTGCTGTAAATCAAGCTGAGTTAGACCCTGCAAGCACAGGAAGAATCTAAGCTCTTTCTGTAGCATAAACAGAAAGCAGACAAGAGGTGAGTAAGGAGGCAGTGAGGGAAGAGACAAGAGATGCTCAGATAGTGCATCAAGCTAAAAATCCACCATAATTCAGTTTTTGACAAGCAGTTGTTAAATATTTGGGGTAAAACCAGGGAAGCTGTTAGGAATTAGGGCATGAAAATTCAAAAGGCCATGCCATAGGTAAAAATAAAGCCAGTCAGTGCACCTTACCACAGAGACAAGATCACCGTGCCAGAACTCCTAAAGCCTCAATCACCAGATTGCGTGAAACCATTAATCCAATGTTAACTACTTTTTCTGTAACCCTACTCAGTCAGAGATGCTAACCTAGATTTAGAAAGCAAGAAATTATTCCTAGCCAGTTGACCACTGTGGCCTTGGTGTTAGGAAAGGCCTAGAACAAAATTTGAAGGACAAATAAAAATTAAAAGGGTGTTCAGGCTGAAAAGAAAATCCCACCTGTGAAATTCAGGTAAGGTTTAGCAGCAGTAGCTCAAGCCAGCCTAGTCTGAATGACAAACAACAGATGAGTAGGTAATTGATAGATAGTTGATTTTCTAGGCAGGAGACATTAAATAGATCTAATACAGCTGAATTACAACAGATGGTTTTGATATGTAGATACCTGGAAAATTATCAGGGAAGCTAATGGAGATGAGCATTAGTGTAAGAATGATGAGATGGGAAAAGGTATGGCTTACAGCAAGAAGCAGCTTTTGTGTTTTAGGGGAGCATCAAGATAGAAGAAATCTGCCAGTAGCATTTCTTATGAATGGGTCTTGGATTTGCTTTTCTTAAATAATTATAGGACTGGTGTTGGCACAGATAAATGGGAGCACACTGATGAACCCTTCTTTAATGTGCTGTCAGCAGGATTGGGGCAGTTTTGGTGAAGAGCTGGTTGAGTTTGAGGAGTGGGGTAATATATGCAAAATGAGATGGGGTAACACAGAACTACAAAGTGATGCACAGTGGAAATTTGAGCTGGGCTGGGAGGGACCCACAAGGATCATCGAGTCCAGCTCCTTGCCCTGCACGGGACCATCCCCAAGAGTCATACCATGTGCCTGAGAGTATTGTCCAAACGCTTCTTCAGCTCTGTCAGGCTTGGTGCTGTGACCACTTCCCCAGGGAGCATTATGCTCTGGGAAATTTGTCCATTGAAAGGCATCTGGACAGGAAAGACCTGAGCACTGGACTTGACTACTGGTGACCATGGAGAACAAACACAAGGTGGTGGTGAAAACGCAAAGTAGACTCAATAGGTACAAAAGCTAGTATGGAGGAAGGATATAATGAGCCCTAACAAAGGCACTGGCAAGCCCTGACTTATACAACTACAATTATTCACTTTCAAGGGAAAGATATTTTACTGAAATCAAGTGCAGATAAGAATATAAAATTGGGCTAAGGGGGGAAAAATGACCTAACTGGCAAAAGGTG